>NC_133865.1:9955177-10271279 GCF_044706935.1 Curcuma longa
GCCTGCCCAGTAAATTTTTACTTTCCCAAGATTCGAACTCTAGACCTGCAAGCTAAAATACTAAAGTTCCTTGAATCTGGTAACCAAGTGAGAAGCCCATGACCCATAGGTTCTCACTTGGTTACCAGATTCAAGGAACTTTAGTACTTTAGTCTGAGGTCTAGAATTCGAATCTTGGGAATGTAAAAATCCACTGAACAGGGGTGGAAAGTCCTAGTAGATAACGACACGGTCGATGGTCGACGACCCATGATCCACAGAAAAATAAGAGTCGGGATAAGTAGAATTTCCACGGACGGACGGCCTGGGTCGTTACACCGCTACCTTAGCGGCCCCACACAATAAATCGAGAAACTGCAGTCACGGTTGATGGTCGACGGCCCATGATCCACAGAAAAATAGGAGTCGAGATAAGTAGAATTTCCACGAACGGACGGGCTGGGTCGTTACACCGCTACCTTAGCGGTCCCATACGATAAATCGAGAAACTGCAGTTGATGTGTGTGCCTTTTAGTAAATTATTATAACTTTTTAAAAAATATATTGAAATATAAAAAAGAATCTAATATAATGAGATGTTGAAAAATGATTACTTAGGTGATAATAGAGCTATAAGTTGTAATTATCTTGACCTATAAATTGAACTTTTTACCTTGATATATATAAAAATGTCATATAATTGATTTCCTAATAATTTTGTAGATCGATAAAAAAGGATTTTATAAGTTAAGACGACTAAGCTACTAATTTCGTATTTAAGTCTTCAAAATGAGCGTTTAAGCTTGCTACTTAATTCTCTTCTTTATTCACACAACTCATATTAACTGTAATTTCTATGTGTTAGCGGAGCTTTGCGCCGGCGCCGGCGCCGTGCCGCATCTCCGCCGTCATGCCCTCCGCCCCACTCCCCTTCCTCCCCGCGACACCTTGCGGGACCCTCCGACAAAATCCACCGTCCCACTCACCTCCACCGACCGCTCTCTGGCGCTGTCTCATCCCCCACCCAGCCGCCCGTCCTCTCCTCGTCATCCTCTCCGCCCCCACTCACCAGATCCATCAGCCATGCCCGCTTTTGGATTCTTCCTAGCGTTCCATCGAACAGTCGCAGCCCCGCCCCATGCACAGCTCACTCGCGTGGATTCTTGCTGCCTTCTCTTCCCATCAGATCCAAGTGACAGGGACGGCACTCGTACTCTCAGCAAGCAACAGATGCAGGAGAACTATTTCATCCTGATCTCCATATTTCGACTTATTTTCAAGGGTAATTTTCAAAATACCTTCAAACGGGATAAAATGCTAATAATGCTGCAAAAGGTTGGAATCCGCCAACCTAACGGTCCCACATGATCGGTCCCTCGACCATCTGTAGAATCACGGTGAATGCGGGACTGACCAGGGCATGGTGGCCGAAGGATTTGGAAACATGGCACAGATTGATGTTATCGCAAATGCAACCATGAGCCCTCGAACCGTCCATCTCATGCTGCAAGCACCCATGCCCTGACCAGCTGACCCCGCCCGTGGGGCGGATAAAATGCTAATAATGAAACTACGTGGGGTGGAACGAAATGATCTCTGGACATAAGTAATCATCTCGCCGGTGGCAGCGCAGTCATCACCACCGGCCACTGCGAGTGGCTGAAGGATCACGTGCAGCGCTTCGTAGGAACGCCTTGTTGCTTCCCACTCACGTAATTTGCCGTTCGTCGTCTCTTCTTCTTCTTCTTCCTCTTCCCTGCTTCCGGCTGCATGCATTAATAGCTCTGCGAAAGCCGACGCACGCTACCTCGATCTCGTCGTGGCCCCAAATCTCTGCAATTAAACCACGCGCAATTAACGTCAGCAGAGTAGGAGAGGAAGGAGAGAGAGAGAGAGGTCCACACCCGTGGTTGGTGGATTTATTGCTTCGGTTCAGTTCATACCAAATCCAACTGGCTCCTCTGCTGCCACTCTCTTGTTTCTGCGCACGCTCTCCGCCTCCTCTGCTCTTGTTTCGGTGAGCTCTTGCATGAGGATTGACGAGCGGAATGGAAGAAAGTTTGGATGTGAGTGTGAGTCCCCGCCTTGTCCTCTGGTTTTTGTGATTTTGTCGAGCTCGATCTGATCTTCTTGTTTTGTTTTGTTTTTTTTTGAAGGAATTGAGTGGTGGAGGCGAGAAGGCGCAGCAGAGAAAACAGAGTGAAACGGCGGCGGCGGCGGCGGCGCTGAGTTGCCCGCGGTGCGAGTCTACCGACACCAAGTTCTGTTACTACAACAACTACAGCAAGCTGCAGCCGCGGCACTACTGCCGGGCCTGCCGCCGGCACTGGACCGACGGCGGCGCGCTCCGCGACGTGCCCGTCGGCGGCGGCCGCAAGAGCAAGCGCATCAAGGGAAACCGAGGGAGCAAGGGCGCCGACGTCGCGCAGCCGGAGCAGGAGGAAAACTACAGTAGCAGCAGCGCCTTGGCTTCGGTGAACGCGGCGCCGGAGAGAGGACTCGGTCCCCTGTTCTCTCCGGAGCCGGACATTCTTGGGGGCGTTCCCTTCTCGCCCTTGTTCTATTTCCCCGCCGACGATGACGGGCTCTTCGCGATGGAAAGCGCGACGAGGCATCTGCCGACGGCGAGCAACTTGAGCCACTGGGACGACATCATCGACCTCGTCAACCTCGAACTCAAGCCGCCGGCCTCCGAGCTTACCGATCACACTTTGACTTATCGATGATCACAGAATCACCTTACTGTTGCCGGAATTTTTGTAACAGAGGTTGGAACATTTCGGAGCTCGGGTTGTAAATTGCCTTCGTGTTTGTGCAGGCAAATATTAATTTCCATGATCGATCGAAGTTACTGAGCCTGATCGACATCAGCGAAGTTATCATTCTCATTTTCATTCACATCTCTCAATTTTCATGTTTTTTTTTTTGTTAAATCTGATAGAATATATATATCTTTAAAACTTTAAAAATAGATATTATCCACTTTTGATCTACATTCTTGTTGATGCGCTTGACCCTTCTCAGCATCAAACTCGAACGAGATTGTGAGAGGAAAGAATCGTAAAGCTATCAAGACCTACAATCACAGTAACCGTGAGTAGGAAGGTCAGGGGTTACCCTGACGCCACCACTCCGATGCTTAAGTCAGTTCTTGCGAGAGGAATAAAAGAAGCAGAAGATTAAGTAAAAGTCGAGAATGTGATTGTGCATACCTCCCTCTGTAAAAAGACGGACCTTATATATCGGTGATGACTGTCGTATCATGTCATCAGTAAGGTGGAAGTCTCATCATCGATAGGGTTATGTCAGAAGGCATGGGATATGTAGGATATATGTTCCATCACGTACATCTGTCAGGGTATTACCATTACTAGTGTCAATGAGACATTACCCATACAACACGATGGGAGGAGTGGTCTTTGATGGAGAAATACAATGAAAGTTCTCGGTCGGGTCAGGGTAGAGTCAGCTGAGTCGACCCCGCTTAAATCGGGGAATTGACTCGGCTCGAGTGGCAGAGCGCACTTAGAGGATTCAGACCCTCCCCCGGCTTGGTCTCCGAGTCAACTCAGCTGCTTCGATTGGACCGTCTGAGAGGATTCGACTCGGGTACAGACTAATAGCAAGTTCGATTTAGATTGAGGAGTCCGTTTCACGGATTCGGATCGGATTCTTAGGAGCCCGTATCCTAGAGACTCAAACTTGTGTTGTGGCGAGATCCCGCTCAGCTTCATTCACTCGGCTCGGATGTTCAAATGCGTTCGACTCAATTCGGGCTTATGGGGTTCGATACCCGTTCCTTACTACAATTCTCATAATTTTATGGGGTTCGACTCATATTTTTTTTATTTTATAATCTTAGGATCTATTTTATATATTTTTAATATGAAATTTTAATTGTATCATAATATTTTGTTGTTAGATCATATTTCCTTGAGCACTATTATAATTCGTATAAGTTAAATTTTGCTGAAGCGAAATAACATCCTCTTTGTAATATTAATTGTAATTTTGTAATTTATCTTTTCAAAAATGATTATAATTTTTTTAATTTTTTATTATTAGTTATAATTTTTTAATTTATTTCTTTAATGATTATGGGATCGATTGCATCAAATAATGAATTCCATCTAAAATAAGTTTCAACAAAAATCACCAATCTTTTGAAAATATGGTATTTATCCATATTATTCTTTATTATTTATTTTTAATAAATTTAAACGTATTAAAAATGAACATTAAACGTCTATATTTAACATAGAGCATATAATATTTATCTTTTAAAATATCTTTATTTTTTTTTCCTTTCATATTTTTTAAAGAAAAAAAGGTAGTTTAGAAAATATATGTTTTAAAATTTATATTTAAAAAGTAAAATAAAATAGAAGATTTAATCTTCTATTTCTTTGCTGGCGCGAATCTCAATGCATCACCATCATCGATCGTCCTGAGAGAAATGATGATGACGATGTACTCCTGCTGCCATTGACGATTGATCCACTCTTCGCCGGCGGAGGCGGGCGGCGCTATGGAGATTGCTCTGCTTTCGGATCACGTCTTTAGCCTCTCGCCTCCACTCGCTCCACTTTTTCTTCGTCGAGGCCGCTTCGATCCCTTGTTCCACAAATATCGTAACTTTCCTTACCCTCGGCGCCGGAGTCGGAAGCCCGTCGTAGTTTCCTTCTCCCTTTCTGGTTCTTCCGGTTTAGCTCCGATCCCGTCCAGGTATGGCGGGTGGGATGACCCAGACCTCCTTGATGAATCCTACAGATCCGGTAAGTTCGATTCCGTCCGGAATCTCTTAGCCTCTTTCGGGATTAACGAACGAAAGCATGGGTTCCTCTTTCTTTTGGGATTTCTCTCGGCTTTGGCGGTCTCTAGGGTGAGGATTTCTTCTATGGCCATTTTGCCTGTCTCGGTGGTGATTTTTGTGGCTGGATTCTCGGCTGGGATGAGCCAGGCGAGCGCCGCCAGTGGGTCAATTTGGGATTTTGATGTGAAAATCAAAGATGTGAGAGAATTCCTGAAAGATATGGATGAAAAGATTTCAGATTTGGGAAATGGATTAGCGGAAGGCGTCCAGTTTAATCGTATAGAGAAGAGTAAGCTTAAGGATTATGTTGACATTCTCAAATATGTGAGATTGAGGATTGTTCATGCCCAGAGGACGCTGGAAGATCCTGCTTCAGTTGTCAATGTGGACGAGCAGACGGATTTTGAACAGGGGACAAAGCAAAGCCAAAAGCCGAGCCGGAAAAGAAGGGAACTGGGGATGATTGCTTTTGACACTCTTCAGTTTTTCGGCAATCTATTGCAGGAGAACTTCACCGTTCTGAAGCCATCACAAGAGAGAAATGCAATTAAGGTAGAGTTCTCGGAGCAGGGAGTCTCAGTTATTGAAAAGACTGAAGCGAGTAATATTGCAGAACGAACTGTGATAAGTGGAAATGGTGTAAATTTATCTGGCAAAAAGTTTGTTAGTCCAAATCTCGAAAAATCAGAAGAACCCTTAAGAGTTGCAGAAGGCGCAGCAACAAATCAAAATAGCGGATCAGTTAGCGATGTGAAGAAATTCAAAGACACCGGAGATCAAAGATATAAGGAGGATATGTTGCCATTTGATGAAGAACTCAACAATCTGAATGCAAGTTTTCGCTTCAAGACAAAGAAAGAACAATACCAGAAAATGGTTTTCAGGCATCATTATGAAGATGCCATTCGGAATGATGGACATACTTCTATGGGTAGTAATTCAAACCAGAAAGCTACAAAAAATATAGACTTCTTCAAAGAAACTGCAGAATCATTGATGTTAGAACAGAAATTTGAGGTACACAATAAATCATATTTGCATTCTGATGATTATCATGGTAGCAATTTAAAGGATGAAAGCATAAGTAGCATTGGTTCTAACAACCAATCTGACAATGATCTCAGTGGTTCAGGAGTGAAAACTGATTATCCAATTGATGGTGTTAGAAAAGGCAAGATTGCATCTTCATTATCTTCAACACATTCAACTGATGGTGATTTTGATCAAAATGTCCAAGAAGCCTCAGAACTTCTAAGGCAGGCTAGGATATATATGAAGTCTCAAACTGATGAAGAAGCATTAGATGCCTTATTATACAAATCTGAGAAATTGCTTTCTGTGGCGGTTCATTTGAAGCCAATGAGTTTGCTGGCTGTAGGTCAGTTGGGTAATGCTTATCTTTTGCACGGAGAACTTAAGTTGAAGATTAGCAAACAACTGAGAGCTCTCTTATCCAAAAGTGATGCCATTCTAAATGAGAAGTCAACTGTTTTAAGAGCTAAGAAATTGGATACAAGAATCTTAAGCAGAGACAACCTTACTTCTTCCCTTACTGATGTTTGTGAGGAGTGTGAAGAACTACTAGGTAAGGCAGGAAGAAAGTATAGAATGGCTTTGACAATTGATAGGAGTGATATTCGAGCTCTATACAATTGGGGTCTTGCTCTATCCTATCGTGCACAATTGATTGCAGATATTGGACCAGTAAGTCACTAGTCTGAATATGAGCGAAAAAAAACTCAACGGGCATGAACCTTTATGTTGCATATGTTGTTTCAATAATTGTCTTTCCAGTTAAATTTGATGCTAAAGAGTCATAAACTATACTATCAAAGTCACAGTCAGCCAAAGGCCAAAAAAGGAGGTCACCGTCAACCTACATCTAGCAAATGAATGATAGAGAAACCTAACTAAAGTTAGAATTGGAATTTGCAAAGAAAAAAGAAGAAATTATTTTTTATAATTCAGTTATTTTGTGTATAAACCAAAGGAAATCTGAATTTTTACATTCTGAATTTCTTCTCTCATTGACATGGTAAAAGCTTTGATAGCAGCCTGGGATTCATTCGGCCGACCCCCAAAATTGGGAGACATGACTTGTTGCTATTCCTCTTTGAAAATTGTGAATCTGTTCTTCTGGAAATATTAGTTTTGGGTATCTAGAGGATTTTTTTTATTATACACCTACCGTATAATGTTGTGGCTGCTTCTTAATTTGTTACTCTGGACCTTCATGTAACTCTTTCTCTCTGTTCAATAATAAGTTATTCTACATGTACAGGAAGCAGCTGCTGATGCTGACAAGGTATACATGGCTGCAATAGATAAATTTGATGCTATTGTGACTAAGAGCAATGCATTTGCCCCAGATGGTATGAATTCATTTCCCCTTGCCCTTAGATTGTTAATTATTGATGGAATAAAGGCCTAGATAAACTTTAATATTGGTTTATACAGTGAACATGCTCAATAGAACATTGATATTTTAGGAGCACCAGGTATCTAGTCCTATACGACGTAGCTCATGCATCAATTTCAGACAACTGCCATTTTTACCTTGTATTCAAGTATTCTATCTTCAACTTTAGATTGTAATAAAGCATTCCTAAATGTGTAGGAGAGACCTAGACGCGTGATATACTGATGTTATGATTCAAGAACTGGAGTTCTGATTGTGATCTAAAACCTTTTGTTGTTAAACATCAAAATCATGTTCATTATCACTTAAAATCAAATATCATTGTCTAAAATGATGCAATATAAAACCATGCATAACAACCTTGACCTTATCTCTTTTTGATCTGTTTTGTTTTTCCATATACCAGGGAACTCCTTATAGGGCTTACTACAAAATCACCCAGTAGTTAGCTTTTACATTAAGAGAAAGAAAAAACATTTCATCATTTTTTAACTCATCGGCCTTGGAACCTGAAAAATATTGCAGGGAAGATTTAAGAAGCTTACTTCTAGTTTATCAGCTATCATTTTCCATCTTGAAGTTTCATGTTCCTGCCATTGCTTATGATTTTTGCCTTAACTGCAGTTATACCATATTTTAGTTTCTTTACTTTAATTTCGGCCTTTGAATCTCAACAGCACCATGCAATGCAAACTTCAATCATGTTCCGTTATTCGGGTTTGTCCTCCAAACATTTGATGCACGTTCAAGTTCTATCACTAGTCTTCAGTTAAGCAATCCCCTTAGAGATACGGACTTACATACACCCTGTCTGTCCATCCAAAGTCAGTTATGAATCCGATCCCCAGTCGCGACTTAGCTTCTCAGTAAACCATAAGTAATAGTTTCAGAAACATGTTTTCAGTCCCAATAATTAGTAACCTCTTACTTCAACTGAAACTATATATTATTTGTTTTGTTGTGCCAAATTTTTTGGTCCGTGCTCAGCCAACCATATTTCTATAAAGATAAAAGATGTTACTCCATGCCAGAAATCCTGTTTAGTTTGGGATTCTGTCTGTAACCCTATCTGTATATTCGATGTAGCCTTGTACAGATGGGGTGTGGCTCTGCAGCAGCGATCCAACCTGCGTCGAAACAACAGAGGGGAAAAGCTGAAGCTTCTGCAACAGGCTAAGAGCCTGTTCGAAGATGTGCTATATGTGGAATCGAATAACCAGCTCGCAAGGGAAGCCCTATCTTCCTGTCTTTTGGAACTCGATTACCATAGGAAGTGGTAACCATTTGCCTGAGTTTCAAACAATGGCCATCTTCATTCTACTTTCTTTCCTTAGAGATCGACATCATTTCTATTTCATGCGATGTGCACTGAAGAAGAAATCATACCTCAGAAAATATGGATGATAAGATCTCTGAAAGCTCTGATTCATCGACAATGCAGCTTTACTAGTATGATGAGCTAAAACTGATGTATGTAGCTGAGAATTGAGAAACGATGGCAATTTTGTGACTGTGAAGCAATTTGTTCTTGCATGTAATGTGATTATGATACTCAGAAGACATATTTCTGTACAAGAATTATAAAACTTCTTTTGTAAAAGGTAAAATTCATCATTCCAGTGGTTTTATACGATCGGTTTCACGATCATCTATAAAAAGATAAATTCGACCACGACGGAAGAGGATATTATTTCGGTTTTATCGAAATTTGAATCCTTGTCCTCTTTTGCAATTTTGTTCTGTTGTAACCAATTCAATTATGCTCTGAGGGCATTTAAAACTATTCGGATAAATTTTTATAGTGACCGGTACTACCGTCGAAACGATCCATATTCAGAAAATTCCTAAATCCTAAATTTTTAGATGCACGGTTTCATTGTGTTGATAAGAGGTTCCACTGTCGAGATAGCACCTTCAGTCAACAAGCCCCTCAAGGGGGATTTATTTGTTGCTAAGAAAACTCGAATCCGGAATCTCAGATAACATATGTCTCCATACTTATTATTGCAGAGATAAGTCATTTCAATCAGTAAAACCTAATAATATATGGAGTTGTCTTGTTAGTTGTCTGTTTATATAGTCATTCATATTAAAAAAAAAAAGTTTAATGAAATAAAAAAATATTTTTTAATTTGGTGAATCGCCTTTTAAAATTAACGGATTTGGACATTTTTGTCGTAATTGAGCGGTTCGGGTACAAAACAAACCCGACCCGTTTGCCATGCTGCTTGCTCTATTTAATGCTTCGGTGAGAGAACGTTTCACTCCCTCGTCTCTCATTCTAGAACCTCCCATGGATCGCCCTTGTCCTTGTTCACTCCGCCACCGGAGGCCATGGCTTCTACCTCCCCGGAGTCGCCCCGGCCGATTTCCACGAGGTCTGTTCGTCCCCTCTCGCCTCCCGCTAGTCGATCTTAATCTTTGGATTTGTGTTTATCGACTCGGGTCTTTTGAATCTGTTGTTTGGGCGCACGATTCGATAGGTTTGATGTGCCAGATTTGTGGGATTATAGGCGTGCATTTTAATTTTCGTTAGCATTTTCATATGTTCTTGATTCGAGTTCGTCCGATTTGTAGCATGAGTATCAACCGCTCTTCTGGTTCTCCAAATCGAGTTTTCCTAACTCTCTAGTTCTCTCTACTCTTACACAAACATTATTGTAATTTTATTGGATTGCTGATGTATTATTCTTTTCCATATGAGATTTTATAGATGCTCTGTTCTTGATCTTTTTTCGCGAGCTCACATTTTATTATGATACAGTTCAGGTTGATCCATATTTCTACTTGCAAAGATCAGTAAATTTTTGATCTGTTAAGCCTCCGCTACCGAACTGAATGATGCTATTGATTCTGTAAAGGGGCTATACCTAGTCTTGGTTTAATCATTTTGCAATATTAAACACTAAATTTGAATGATTTTTGGCTACTTATTGTGACTTCGTTGCAGTTGTTAAGTAGGTCCTAGAATTTTAATTTCCCCCTACTACAAGATCTTCATTGAACAACTTCTCAGATTTTTTTTTTATTGCTTTACTAGACAATCAACAAGGTTGCGGTGACATGGATGAGCACTCCACTAAATTGCACGTGCACACATGTATATATGGACTCGCATGCTAACACTGTCTTTATTTTCCATTGGCTCACAGAAATCAAGCTAATTTATTACTTTATCCCAACTTTTTATTTTTTAGAAGCAGATTGACATAAACTATTACTGTGCAAATGGTTAGACGTGGAAAGGAATGCTTTATTTGATGCTTTGGGATAATAAAATTATCAATTTTGATGTGGGATTTGGCAAAGCGTTTGACAGTTAATGAGCTACAAATTCAGTCGTAGAGAATATGAGAAATGATAATGACATAGTTAAGACAATGAGATTAAGGACGAATGTGATAACTAGGAGAAGCCCAATGATGATAATGCTTTATAAAGAAGATGCATAAGTGCTACAAGCTTATTATATTACATTTTCATGTTGTTCTTTCTTATGTGATTGGTGCAAACTATTGCTTATTGTTAACATGAAAACTACATTTTCTAGATTCGATTAATGTTGAGTCATTTCCCAATAGTGACCACATGCATTCATATGCACACACATCTTGCATCTATATTATGAAGTGATTCAATCACATACAACCCACATACGATTTTCAAAGCTTTGCCTTTATTTTGTCATATGAATTGTAATTTTCATCTGCTTGTTTGTTTTTCCAGGATAAGACATCAGTTTATAAATTGTTAAGACCATGTTCTTGACATTGGTAATTACTTAGGTAAATGCATAATGTAGTCTTACATAACATCTCAAAGTTCCATCGTCTCTACAGAAAGATCCACTTGCAGTGATGAGCAAGCTGACATCAATAAAAACACAACTTCCATAATTGTACTATTCTTTTCCATACTATCCTCCAAAGACCAAAGTAGATAGTGCAGTAAATCCGGGGGACTGTAATAAAATTCTTTTAGTATTAGTTATTCCTTCAGATTTAATGAATAACAATTTTTATCTATTATGCCAGTTTGAGATGAGAGAACCCGAGATGTAAGATCCACCGTTTGCAAAATTACACTCACTGACAAGGATGCTAAGGAAAAAATAGAGGATGAGTATCGTGTTAACATGTATGGCAAACTAGCCCTTGAGCTTTGTTCCTTAAATATCTTCAACCCCCATTATATCTTCAATTCATGTCATATTGTTGGACAGGATTTTGGACAATCTTCCACTTGTTGTACCTATGAAAAGGCTGGACCAGAATAGTCCTACGGTGTATCAGCTGGTTTTCATGCTGGAATCAAATATCAGCAATCTGGAGTAAATTTATATCTCCTATGAATGTTCCAAATATAAGAGAATCATTTGGTATAATATAATGGCCAAATCTAAGAGAATCATTTTTAAAGAATATTGTGAGTTATTTTATCTACAACCATTTATCATTCATTGTGAAATATCACAAGGATGTGGAACTTGACATTTTCAGGATTGTGGGATTTGAGGTCAAACCATTCAGGTTGGAAAATTCACAATCCTCATGCATCCCCTACCCATTACCTGCATGATCCGTTCCTCTTAATTTATGCCATTCTTTTATAAACTTAAATTGGTCAAATATATTGCAGTGTTAAACATGAACATGAAGGCCAGTGGAATGGTGTGAAAACCCGCTTGATTACCCTGTGACCCTCACGCCAAACGCTCAGTTGTGAACTCTGATAACCCACAGGAGGTGACAGTAAACAAGGATATTATATTCACATATGATGTTGAGTTTCAGGTTGGCCTATGAACTTCTCTCCCTTTGAACCAGTTTGTTTGCATCGAAGTTCTGATTCATTTTCTTTTATTTTCTTTTTTCCTTCCAGGAGAGTGACGTGAAGTGGGCTTCTCGATGGGACACCTATCTTTTGATGAATGACGATCAAATCCACTGGTTTTCTATTATCAATTCTCTCCTGATCGTATTATTCCTCACTGATGGTGGCTATGATTATGCTGCGGACACTATACAGGGATATCTCCAAGTACAACCAGCTTGAGACTCAAGAAGAAGCTCAAGAAGAGACAGGATGGAAGCTAGTCCATGGGACTTATTCAGGCCTCCAGCTAACTCGGACTTGTGCCCTTCACCACAATGTTTGCTCTTGCATTCCTTTGGTTTGGTATTTCGGTGCACTGTGTTTGTTGGCAGTTATATGAGTTTCAGGATGCCAGCCATCGAGGATCCTGTGAAAACAAATAAGATCCCAGAACAAGCTTGGTACATGAACCCAGTTTTCTCGATACAAGAAATTATAGTGCGGAAGTAGTTTATCTCCCTATTCAGATGCTAGACGCTTGTTTTTTTGTTAGTTTTTGTACTAGAATTATCTGGCTTATGATCTCTCATTCCCTTGCGGTTATTGTCTCGTCCAGAAAAAACAAAAACAAAATTCAGATTAGCCTTTATCCGAGTTACATATTGTATCATGCATTCAAAGCTAATTCAATACTCTAGGTAGCTTGAACTTATTATTAGATTGCGTTTGTGCTTCTATGAAATTACAAGTCATTATTGTTGATCTCTTCTAAGTTACATTTCGTTCTTGTTTTCTATGTTCTCGAAGCCATCACCGATTCAAGTGTAATTTGAGAAACGGACACCAGTTTTTTTGTAGTTCAGCAATAGAAAGGCACCGATTGAATCCAAGTTCAGTTAGTTTTGACATGTTCAATCGGAAATTGCAACTTGGAAGATGGAATGCTAAAACAAAGTGGTATGAGCGCGAGGCATTTACAGGTTGAATATCTGAATCTTAACATTTCGACTACACTCAACGCATTGTGCAAAGTAGGGTAAAAGATTGTGGGTAAAAGATTGTGATAATAGTATCTACTTTTCACTCTCATACTCTATTTCATAGAGCAGATCAGTTTACCAAGTGTGCCCTATCACACCATCCCGTAGCCTATCGTTAGCAATTCAGCATGTTCAATCATCATCAGTCATCCATTGCGCTATGCAGTTGTCTCAAGTTTGTTGCCCAATTAGGAGAAGAGCGATAGGAGGGTGAACGAGTCGAGAGGGTCGACCCAAGGAAGGTGTCAGCGGCGTGCCCAATCAAAGAAGGTGAGGGAGTTGAAGTTTGGACATGGCTGATGTACCTTGTCACAAGGTGTATGGAGCCTAGGAGAAGTCAAAGACTCTTTTATGATCTAAGAAAAAGCAGATAATAGCAAAACCAACACAATCAAACACTTATGTTAAATCCAGCAGCAGTCATTCCTATTTTAGATTCTTTCTTGTTTTTGCACATGATATTTGTAACAGTTTGAGGATTATTAACATTGTAAATTTATAGAATTGGGCAGTTCAAATTGTTTTTGACCAATTCAATTGCCTATCCATCTGATTAAGAAACCGACCTGATGAAGGACCTGAGTCTAGTTTTTCTCAGTCAGACAAGCCGGGTCCAGTCGGGGCTTAATAACTATGGTAATGACAATCAATCATGTTTGGGATTCAGATAGCACCATAAAAATATTTTAGATGAAGCATTCCTTAAGATGCGTGCTCCAACATTGTAAAATTTTTCTCAAGGTAAAGCAGATTACCTCTATTATACAACATGCACTTGAATTGCTCCATAGTAGTTTCTGAGATAAGTCAAGCAGAAAGATGATACCTTAATGACACATCAGCATGAACTCTTTGAAGATGATCTAGCCATCTTGACATCAGCAACTCTTGTACACCTTGCATAGGGTTCAAGACAACTCTATCTGCTTTTGCTGAATGGAAAGAATGAATTTGCATAAGCATGTATATTTGGAAAAACAGCAAACCATAAATCACAACTATTGGGAGTCATAAAATTCTATTTCACATTGCTATGCCTATCCTAGTGAGACTAATGAGCTAGACTAGCAATCAAACAAAACAAAGGAACAAAATAATTGGATATAGTAATTTGAATGCAATGCAAGTGAAAAGTCTTTTTTTTTCTTGTGATCAGTTTTGGGACATGAGTATTGTGTACGTGATGAATCTTACCTGGAAAATCCAAGTTGCTACTCTCCACTAGTGCTGCATCACTAGTTTATCATGGCTTGGAGTATGGATAAGCATCAAGTGTTGATCCATGGACAGCACTGGAAGAGCTCACATTACTACTCTCTGTGACTACTGTATCACTTTCACATTGAAGACCGGCTTCTGTAGAAGCATTATAAATTGATGGATGAATGCTACCGGGAAGTTGTACCTCACTGTTCTCTATTAGTGCCACATCACTTTTGCCATGGAGGTCATTGAGTAGAGGAGAATCAGGTAAGGGAGCATGATGTTGACTGTCAGTGTCAGAGTTATTGTCGTCTCTAACTACAATATTACTGTTTTCATCAAGATTGATGTTTGCTTGAGAAGAGTCAGCCCTCGGCGGATGAAGGTCACCGGGAAGGCTGACGGTGCTACTCTCATTGAGTACTCCATCACTTTGGGTCTGAACATCAGAATCTAGAGATGTAACTGATCTCTCTATCAGTAAAGCATCACTTTTTGCACGGAGATCATTAAGTATCAGAGCATCAGATATGGAAGCATGAAGTTCACTGTGAATGCCAACACCATCTTTAACTATAACATCACTGATGGTGGTGTCTGATACTGTTTCATGCTTTTCTTGGAGATTGGTATCAACAGAGGTGTCATATATTGGTGGATGAAGATCACAGGGAAGATTGTTCGTGTCACTATCCAAGGGTACTGCATCACCTTGGTTCGGAACATCAGAATCTAGAGAAGCAACTGACCTGCTTTCCGTCATTACTGCATCACCTTTGTCATCGAGATTATCAGGCGGAACCTCATATATACAAGAAGGATGAAGTTCATTGTGAATGTCAGAGTCAGTGGATCTGACTAAGGCATCGCTATTTTCTTGGAGAATGATGTCTGATACCATGTCACATTTGTCTTGCAGATTGGTGTCTGAACAAATGTTAGATGTCAGTGGATGGGTGTCACAGGGAAGGTTGGCGTCAGTGTTACTCTGCACAAGTACTGCATCATTTTGGTTCTGGACATCACAATCTAGAGAAGCAACTGACACTGACAGATGGTCACCTGGAAAGTCTGTCTTGCTCTCCTCTGTGATCCCTGTATCACTTTGCATCAGGAGACTGTTGTCTGGAGAAGCATCAGAAGCAGATGTATGAAGGACAGCAGTAGTGTCTGTTCTACCATTCCCAGCAAATACTAGTTCACTTTGGTTCTGGGAATTAGTGTCTATATAAGCATTAGATACTGATGGATGGTCACAGGGGATGTCTGCACAGATACCCTCCATGGGTTCTGCATCACATTTGTTTTTGAGATTGGAATCTGAATCATTCCCTAACAATGAATGAAGAATGTTTATGTTGCTGCTTTTGATGAGTGCTATATTATTTGTCTTAAAACATTGGCTTCTGAAAAACATTAGACATAATTAAACAGATATTACCTGGGGTTTCCAAGTTACTATGTTCTGATAGTGCAGCACACTTGTCTGATTGCTGGATGTCAGCAGAAGTATCTGGTGTTGACGATAGATATCTGAGATGATAACTGAGAAGTGATGGCCCAAACCATCCATATTTTCTAGCACTACTAAAAGCCATCTCGGCATCAGTACAGCCGCTTAAAAACTAGTTTGACGCTGTTGCTCTCCTGTTGGACTTCCACTATTGGTCCATAACGACTGAAAATCCGAATCAGATCAATTTCAGAAGGAAGAGAACTGGATCTATTGAAATTCAAAACCAAAGCTGTAGGCATATACGTATCAACCATCTTTGCATTGTCACTGATTATGGGCCTATCTGAGGATAGTACTTGCTTCATACTGGGACAAGCTATTCCAATTTGAATATGTTCTGTGGCTTGCACAACAGGAACAGAAATCAGAGCAGATGTTTGTCTTGAAGTTTTCCTCTTTCTCCTTTGAGCCGGAGTATGAACTTCGACTTTGATTTTAGTAGGGCGGTTATGAGATATCAAGTCAGACCAGTAAGAATCCATCATGTGATCAGTTTCTATCACCTCAGAAAAAACTGACAAAGCTTCGACTCTCCGTTTCTTATCCTTTTCAGCTCTTTCTTCCTCGAGATGTTTCTCTTCACTAGCAGAAGAAGAAACACAATAGTTCCTAAATTTAGTGAAGAAACTGCTTAGACTAGATAGATAATCATACCCTTCGATAGGATCTCTGGCTGCCAAATGCAGCAGCAAGAACATTTCATTTGGAGAGGCATAATACTCTGAATCATCTAGTTCAAAACTTGGGCTCTCCATCATAGTATCCCCAAAACCATCAGAAGCAAAGTCATCATATACGCTATCCCCTTTACAGACCTTCAGAGATGATTCATTAAAAGTTCTAAGATTAGAGGAAGACCCAGTCAGTTGGCTTGCAACACGACGTATATACTCTCCAACTTTAAAAGAACTTCTAATAGCTGGTGATGGTAGGTTCATTTCCGTATCTCCTATTGACTCTGGCCGTCTTTTCTTACTTCTCGCTGAGTCAGATGAATCAATGTCAATAATCTTCTGCCTCTTGCTAGAAGAACATGGAACTGAATCATGATCAGCTTCAATAAAAGATTTAATTATCACACCACTTTCTAGCTGAGAATCTTCAGGTAACATTAACTCAGATAAGCTCTTTTGCTTTTTCCCATCCTCCAATACATGCTTCTGCTTTTTGTGTCCTCTTGATCCCTGTTCTCCAGAATCACAGAGAATATGACACGATTGCTTGAACAAATCTTTCCCAATGCTTTCAGAATTTAAGTGTGAAATGTCGTCATCACAGTCAATTATCCCACCATCAAAAAAATTAAAAGAAGGAAGTTCAGGATAACCCTTAGACCTGTAAAATGCCTTCAACTGAGCATTAGCGAGCACAAGGCTCATGCGATCAGTATCATAATGAGGGAACTGAGCTAAATTTTTAATATATTCAAGTAGTTCGTCAGGTTCAAAGTAGCTTAAAATAGCAGGTCTGTCAAGCATATAGCCATTGCTACCTTTACGAACTCCAGCATTCTCAACCTTTTGGCAATTGATGCTGCCAACTTCAGGCAAACAGAAACAAGTCATACCCAACCCAATGCGTCTAGAGAACTCATCCAATGTACCATTGACTGCACTTGTGAACACATCTGAACTGCTTTGTTTTTCCAGTTGTGGGAAATGTATCTCAAAATGCTTCAATTGAGATTCATCACACCAAGCAAACGTCTTGTCCCCAAAATAGGCCACAAGAAAGTTATCCTTTTTTTGATATTTCAATGCCAAATCTGATGCATCAGATGCATCAAAAATTTGGCCAGGCCACCAAGGATGGCTCTTGACTTTGCCCCAAACAAGATCAGAAATAGAAAAACCGTATTCATCTTTTGAAGGAAAGTAGTAACAGGGATGTTGGCCAATATCTTCAATTGAAATTTCAGCTCTTGCAGCAACATGTGTGACTGTTTGCTTGTTATCATTTGGGAGTTCTTCATCAATCATCATATCTTCATCTGACTTTGCTTCTAAAACCAAATTTGAGGAGGAAACTCTAGCATCTCCCGCATTGAGTTTTTCATCAACAACAAACTGGTTCTTTGACATTAATACTTGAGGATTTGAAATGAAATCATTTGCTGTAGCACTACTTTCATTATTTTTCATGTTCCATCTATCAATTTCCATCTCCTCTGTTTCTGTTGCTGCACCAGAAACCCTCTCAATCATGTGTGCTTCTTCCAATAAGTGAATATCTCCAGTGTCAACTTCCACAACTCGAATGTCTATATCTGCATCAGATTCTGTTGAAATCATGAAACTAACATCTGGAATATATTCACCCAACGGATCTTTTTCAGAAATGTTTACTTCCATAATTGGGCCAGTCATCATATCTGAATTTATTTTATCATTATTCACTCGATTGTTTTCAACACCATCTGAAGACACTACACTGACCTTTTTAGAGTGTTTTTGCTGGATGGAACTTTCTTCATCTTGAGAATTCTGAATCAAGTCAACATAAGGCATCTCGGTCCCAAAAGTATTGTTCTCAGAACTATGTAACATGGAAGATTCACCTGCCACAGTTTGTCTATCCAACTCAATAGACTCCTTGTAATGATTATCCATATGGACAACTTCCATGTCACCAGTTAAGACGCCAGGAATATGAGTTGATCCTTCATTCTGAACAGAACTTCCAACTACAGTACCTTCTGTTCCATGACATTGCTCATTAATGGCCTTCCAATTCACCGCCTCCTTTTGTAAACCTTCAATTTTATCTGCAGTAGAAAGGCAATCCTGAGGTAGTTTGATTGCATTGCCATCCTGCAGTAATATCTGACTAGGTGCTCCATCAGCTTCAGCACCTGCATCCAATGCATCAGCTCCCGGGCCCATCTCTGAATCATCATTTGCCACTTGGATTACCATCTCTGGATCTCCAGAAAGTTCAATTCCATCGCTAGCCTCCATACACTCATCCCCTGTATTCACCTGAACCTCCAACTTGTCAGCTTCCAGAAATGCATGATTCCCTGATGAACATTCTGTGTTAACAAGCTTGCTTTCCAATTTTTCATCACCAAATTCTCTCTTTTCTGGTTCACCAAATACAGAAACTGCAACATGTTCATCTGGTGGTGTTAGTTCATCAACTTTCTGGTTCCAAACTTTATCAGATAATGGTCCCTCTTTGCATTCAGTTTGATTTTTAAACTCTAAGATCTCAACCTTGATACCCTCTGGACTTGGTGTATCCTCTGTTATCTCAACTCCATCCCCATCAAAATCAAAAGTGGTTGGTTCTGCATTCCCCAGATCATGGTCTCCACCAAATGCACTAATTTCAGGCTTGCAAGTGCCAACTCGGCTATGATGCTCCGAAGCTACTGAATCAAGGACCAGTTTATCCTGAAGAGGTGGAGCAACTGAATCACTGTCGAATGAGACATTTGACATGTTATCTTGCTTCTCTTCATTGATTGTATCTTCCTCCACAAGCTCAGCTTCATCTTCATTTTTCAAACACTCATCTTTAGCGACACCTGCTGTTTCCATGTAATACATTTCTACCTTTCCCTGAGCTTCATATTCATCTGCAGTCGCCAAATGGCGTTCCAATATTTCATGTCCTGCCAGCAGAATTCTTCCCTTTAGCGAGTTATCAGTGTGTGCAGCATTCTCCAAACTTGTTTT
Organism: Curcuma longa; assembly: GCF_044706935.1. Classification (NCBI taxonomy): domain Eukaryota; kingdom Viridiplantae; phylum Streptophyta; class Magnoliopsida; order Zingiberales; family Zingiberaceae; genus Curcuma; species Curcuma longa. Next base: position 9,974,643 of record NC_133865.1, read on the forward strand.
CTCTGTCGAAGAAGATTCAAGCTTCTCAAAGGTTTCAACTTCACTACCACTCTTTTCAAACTCGGCTGGCTTGATCTCATCTTCAACATCAAGCGCAACTACGTTCACTGTCTCAACCACATTCCTTTCAGGTGTATGGTAAGGATTTCTTGCACCACTTTGCTTCTCCTCTCGATTCCTCAAACTCTCTGTTATTTCTGCAGCGTCGCTACAATCCGCGACTCCGTCGGCATTCAAAACGCTTCCTTCCGAGTTACGAAAAACCAAACACTCTGCACTGATGCTTACTTCTCCTCCAGTATCAGAAACAAGTTCAGCACCTGAGTCCGTACTTCCTTCTTCCAGCTCCCCTGCGTTCAAGTCCAGGCCCGTGGTGCGCTCCTCCGATAGGCGCGAAGCCATTGAACAGGAAAAAACCTAGAATTTCCTCCTCCGCAGCTTTCGACAAACCACCTAAGCTAACGACAGCAAATCGTGAACTCAACAAACTTCAAAAGCACATTTCAGAACCCTAGAATCAGCTACGGAACCAGAAAGAGGGAGATCAAAGAAACAAAAGGGTGGGTTTTGGACGAATTACCTGGATCCTGCAGCTCCACCGCCCCAAAACGAGAGATTCGAAGGGACTCGAAGAGGGGAAGAAGAGGGTAGGGAAGGAGACGAGATCCTCGAATTCCATTAGAGCAGGAAGAACGTTTGCAGGGGCGGAAAGGGCTCGTCTTAGATAGTCAATGGGCCTGACCCGGGTTGGTTCTTTGCCCGGACCGGCCCATTTCTTATCGAGCCGGTTTTCTTTTTTTTTTTCAATATACTCCTTAGTTTCAAAATTCACCCTCAGTTTATTTATTTTTTAAATATACCCCTTAGTTTCAAAATCATCACCCTACCTTTTTACAAAAATAATTCTCTATTTTTATTTTTTCATCTACAATGTAAAAATAAGATAAACGATTCATTAGTACTCAAATACTAATCTAAAATGCTTAAATTTAAATTAATCATATTTAATTTATCTGATCTTATGTATTTCTCTTATAGTTATATCTAAGTTTATAACACAATTAAATATTTAACTATTTTTTATAATGGAAAGATTTAACAGTGAATTTTCAAATGGCACACTCAAAGTTTCAGAATTCTTAAAAGGCACACTAGTTTTAGATTTTTCAAAAGGCATATCGAATTCTCCTTTTACTCCTATGACAATGGCTTATTATTTTCTCTTTCTCCTTTGCATACAGTATTTTCTCTTTTCTTTCTCTTAAATTAACTTAAAGTTTAATTTAAATTTCATCAATTTTAATCGGCATAAATAAAGAGGCTAAAATAAGTAATATAAGCATCGTTGGACTCCTTAGAGCCTCAAAAATCTACATGTCTTGAAATGAATTCAATAAACCTGTCTAAATCAATTAATAAATTTTAATCGAAATTCATTAATGAACCTAAATTATTTAGATTTTTACAAACTTACAACCACTAGAAAGGGCTAATCTGTAGAACATACATATGGTGTCATACATTTGTTCTGATCAAGGAACAACATATGTCTCGTATCGAGAGATCAACACTATCACATGCCTAGTTTGATCCCAAATCAGACCCAATGTGAGACTTGATCTCTCAAAAACCAAGACTACGTTCTAACTGAAAGTTAACATAATATTATAACACCTCTGAAGAAGCTGAAATAAGCAATAGGGGCATTGTTGGACTCCTTGCAATCTTAGAAACTCACATGACCTGAAATGAGTACAATCGACATGTCTAAGTCAATCAGTGAGTTTTAATTGAAATTCATTAATGGACCTAGGTTATAATCGTGATCCTAGTCTTCATTAGACTAGGCCCACGTTGGAATATGATCTATGATCAGACCAGTTCACATTGGGACCTGATCTGGGATTAGATCAAGGTCGTGGTAATGTTGATCTTCCAACATCATGCTCATGTTGTTCCTCAATCAGAATCAAAGTTTGACACCATATGTACCTTCTTTTCGCTCAACCTTTTCTAGTAGTTGCAAGTTTTTAAAAATTCAAATAGCTTAGGTTCATTAGTGGATTTCGATCAAAACTCACTAATCGATCTAGACATGTCCAATTGGACCAATTTCAAATCATGTGGGTTTTTGACATTGCGAGGAGTCTAATGATGCTTTCCATTGCTTATTTTGACCTATCCAAATGTGCTCCAATGTTATGTTAACTTTCAACTAGAATTATTATCCTAGTCTTTAAGAGATCAAGCCCATGTTAGATCTGATCTAGAATTAGACTAGGTCCATAGTAGTGTTAATCTCTCAATACCAAGCCACAGTGGGTATGATTTGGGATCAAATTAAACCCATAGTAGTATTAATTTTTTAACATCAAGTCCACGTTTTAGAATTTAAGTTTAAATTAAAATTTAATTTAAGAGAAGAGAAAAGAGAGGAAAATTGTTACTTGCAGAGAAGAAAAGAAATTTTAATTTAATTTAAAAGGGAAGAGAAAAGAGGAAAATTGTTACACGAAGGAGAGAAGAAAGAAAGTGAAAAGGTCAACTTTAATAGAGGGTAAAACGAAAAAGATGTGCGTCTTTTGTATATTCTCAAATCTCGATGAGCCTTTGAACAACCCTAAACCTTAATTATTTCTTTAATAACTAAATAGACTATAATATTGTTCCAAAATATTGAAATATCATCTCAGGAAACCATTTTCCATGATTACATAAAATTGCCAACACAATCCAACACAGCTGCTCTGTGAAGGAACAATGGTAGAGATCAGTCAGTTCTTGGAGCTGCAAACTTTCAAAGCCTCAAAACTTAGACAAGCATGAACTCAAGCCACAATATTACAATATCCGGCAAATTATTTACATCAATACGCAACACTTTCTTCTCGCAAAGGACACAATTATGGAATATTTACACAATCCTGTTGTAAAATTGGTGATGGCCAAACTGCATACTCACAAGAAAAAGGGTTATTTGAATCTTTTGGTTGAATCTTCTGAGAGGAGGATGTGTACATGCTTGAGTTTGAGTTCTTCAACTTTATGACTGCATGATGAAACTTCATGTGTCAATGGTAGGAAATGGAGAGCCATTCATGTTCTAGTGCTTCACTAGCTGTCGGTCTCCTCCTCGGGTTTATTTGGAGCAAATAAGAAAGAAAATCAACAAATTTGGCATCAGAATCTAGCAGCTGATGCGACAGTGAGGAACTCTCGGGTATTAGGTACTCAACTCGGCCTGTTTCCTGTAATGAAGATATGTTTATCGGTTTTGTTAGAACATTGGAGCGTGCCCGAAAGTACAGAGTACATAACTGCAAGCAAGCATTCATGACAGCTAATTTGAATGAGATAGCTGCACTCGGCAGGTATTTGATCATGATTTCGAATAGATTTCTCATTTCTTACAAAGCCATGGAAGATTTCAGCTGTAATGCTCTTAGGTTTTGGTTTTCTTTAAGTGGCATGACTAAGAGTTCCTATGTTGAAAATGCATGTTCGATCATGAACAAGCATTCATATGATCTCAGATTCCACCATGAAATATAAAACTCAGCATGAGAAAGAAAATCATTCGGGGAGGGAGAGATACCTCATTCATGTGATAAAGATCATATTTTTCAGTGAAATATTTGCTTGTTTCCAGTCCCAGTGCAAGCATCTCCTCATCAATTGGACCGAGGATCCCGATCATCCGAGCAAGTATCATGGGTACTGAGTCATTTGGAAATAGTACCTGAATAGCAGAGAAATTTTAGACTGTAATTTGTTTGCTGTGTATCGACACATTTCTAGAATAAATTAAACTCAATTCATTGCAACAAAATGCAAGACACTAAACGATCATCCTGAACCTCCATCTTTGAACTTTTGAAGTCCACTGTCACTGTGGAACCAACAGTTTCAAAAGTTGAAATTTTCAAATTGATTGGTGGAACTAAGACCGCAGAAATATCAAACAAAGATAATATCTAAATGTAGCAGAGAACACAATAAACTTTTTCCTAGAAGATCTTGTTATGAAAATCTCAACATTTTCAAAATAATCTAGAAACTGAATGAGAGGAGAAAAAAAAACATAGTGCTAGAGTCTGATAAATCTCTAATAGTTGTCCACTTATCCTTGCTCCTTTGGACTAGAGACTTCACCCGATGAATTGGTGAAAAAGAAAATGCTCAGAAAGTAATTGAACCATTACAGGAAAGTCAAAAAAATTATTTTCCTCCATTTTGACAGCAGTTATATTTACATCATACCATGAAGGCTAACATAAAGTCAAATGTCCACTTTGCTTTGCTGTAAGACTATGGAACTATGTCGCCTAACACGCAAAATTTTTATGCACCTCACCAAAGTGTGTAGTATTGTATGTTTGATAAATTAGGTTAGAAAGATAAAGAGTGGAACTTACATCACCAGTATACAGCTCAGCCAGGATGCAACCTAGGGACCAGATATCAATCTTATATCGTGTGGCATAACACAGTCATGATCTATAGCAAGTAAATCACATACCTGTATTCTGGACAATGTATAGTATTCCACCCCACCAGACTCATGATTGTACTTCTGAAATTCATACAGGTTAGCTTTCAACAACTCTGTAACAATGAAAAGATGTTCCTGCAGCATTTAATTGATGATATCAGGACACTTTGTTTGTCTACAAGAACCAGCATGCAAAAGAAAGTAGAGTCAACATTTTGATATTATGTGCTAGCTACCAAAGTATGTGATAAATATACAGCAGGAAGCATATATCAGAAGGTAAAGCAACAAAAAAAAATCAAAAATCAATCTTTGATGAAGAGAAAAGACATTAATAGTACAGATGTCTAATTACAGCTTCAAAATTACAGATAATGGGAATTAAGATTAATAATACAGATGCAAAATTTTGGAAGTCAATAAACAAATCCATATCAATAAAAAAAAACTTCCAAGTGATGAAACAATAATATAGATTTTGCACCACTAATGAATTCTAGGCCACTCTTAACATAGCATCTCCATGATAAATGACTGAGGTTATTAGATCAGGCCAGGCAAAGTAGGTTTCGGTTCTTGCAGGAGAACCTTGAGTATTGGCTATCATTCAGCATCTAAATGAGGTTGGCCAAAGTGCTCTCCTTGCCAAGATGCTGCAGTTGCTTCATATGGAATAAAGCAGGGTGGAATATCAGTGGTTCTCTGATCTCGAGTCCACTCTCCTACCCCCTTGCAAGAGTGATTATTTATAGGTTTGCACTGATGAAAGTTAGTTATTTGTCATTAATTATCAAGGCCAAGGACACATGTTATTCCTGCTTCTTGGCTTACAGTAGCATGACCATCTGTTATGTGCAGCAAGCAGCTGGTGCATGTGTTTTCTGTTCCGCTGGAGCATTGCTAGTAAACTGAGCCCTGTAAATGTTGGTGTTGCCCACAGGCACATGTCACTTCTCCTGATAAAGGAATATAAGTTGGATGGAGTACGTCTGCTTCATGTCCAGTAGCAAGAACAACTGATTGGAAGGCACCATTTCTACTGACATTACAAGTTTTTCACTTCTCCATCATCCTAATTTTGTTACTCGCATTTTTACCTTTAAACTATTCCAAGCAATGTGCATGATCTGTACTACGTTCATAAGTCTTGCTTAGTAATAGATTGGTGGGGATCTTTCCCTTCACTTTTGTTTCAGAAAGAAAACAACAACAAATAAGAACTTTTATATTTTATACCAAATGAAGAAATAAGAACTAGACGTCCATGAGGAACTAAGAAACAAGTGTTTGACATTCTGACGGAGTTAACATATACAAATTATTTTATTCAAAAATAGAATAACATAGACAATACCTGATAGTAGAAGTAGTCATAAAGGCGCAATAAATGGTGCTCATCAGAAGGATCATGTCTGTTAACAAACTTAAGGAGTTTAATCTCATCTAAACTCTGGTCAAAAAAATCCTTATTGTTGTTTATTATCTTAAGGCAAACATCCATTCCTGTATGAAGATCATGAGCCTGAACAACCTTGCTAAATGCAGCAGAACCAAGATACTCTGTGATATAATATCTGCCTCCTATAACTGATTTTAAGACAATTGGAAACTCTTTGTTTTCTTCAAAGCCAGTCCTGAAGTTGATGCACAAGAATTCAGCACATTTGTTTTCTGAAGTAGGTGCGTTATGTTGCACAAAAATGGTCTAGATGGAAGTTATGGATCCAAACCTGTTTTTACGGTGAATTATTCTCAAGTCAAATATTTCTAGTTCATTTTCATGAGAATTATAAAGACGAAGCTCATCACCAATATCAACCTCTAATTCCATGTCAACAGCTTCAGGTTCCTGTAATTCTTTGTTAGCTATCCTACAATCCCCATCTCCATGGGCAGATTTAGCACCTTGTTTGCAAACTTCCTCTTCAAAAGGTGATATACTGTAACATTCTTTTTGCAACTCCCCACCATCCATCTTGTTCACCAAAAATATGTTTCTGTTATATGAATCTCCTTTGCTATCGTTTTTTATTTTAGTATCATACTCTGCACCACAAGCAAACTTCAATGAGGACAGAAACTGCAAAGGAAAAGATTGCACATCAATATGTCCCTGCAGACATTATAATGCAAGATGTTTAACATATTTTGATATAAACTTAACTAATATTACTCTGATTGATGGAGGTGCAGCAGTATGGGTACGAGATATAGCAAAAGGAAAAGAATTATCCTGACTGAAGCTATACAGTACAGAGTCATATGTGAAATTGGCACCAAGAAGTTAGAAATTGAGCAATCAAATAGTGACAAAAAAATTGTTTCCTTGAGTATGCCAATACTTGACCACTAATAATCATGCATGCCATTTTATTAAATAGAACAAAAGACACCGCAAACTCAAGATCTTATAAGTGAGTCTGAACACACTGTAAAATATGCTAAGAACAAAGCTCAAATAAAGGATTAGAAGTTATGGACTGATTCAATACCAATGGGAGGGTAACTACCAGTACATGAGTCAGCATGCTAAGTAGTATAGCTAGTATCCAAGTGAAAAACGTATGTAATGAATGAACCAGAGTGCATGCTGCTCTTTGGATAGACCAGTATTCTTGAATCAAATCATCATCCTATTGTGCAGTTAACTTTGCTCAAGGTAGATTGACAAAATGATGCAGCACCAGAGACTTAGGAAGAGAGAACTCATAGTGGTCAAAACCTCATCAAGAACAGGAATGAATGGAACAAGGTGGTTGGGATCTCTTTAACAGTTCCAATAAATGGTCAGTCTCCTAAAAGCATGTCTAACTTTTACCAAAGTGTTTTTCACAGAATCCAAAAATAAGAAATAGGTCCTAGTTATTACTTAAACTTCTAATCTGCATCATCAAAATCAACCAACACATTTTGTTAAGAAAAATTGATGGTGAAATCATAAAATATGTTCAGATAACAAAATAAATAGAACATAATTAAAAAGCAAAGAGCTCACTTCCACGCGTAGTATCATTAACCACATTGTGATCAAGTGGCTGCAGTTTTTCCTCTGTGATATCTGATTCTGAGCATTCTTTACCTTCAACTCGACTTCTATCATGAAACAGATCCTGTTCTAAAATAATGGTATCAGGCTGCTCATGTATCCTTTTGAAGCAAACCTCATTCTCTCCACATTCATCTAACCTCTCTGTCTGGTCATCCAAGATCTGATAGCGACCATAAACAGCAAAGCTTGAGCTTCTAATCATTTCAGCAACCTCCTCATTTTCATGGATCTTTGATCCACTCCAGCCATCACGAATTGGGAGAGGACAATTGTAGATATCAACAGATCCCTTACGACCAACATGGTCATGCTTATGCCTATGTTCGTCTTCTCCAAAATCAAACATTTCTTGTTTCTCAAACTGATCCTTTCCCTCTGCAGACATGATGAACTTGTCCTCGCTGTGCAATTGACCAGAATCTGTTTGGACGAATAGCATATCGCAATATTCTCCAATCTGGTCATCATACCAATAGTTATTATACTCTCTGGCTGTCCCAAAGTCTGATTGCCGATCGGTTGATTCCTCATCCGATCTAGACCGAGCAGGTGACCAGACTCCATAGGGATTCAAAAGTTCTGTTCCATGAAATCCAAGTAATTGAAAAGGTTAAGAAGTTACTCAGATTCATTACAAGCTCGTTTGCAATTGATCTTGAAATGAGAAATAAGCACAAAAAAAGTTCTTTTTGAAAGATTGGTTCTCGAATAGGCGACAACAAAGCATCAGAGAGCCGAGATTGGCGGAAGCAAGTAAAATTCGCACAGAAAACAGCAAAGCGATACAATGAGCGACGAGATCGAACAAATAACCGAGTCAAAAAACCAACGTACCGAATGGCGAAGAACCGAAGCTGACGAACGTGTCTGAAGAGCTGGAGTCCGCACTGGGACGCGCAGTATCGCCGCCGCCTTCGCCGCCAAGGGATGGCGGCGAAAGTTTCAGGGGCGGGAGAGCTATGCCGGCGTCGAGGTCGAGCTCCGCCGCCTGGCTCGCGGGACAGCCGGAAAGTACGTCGTCGCGGAGGGCGGCGGCTGCGGCAGAGAACCCGCGCGCAAACAGGAAGTCGATCACTTCCTCCACCCTCGGCGCCGCCATTCGAGGGCGCACGAATCTCCAAGCCGCATGCTAAATGCTTAAAGCTTCGAAGCCAAAGCACAGAGGAAGAGGAGGAAGAGGAAGAGCGAATCCATGATCTGGTGATCAAATGCACTCCGAATTGTTCCGAGCCGCGCAGGAATCTTGATCGCACGGCCTACAAACTCTCCGCCAAGTCACACTCCACCTGTAATAGACACGTGTCGACCAACAAATTTTATCTGCACTGCGAGTTGTAGAGGATCGCGTGATTTTTCTTCGGTGGCCCCCGCCGGCACGGTTGGAGCGGGCGGTTCGACGGATAGGTTTTTCTTTCCTCTTTTATTAAAATCAGTAAGATTGGAAATTAAAGGCACGACACTTTTTGGCAACCCGAATTTTGCACCTGAGAGCATTGTCATGGACCTCAAATGCAACCCCACGTTATGAACCAAGCACTAAGTGGGTAAATATTTTGGGTATTCGTTTCGGGTAGATGTGACTCGTGAGAATTGAGTGGCGTATGACAGTAGCGTGTCGGAGGCTGACGCGTCGCTTTCTGTCGGATGCGCGCTCAACTGTCTGTCTCGTCCCCACTCGGCAAGCTCACCGCCCGACGCAGGATAAAAGTATGCGGACCCAGAGAAAAATAATTGGGGGAAATTCCAGGGCGTCCTAAATTAAAATAAACATTGGAGGCCGCTTTTTTAAAAAAATATAAAAAAGAATATCCTCATCAAATTATTTTATTTCTATAATATTTTTATTTTAATATTATTAAGTAGTTATTATAATATTATTTTTTTATTTTTAATATTATTAGAGTAGTTATGATTAATTATTATAAGGTGTAAAAATTATTATGTAGTTGTTATAATATATTTTGTAATGTTATAGTACTATTTAGTATGAATCTAGGTGAAATTAAAATAATATCTTTTTTTATAGTAGTCAATTGTAATTTTTTGATTTACTTTTTTACAGATGATTATGAGACCGATCAACCATTGAGGTGGTAAGTTCCTCTCATTATAGTATTAATTACTTAGTAGTTTCTATAATTATTTTAAAATATTTGTGATTAATTTAAAATAATTTTGATGATGTTTAAATAATTTTGACCAAGTTAATAAAAATTATTTTGGTAAAATAATAATATTTAAAGTTTAGAATTTAAGATTCAAAATTTTAAAGTTTAAAATTTAGTTACAATTGTATAATAGTTACTAGTAGTTATTAAAATTATCTATTACAGTTTAATGAAATTAAATTTTAAATCTTAAGCATATTATAACAGTTAAAAAATAATTTCTTATAGCAGCTATTAAATAATTATTATAATAATAAATATTTGTAAAACATATGCTGAAGTGTCTTTTTGATAATTTATATAATTTCAGATGCTCTTTTCATTTTTATCCAAGATAACTTAGCTATCTTTTACATTTAACCCCAGAAATTTCCATAAAATTAGAAGTTAAACTTAATCTTCGCAACAGTACCACATTGTTAGATACAAAGATGAAAATTATCAATGAAGCTGCTTTCATCACAATTTACAATTGGTGCGTTTTGTCAAAACAAAAAGATAGACGGTAATTTATTAAAATTCGAACGTTAAAATATAAAAAGTTAGTGAATTTTGAAGAAATATTTAGTTTATCTTATCATTGAATAATGTTTAATATTAATGTCCATCATGTTTTCTAAGATAAATATTTTTCTACAAATGCAAAAGCTTTAAAACCTTTTGGTGCTTCTATTTTAAAATTAAAATTTGTTACTCAGATTTATTCTAAAGTGATGTTACACTTCACCAACAAAAGGTCGAATAACTTAACATCAATTAAAAGCAACCAAGATCATGTTTCAATAACTAATACCTACCTTTTCTATTATTATTATTATTATTATAATCTAACAGACCACCTATTAGACCAAGCCATCGAAATCATATTCAGTTGCTAAATATAGTGATCGAATTAGAATTCAATCGTACGTTAAATTCATCATTAATATTTTAAAAAATTTATTAAGATCAAATAATTATATTTACATATAATCAATATTAAAGTTCTTTCTCGTACAATCTATATTTATAATCCACATTTAAAATACAAAATACTGATTAGCGATCGAATTTTTGATTGTTAATCGGTCGCTAAATCCGATTAATGATCGATAAAAAATTATAAAAAACTTCATCGTAATTGAATTTAGCGACTGAATTTCAATTCGATCGCTATATTTAACGATCGAATTCCAATTCGACCGCTACATTTAGTGACTGAATATGATTTCGATCGCTACATTTAGCGATCGAATATGATTTCGATCGCTAAATGTAGTGACCGAAATCATATTCTGTTGCTAAATGTAGCGACCGAATTAGAATTCGATCGCTAATTCCATCATTAATATTTTAAAAGATTTATTAAGATCCATGAATATATTTACATACAACCTGTACAATCTATATTTACAATCCACATTTAAAATACATAATACTGATTAGCGATCAAATTTTTGATCGTTAATCGATCGCTAAATCCGATTAACGATTGATAAAAAAATCATAAAAAATGATATCGTGCACATGGCTGGCAGGCAAGCTCAGCACGCTTTAAATATAAAGCCACTTTAATTCATAATTTTAAATATTAAAATTAGGAGTGATTATTCGGTTAAAATCGAATCAAATTAATCGAAAAATCAAATTAATCGAAAACCGAATAAATTGATTTTTTTTAACCAACTGAACCGACCGAATTTTCCAATAAAAAATTGAATAAATCGAACCGATATTTTATCGTTTAATTCGATTTTCTATCGAATTAATCGAATTAACTGATTTTTTTAATATTATAAAAATTTTACTAATGAATTAGGGATTTATACATTTATTTACTTAAAATTTATAAATTATTTTTCTAATTTAATTGATTCGGTTAATTCGGTTTAACCGAATTTATTCGAAATTTTAAAACCGAAACCGAATTAACCGATTTTTTTTTAAAAAAACCGAACTTTTGAAATAACCGAACCGAATTTTTAATTCGGTTCGGTTTGATTGATTTATTCGGTTTAACTAAATTTTTGCTCATCTTTAATTAAAATAATAATGGTGACTAGCAAGCTTGCACCAAATTAGGCGCGATCTGATTTCTCAAGGCCCAAGCTCGAGCTTTGGAACAGGCACGACTCAACTGCTTCCGAGCTCAATCTTGGGCTGGCCTGACCCTCCTTTTGCTAAGCTACCACAAGTACAATGTGAAAAGAGTTCGGTCACACCCAGCTCGGCATGTCTTTGGCATGTTGAGCATGACTCATTGATACTGCTATCTAAGAATGCTTCAGGTAATGGTTTCTTGTATCAAGATAAGGTTACACTAACAGAGACTAGGTAGGTTCCTCCACAAATAAGATATCCACACTGGAATGTATGCCCTTTGTATGGAAATCTGAGATTCCTTACGAGAGGAAGGAAGCAATCTGTCATAACTACATTGAGCGTAGAGATAAAATATAGGGATATTATCGAAAGCGAATCTCACGTACGTTCCAGAGCGGCGAAAGCAGATCTCACATAACCGAATGGCAGCATCACATGACGTTGATATTTTCCTATATAATCTATTGTCACTGGCAAGTGAAGTTACACTCAGCGAAGGCTTAATAGCGGAAGTGAAGTTATATTCGGCGAAGGCTTAATAGCGGCGGAGAGATTAAGAAGTCCGGCCAACTCGTATCAGAAGCCTTTAATTCTCACCTGTGGGTTCAGATTTTGGTGTTCATCGGGTCGTTAGCTTTAAATTCACCATTGGTCATTAATCGATCACTAAATCCGATTAATAACTGATAAAAAATTCATCGTGATTGGATTTAACGACTGAATTTCAATTCGAAAGCTATATTTAACGATCAAATTCCAATTCGACCTCTATATTTAGTAACCGAATATGATTTCGGTCGCTACATTTAACGACCGAATATGATTTCGATCGCTAAATTTAGCGACGGAATTCTAATTCGGTCGCGAATCTCATGTACGTTCCGGAGTGGCGAAAGCAAATCTCACGTAACCAAATCGGCGAAAACAGATCTCACGTAACCGAATGGCAGCATCACGTAACCGAATGGCAACATCACATGACGTTGATATTTTCCTATATAATCTGTTGTCACTAGCAAGTGAAGTTATACTCGGTGAAGGCTTAATAGCGGAAGGGAAGTTATATTCGGCGAAGGCTTAATAGCGGCGGAGAGATGAAGAAGTCCGGCCAACTCGTATCAGAAGCCTTTAATTCTCACTTGTGGGTTCAGATTCTGGTGTTCATCAGGTCGTTAGCTTTAAATTCGCCATTGGTCGTTAATCGATCGCTAAATCCAATTAATGACCGATAAAAAAATTCATCGTGATTGGATTTAACGACTGAATTTCAATTCGATCGCTATATTTAACAATCAAATTCTAATTCGGCCTCTATATTTAGTGACTGAATATGATTTCGGTCGCTACATTTAACGATCGAATATGATTTCGATCGCTAAATTTAGCGACGGAATTCTAATTCGGTCGCTAAATTTAGCAACCGATTTTCACGTTCCGTCGCTAAATTTAGCGAACGCTTATTTAACGATCGAATTTCAATTCAGCCGATACATTTAGTGACCGAATATGATTTCGATCGCTAAGTTTAGCGACGGAATTCTAGTTTGATCGCTAAATTTAGCGATCGATTTTCACGTTTCGTCACTTAATTTAGCGATCGAATATGATTTCAATCACTAATTAAATATAGCGACCGAAATCATATTCGGTCGCTAAATGTAGCGATCGAATTCTAATTCGATCGCTAATTCCGTCGTTAATATTTTAAAAAATTTATTAAGATCCCATGATTATATTTACATACAATCAATATTAAAGTTCTTTCTCGTATAATCTATATTTATAATCCATATTTAAAATACATAATACTGATTAGCGATCGAATTTTTGATCGTTAATCGGTCGCTAAATCCGATTAACAATCGATGAAAAAATCATTAAAAATTTTATTGTAATTGGATTTAGTGAACGAATTTCAATTCGACAATATTTAACGATCGAATTCCAATTCGGCCACTATATTTAACGATCGAATTCCAATTCGGCCGCTACATTTAGCCTATGTTTACTTCATACAATGGATGAAGAAAAGAAAAGAATCCCTAGGGAAAATAAATCCCTAGGGAGGAGAAAGGAAATCTCTACCCCGTGCAGAGTAAACGGAGGACTCGCGTTCCGCAGGGACCTCGTCGCCGCCACCATCCAGCAGGAATCCCGGGCCTCATCGGCTCCTCCAACGCCGTCGTCGCTGGCTTTTGCGACAGTGCGACGAGGACGCTCTTCGTGCAGAGGAGCCCGGGGCGATGCTTCGGGTCGGTCTGCGTGCAGAGGAGCCCCAACTGCACGCACATCGCCACCTGCTCCGCGTCGGCGGCGGTGATCGCCAGCGACAGGGCCCGATCCAACAGGTCCAGGCTCTTCCCCTTTTCATAAAGCTTCCACGCCTGATAAAAGAACACGATTTGGTTAAAAAAAAAAACGAGTGCGATTCCATAAAGTACCCGTTAAAGATCGTATCGTATACCCATTCGAGGAGATTGTCGGCGTCGGGGTCTGGTAGTGGGGCGAAGGCGGTGTTCTTGCGGCCAGCGACGATCTCGAGCAAGAGTATGCCGAAGCTGAAGACGTCGGCCTTGACGGAGAGGATGCCGTGTATGACGTACTCGGGGGCCATGTAGCCATTGGTGCCGGCGACGCGAGTGTTGACGTGCGTCTGGTTCTCCGAGTACAGCCGCGCCATGCCGAAGTCAGCGATCTTGGGCGTCCACCGGCCGTCGAGCAGGATGTTGCTGGCCTTGATGTCGCGGTGGATGATGGTGGTGTGGGCCGACTTGTGGAGGTAGAGCAGCCCCCGCGCCACCCCAAGGATCACCTGGTACCGCCGCGCCCAGTCCAGCTCCGCCTTCCTCCCTTCTTCTCCTGCTCAATCCATCACCAACCGAAAGAAAGAAAAAAAAATCGTTTTTCAGATTTTAAGGGGAGAAAGATTGAATCTTTGAAAATGAAATTCAGATCTTGACGAAGATCGGAAGAGGAAACCTGAGGGACGAGGCCTGAATTTGATGAAGAACAACCAAAAAGAAGAGGAAAAGCAGAGGGAGGAGAACGAGGGAGGAGAAGGGTTAATGGCGGTGGTGCTTACTGGAGAAGAGGACCTTATGCGAGTCGGGGACGCCCTGCTCCACACCTTCTGCGACACGCCGGCGGCAGAGGAGAAGAAGAATCGGGTGCGCCGGCGGCAGATGAGGAGAAGAATCGGGTGAGGAGGAGAAGAATCGGGTGGGTTTCGAGAGCGTTTTATTTTTCGTCCGTCCGTCGTGTTCCGCCCGATTTTGGGGGGACAAGTTTTGAGGAAAAAATGATCCGCTGATGGATCAAATTTCCTTTCCATCCTAAAAACTTTGACAAGTAAACGAAGGATGCATGCATGCAAGGGAAATTTTTCCGCAGTTTCCGCACCTCCAAGTAAACTGGGCATTAGTGACTGAATATGATTTCAGTTGCTACATTTAGCGATCGGATATGATTTCAGTCGCTACATTAGCAACCGAAATCACATATTCGGTCGCTAAATGTAGTGATCGAATTAGAATTCGCTACATTTAGCGATCGGATATGATTTCGATCATTAATTCCATCGTTAATATTTTAAAAAATTTATTAAGATCCCATGATTATATTTACGTACAATCAATATTAAAGTTCTTTCTCGTATAATCTATATTTACAATCCACATTTAAAATACATATCATAAATTTATCTAAATGATAAAAAAAAATTAATTTCTTATTAAAAGATTAATTTATACAGAAATAATCTTTGAAATGAAAAGATTAAATAAAAAATAACAATCTTATCTTCAACTCTGACCAACCAGTCCTATATGACTTTCTTATAGTACAATTTTCTTTATTGTTCTTCCCTGACTTTCTACGCAGTTCTCAGCGATAAAATTATCTATTATAGTTTAATGAAACTAAACTCTAAATCTCAAACATGTTGTAGTAGTTAAAAAATAGATTCTTATACTATATAATAGCTATCGAATAATTACTATAATAATAAATATTTTCAAGATAAAACATATGCTGAAGTGTCTTTTTGATAATTTGTATAATTTAACATTCTCTTTTCATTTTTATCCAAGTTAACTTAGCTATCTTTTACATTTAACCCCAGAAATTCCCATAAAATTAGAAGTTAAACTTAATCTTCGCAGCAGTATCACATTCTTAGATCAAGATGAAAATTATCAATGAAGCTGCTTTCATCACAATTTACAATTGGTGCGTTTTGTCAAAACAAAAACATAGACTGTAATTTATTAAAATTCGAACGTTAAAATATAAAAAGTTAGTGAATTTTGAAGAAATATTTAGTTTATCGTATCATTGAATAATGTTTAATATTAATGTCCATCATGTTTTCTACGATAAACATTTTTCTACAAATACAAATTTGAAGCTTTAAAACCTTTTGGTGCTTCTATTTTAAAATTAAAATTTGCTACTCAGATTTATTCTAAAGTGATGTTACACTTCACCAACAAAAGGTCGAATAACTCAACATCACTTAAAAGCAACCAAGATCATGTTTCAATAACTAATACCTACCTTTTTCTTTTATTATTATTATTATTAATTCTTATGATCCAATTAATTTTGAAAATGAATAATTTATTCTAACAAATCACCTACAGGTGGTTCTTGACTCAACAACCCAACATCACTAATAGTTGAAGCACCGCAAGTTGATAATATACTTTGCGAGAAAATTGAACTCTTGTTGCATGATTATCTCATTTTACTGTTTACCACCACACTGTGCCTAGGGAACCTTTTCCTCTCTTATTGTTTAACATAAAGGTAGTATGGTCAAACATGACAACTCATAGGGGGACACGTCAACCATCAAAAACTCATCATATATGATGAGACAAGGTAGATTAGAAAATCTCTAATCCAATTTAATTTAAGATGAGTTGCGAGTTAGACGGTGAACCCATGGATCTATTAAAAAATAAAATATATATATATATATATGTTAGATTAAAATTTTTACATTTGGATTGCCAATTAGGTGAGTTAAGCATACCAGTCCATCAAACAAATAAAAAATTTTAAATTTGATTGCGGATTAAGTGAGTTAACCTCAAAACCCCATTAAAATTTTCACTTTTATTTTAAATTTTTTTAAAAATAAATTTTTAAATCCATGAGTTAATATAAACCTACCTCAGGACCGACCCGTACATATTGCGATCCCAGACAGACCAATCCACAATTGACTTAGACCCATCTTAAAATATATTAATAAAATATTAACTCAACCAACTTAAATTATTTAATAAAATGGATAATTCAACAGACATAATCTAAATTGACAACTCTACGTCAAAGAGTTCTTTCGCTTTTGTTTGGCATGATGTTTCTACCTATCACTGTTCATTAAATTAGCTCAAGAACGTCCATGGAAGTTTGTGGTGCTCTACTCTCTTAAGGCACCAAAATTTACTTACTCCATTAGTTCATAAGTAATTATGTGAAACTAAATCAAGATATCAAGTGCTCCCTTTTCTCATAGTTTTCTACTATTAATATATATTTTTCATCATGTTATCACTAATTAATAAGGTTATTGTATTATCATTACAATCATACAACGATCAAACAGAACAACATGACTTTGACAGTCACCATTACAAAAATTGAAAAAAAAAATCAAAACTGA
Source organism: Curcuma longa (assembly GCF_044706935.1). Taxonomy (NCBI): domain Eukaryota; kingdom Viridiplantae; phylum Streptophyta; class Magnoliopsida; order Zingiberales; family Zingiberaceae; genus Curcuma; species Curcuma longa. The sequence goes on from NC_133865.1 coordinate 9,992,105, forward strand.
GCATTTAAACAGTTCGATAAATGCACTGAATTATCGATAATCTTGCATCAGAAGTGTGGGAAGCCACTGAACTATGAAGAGCTGATGCTAGTGATGCTACTTCTGCAGAAGCTCAGCCAGCTCCCCCTTCTCGGCCATGGAAGAGATGATGTCGCATCCTCCGACAAGCTCCCCGTTGACGAAGACCTGCGGGAACGTCGGCCAGTTGCTGTAGCTCTTGAGAGTTTCCCGCAGCCCGTTGTTGTACTCCTCGTCTAGCACATCGACCGATTCAAAATCAATGCCATGGGACTCCAGTATTCCGATCACCTTCTGTGAGAAACCACAAAGAGGAGCACTTCGAGACCCTTTGATGAATGCAACCACCTTTTTCTCCTTCACCAGCAGGTCGATGAGCTGCTCTAGAGGCACGGTCAGTTGAACGTTGCGACCGGGCGTTAGGCGCAGGTCAGGCTTCTTTTGCGGTCGCCTTACCCATGTGTTGTTTCCGGATTGGTTCCCAGGTGGGACTTTCCCAGAGGCTGCAATATGCTCCTCCAACCATGATTTCCAGGCACTGGTTAGAACATTTCGGTCGGGTTCAGCCTCGTCTACTAGACCTATCTGCAACAACAAGGTCCAATGACTAATCCAAAACTAACATGGTGCTAAGTCTGGTTGTTTAGCATTGCACTATAACATATGTGGGCATGCTTAGCCACAGCTCTGCATGGGGTGATTACTAAATAATATGATAGCTTGTATCGATCGACTAGCCGCTAAAAGGTACAAGAGATTACAACCATAAGGTGAAGATCATGAATTTTGAATCATACAGCAAAGATCAATCTCTTTGATCAAGATAAGCAAACAGAATGCAAATAATGACACCTTAGGAAGTATTATAAACTAATCAAGTTGTTCTCTTATAATAGTTGAATCAGTTAAGAAGGGTTAGCAAGAGTAAGAAAAATTTGACGATACACTATCATAATGGCAATTAGGCACTCAATGCTATGCTAATTGACAAAGGTTAAGGGTTCAATCCTACACTCAGCACTTGATCATTGTAATACATGAAACTTTAAGCTACCATAATGTTTTAGGGAGTTGCTATATTGAAATTTTCCAGCTTATTTGGAACCAATTATCATAGGAAAAGAATTCCCATTAAAGTGAAAAGAAATTTCAATAATACAAACAATTCTTGTTTTTTTTTTCTCAAAAGTTAGGACAAATCCCATTTCTAATGGTGGTTTACTGAGTATACTTGGGGTTTTTCCTTTGGATGTGTTGGATGGGCAAATCCCTTAAATGAAATTCTCAAACGCTCATCGTTCCAAACAAAGGAATAGCTCAAAAAATATAGAAATTTCAAACTGGTAAACCTGACACACACACACAATCTTCTTCCGTTGACCTTTTACAAAATTCCTAGATGACAACTTATTCCTCTTATGACTTCAGATTCATAAAATTCCACACAGATTGAACGTGTGTGTGTGTGTATTACAGCTATCGATTGAACGCACAAAAAAGCCTGAAGAACAGACAAAAAGTCAAAGGATCTTTTATATCTTAATTGATAATTGTTAGGGACCTCTATCTATCTGAATATTGTAAATATGAGGTTTATTATATTATGATACCCTTTTGTGATCAGACACAAAAAAAAAAAATTTGTTACTTAAAGTGGATTTTAGAAGATTCATCAAAAGGAGCAACAAATGAAATTGATTCAAAATTTACACAATTGAAATATCTAAAATATCGAATAATAAATAGAGGAGACAACCTAAGTATTATTAACCGTAATTTTCCCTAATCAGAGCCAAGCCATCAGCTTTCTACCAGAACACCAACTTCTCCATCAGCCTTCTCTGAGGACCAGTCCAACAGCTTCTCCCACCTACAGACCTGGTCCCATCGCTCTATCTGCATCCACTTGCAATCTGTGAATGACGCCTTGCAATCCCGATTGACAGGTGAAATAGAACAATGTTCCCGTTCCCACCTGCAGCAGACAACCATGAAACCCTACCGTTCACCTAGCACCACCTTTTACTACAGATTCAACCTCAAATTCTGAACTTTTATTGCTCTTCCAAAAGCACTTTATAGTTCTATTTCATCGCATTTCTTATTTCCTATCTTATGTTACATTGTCACCTAGCTAGTCTCCCTATATTTCTTATTTGGCATCACACTTCCTAAGGCTATTTCAAAGGCGCTCTCACATTCAAGTTGGGAACAGACTAGATGGTCAAAAAGAAGATCCAAGTATTGCATTTTAATATTTGTGTGGAAGCAGTACCCCTTCCTCCTAGTAAATCCACAGTATGTTGAAAATGGGTATTTACAATGAAAACATCACCACAAGCATTGTGAGTTGATTGAAAGCTCAACTGGTGGCTAAAGAATTCATCCGATTATTTGGATACCTTTACACTTATGGCTAAAATTTTTTCAGTTCAACTATTCCTTACATTAGCAACTTTCCTTCAGTAGCCCCTTGACCAGTTGAATGTCAACAATGATTTTCTTCATGATAACTTTACTGAAAGTATAGATGGAGCAGCCACTGGATATTGCCAACAACAGAATGATCTAGTAAGATCTAGTATGTAACTAAAGAAATCCTTCTACAGATTGAAGTAATCCCCTAGCATGATTCAAAAATAATAATAATTTGTCTCTACTTCAGGTTAGGATGATGAAAATATCCTAGATTATTTATTATCATCTTCCCATTCCACTTGGAAAGCATATTCTTTTTGTTGTCTTATTGCCTATGTGGAAGATATTAGGTGAAATTATGTAGAAAAGAATAAAATCTATCTGCATTGGCACTATTGACTAAGAATCCAAATTATGTAGAAATCAGAGTGAAAATCTATATGCATTGGCACTATTGACTAAGAATCTAACCAATTATTTTCCTAGATAAAATTTTTATAGGATACATTTACATCTCCCAAACAAGTACATACTTGATATGTTTAAAATAAATAGTATGTTGGGGCAAATGGATCCAAATGCCAAATTGATGCTAGTACAAAAAAATATCATTGACTGATCTAGGAAGGTAAAGAAGGCTTAAACTGACTACCTCACAATTGCAAAACTATACATATCATTCACAGTAGTGTAAATATCTTGAAGCTCCATATTATAATTTGTTTAAAAGCAACCTTTACAACACCTATTGGGTGCTTGTGGTCTAAGGCTGAAATAGGTTTACTGTGCGTAGGTGAATAATAAATTTAGATAGAGGAGAGTAGCAGACTACTTAGGAATTATTAGCCCTAACTTTTCCTATTACACTAAAAAAATCAAAACTTGGCAGGCAAAAATTGAAAACTGATTTACAATCAATACAATTTCTGGGACCAAGCAGTTAGGTTACTTCACGCAACAAGAGAATACCTTGACCGAGTGGCAGAGATCAGGGACAAACTTGGAGTGGCTGGCGATGCTGCTCGCGACGTTTCGGGAAATACCTACAAACTGTAGCTCCCCATCCCTATCATAGATCCCGTACACGCCAGCGCCGGATGGGAACTTACCGTCCAACTCTCCAGGTCCTTTGGGCACTGCGACGAGCTCCGCCTCCGAGAGCTTCCCGAGCGCGGCGCAAACGAAAGGAAAGCGACGGCGCCCTCCTCTTCTGCGATCCGGAGCGGAGAAAGCGGATCCCACGTACGACGGACAACGAATCAAAGACATCGAAGCGGAAAGGGGAGAGCGAGAAGAAGAGAACGCGAAAGATACGGGTTTGGTAAATCGGGAAGAGGGAGAAGGATAGGATGCTAGGGATTGAGGCGCGGAGAGAAGGTGCAGAGAGGAAGACGCCATGGCTACGAAGGGAGGCGAGCTCTACCGCTCTGCTATCCCCTTCCTCGAAGAAGGCGGCGAGACTGACGAGATCGTAAGCCTTGCAGTCTTTTTTTAAGCCCAACGGGCCGAGCGAGACACTGAATTCCAAATCGGGTGAGGTTCCAAATTTATGACTCCGGTTCATCCGATTATCGGATCCTCACGGCAAAATCTGTCAAATCGGACCGGGACCGTGTCAGGCTCAGTTGGCCTGTTTCTTTAATATAACGGGTTGAGTCCAATCCGGTCTGTCATAAAATAAAATAATCATAATCCCATTTTTTTTTTAAAATAAAAAACAAATAAAATAATCTTTAAATACCCAAATTGGGTTAAAAACTGAAAAATAACGTATTTGACTATTTTTAAAATAATTAATATTTCTAAAATTAAAATAAAATAAATTATCATTTTTTATAATTTTAAATGTTATATGGTATTATCTTTTAAATTATAAAATATCCTAGAATATAAAATTAATAATTACGATTAATTTTTAATGAAAGTCAACGACGTTGACAACGCTTTTGGTAGTGTAGCCGGTGCAAAGCCAATGCCTACTATTCCAGAGGTGAGCCGGCCACATTGGTGGGTCGATGTACATCGTGTGGACCCCAGTGACCGACTTTTTGTGTGTGTATTTGATTCCTTTCTATTGAAGTTGGTTGAAACTCCAACTTCTAGATTTTTCCATTAATCTCATTTTCTCTATTTTTTTCCTTAAATTTTATTTGAATGAAACAGTATATTTGTTTTAAGATTTTTAAATCATAATAAATTAGTTTTTTATATATTGGGAAAATATTGATTTATATTTAACTCATATAGGACTTAATTAATCATCTAATCCGCTTAGTTTAAAGAAAATGATTGTAACTATTTTTGGAAGGAATGTATAGTTTTCAACTAAAAAATATGGTCAACGTAGCCTTTCTCCTTAGTGTGCCTCGTCCACGTGAAAGTTGACTTTTGTTTTCTTAGTCAATTAAAGTTGAGTTTTTCCTATTTTTTCAAAAAGGAAAAGAGGACCGAAATGTTGACTTGTTTACCATATTTTCAACTTCCTTCACAATCAAAAGGTATACGCTCAAAACGACTAATCTATATTTAGCCCAAGCATGTTTCTATAAATTTAAATAATTTAATTTTAAATGGAAAATGTATTTTGAAATATTTTTAAAATTATTATCATGCTACCCCTTCTATTAGTATTAATATCTTACTCACCTTCGAGTTATGATGCAGTGGCACATAATCTCTTAGGCATCTAAAATTTGAATCTCAACTATGGTGCATTATGCATTACAAAATGAACTCCCTCCCATGGAAGATTGGGTCGCCTGTTGTGAGCCCCAAAGACAAATTTATATGAGAGTTGACCGAGACCACTATTCCCCCTCCGCTTTGATAATATTAATATATTATATTTATTTTTATTATTTGTCATTCGACCTCTTCAAAGATAAATATGTATAATTTGTCTAATGATAAAATTCATTTTTTTACACAATTCGAGTTCGAGTTCTCTGGATGACATTTCATTATTGTATTTTTATCATTGAAAATTATATTTAAAATTTACAATCCCAAAATCTAAAATCCTAGATTCGCTCTTAGCCAACGCTTTTAGATTTACCCTTATACGAGGGTTGATCGGGATCACGACCGTCACCCCTCCTCTCTTTAATAATATTAATATATTATTATTATATATATTTCATTTTTTACACAATTTGAGTTCAAGTTCTCTCGATGACTAAATTATTATTGTATTTTTTATTATTGAAGTTACATTTAAAATTTGCAGCCCCAAATCTAAAATTCTAGATCCGCTCTTAAAAATTTTACCTTCTATTATTTTTTAAAAAAAATAATAAACTAGATGGATATGTAAAAAATATTATTTATTTTTCATCACTTAGATGTATAAAAAAATATTGTGATATTTTATTTGGTATAGAACGTGCAAGTAAATTATTTTGTATATAATGTGATAGACGATTTTATCGCTTATAATTATAAAAAAAATACAAGAAATTTTTTAAAAGAATATATTTTTTGCACTCAAATCTCTTCAATTCTAAAAGTTGAATACACTATACTAACTAAATAAATATTATAGTAATAATAATATATCTCACTCAATAAATTTATTGATCACGTATAAACTCATCACTTTATTTTAATATCTGATCAAAGTTTACTATATTTTAATTGTATTGAGTAATTTTCAAAACTTTAGTGAGTAAAGTGTTATTTTTCTCAACTTTAAAGGCCATTGACCACATGACGATCGTTGACCAAGAGCTTACTTCCCTCGCTATTTAAAGACGCACGGCCATAGGGGAAGGGCACGAGCAGAACCGCCTCACCAGCTCGCCCTCAGGCCAACTCCTTCACTGTCGCCATGCAAACCCCTCGCCGGAAACTGCTATTCGGGCCGCCTCCGGACCCGACGCTTCCGGTGGCAAAGCTCCTCGGTTCGTACACGAAGAAAGGCAGCAGCTTTTCCATCTACGCCGTCGTCCTCACCATCTCGCTCTTCGGCCTCATCACCTACGTCGGCGACATCGGCACCATGGCCCGCCTCTCGCCGTGGCAGAAAAAAACCCTGGAAATACCCGACGCCGGCCTCACCCAACCGCGGTCGGAAATCGCCGGCGCGAACCTGACGGCGGAGGCGGTGGGCGGCGTGCCGGAGACGTGCGACCTCGCGCGCGGCGAGTGGGTGTTCGACGACGTGGAGTACCCGCTCTACCGGGAGGAGGATTGCCAGGACCTCTCGCGACAGATGTCGTGCTTGCAGAACGGCCGCCGGGAAGCGGCGTACCAGAAGTGGCGGTGGCAGCCCGCCGGTTGCTCCTTACCCAAGTACTCACCCAACGCCCGACCGGCTCGGATTCAACAGATTCGACGCGAAGCAGCTGCTGGAGCGGCTCCGGGGGAAGCGGATGCTGTTCGTCGGCGACTCCATCAATCGAAACCAGTGGGAGTCCCTGGTTTGCCTGATCCAGGCGGCGGTGCCGCCCGAGGGGAGGAGCCGACGGGTCGCCGGATCCCGAATCATCTTCACCGCAAAGGTACCACAAATTCCTTCCGTACCGATCGACGGATCGACCGATCGATGAACTAGCTGATTTGGGCGAGATCTGAAACCAATCCAGGACTACGACGCGTCGATCGAGTTCTACTGGGCGCCGTTCCTGGTGGAGTCCAACTCCGACGATCCCAACTTCCACAGCATCGCCGCGCGGATCATCGACGCCGACGCCATCGAGAAGCACGCAGTCCACTGGAAGGGGGCGGACGTGCTGGTCTTCAATACCTACATCTGGTGGATGAACACCCTCGAGATGCGCGTCCTGTGAGTTCCACTTCTAAGTTCTAACCGATCGCTCGCCATCGATTCTTTTGACTGTAATTTGCTTGGCAAATTGAGCAGCCGACCAGGGGCGAAGAACTGGACGGACCATGATCCGATTCTGAGGTACGAAGCTTACGAGAGAGTGCTGGGGACGCTGACGAACTGGCTGGATCGCAACGTTGACCCCGTCAAGGCGTCCGTCTTCTTCATGAGCATGTCTCCCATTCACTTCGAGTAAGTAATCGAGATTGAGATCAGCACGATTTCACGATGAGGACTGTTTGATGCCAAGGCGCCGTTTTTGATCGCCGACGCAGGAGCTCGTTCTGGGGCAACGCGGCGGGGATCAAGTGCGCCAAGGAGACGCAGCCGATCGCGGACATGGCCGGCGTCGTGCCGGGCACGGACATGAAGATGTTCGAGGTGGCCAAGAGGGTGCTCGGTTCGCCGGGGCGGCGCGTGCCGGTGGGCTTCGTCGACGTCACGGCGATGTCGGAGCGGCGCAAGGACGCGCACGCCTCCGTGTTCACGGTGCGGCAGGGCGGCCGGCTGCTGACGCCGGAGCAGCAGGCGCGGCCGGCCGAGTTCGCCGACTGCATCCATTGGTGCCTCCCCGGCCTCCCCGACGCCTGGAACCAAGTCCTCTCCGCCCACCTCCTCTCCGCCATTCGCCGTCGCTGATACAAACTCACAATTCTTAATTCAAAACCATAGTTCTTTCGCTGATTCTCATTCTTCTCATTGCCTCACGATCGAATCATCTGAGTTCATGTAAGTACTAAAAAAAGAAAGAAAATTATTGCTGAAAAATCTTTTCTCGTTTCAGGAACCTCAACCTTCAAAGATCGAACAAAATCAACGTTGCAAATTAACTCGATCTAAAATGGAATTAATATCTGTTAATTTGCACAAAAATATCAATTAATGAGTATGTCGACATCGTGTATTAATTCTGGAATTCAAATTGGCTGAGCAGGGTTCGAGAAAGCTAATAACGAGTTGCTAATAATGGAATGGCAGCATATGTCGACATCGAGCTATTTACTTGGTCCTTAATCCCAAATTAAGCCCATAATCTGCTATTCTTCCTAAAAAAATTATTTTCCTAATCGTGTTGTTATTAAGGGAAACTCTGTCGGGTCTGTCTTTATCCAAATAAAGTATTATGTCGACATACAAATGTCATAGTCAAGCTTTTTTTTTTTACTTATTTTTTCCTAAAATTAATCCTATTGCCATATTTTTTAAAAACGTTTTTTTATATTTTAACCCTCATAAAATTTTAAGAAACTATTAAATTCGCAGGGAAACTTGTGTTTTCTATATACAATTTGGAATTTTGGGTGGGAAATGAAATGTTTAAGAAGTTTTGAGGGGACGTTGATATTTTCCAAACTTTGAAGGGCTGATATATAATTTTTTGTCGTTATAAATGGCAAGTGAAGTTTGTTATTGTTCGGCAAAGCAATTAAGCTTGTTGTTCATCGAAGTAATTAAGCGGCGAATTAGAGATGAGGGGTTCCGGCGACCGTCTCTGCCTACTCTTCTTCTCCTCCTCCTCCCTCTTTTCACCTCCGGCGAATGCGATTACGGCGAAGAAGAGGATATCCTTGACAAGAAGGCGGCCCTCCCGCTCAAGATCGTCGCTGCCTTCTCCATCCTTGTCTGCGGCGCAGCCGGCGTCCTCGTTCCCGCGCTCGGCAAGTGGATTCCGGCGCTCCGCCCCGAGAACAGTCCATTCTTCGTCATCAAGTCCTTCGCAGCCGGCGTCATCCTCGCCACCGCCTTCATCCACATCCTTCCCGAAGCCTTCGAGCGCCTCTCGTCGCCCTGCCTCGATCCGATCCCTTGGCAGAGCTTCCCTTTTGCCGGATTCGCCGCGATGATGGCCGCCATTGGGACACTAATGATTGATACGATCGCCACCGGGTACTTCACCCGAGAGCACACCCACGGCCGAGCGGCGGCGATGGCGGAATCAATCACCACAGGCGAGGCAGAGAAAGGGGCGACATTGATGTGGATGTTGAGGGGATGGTGTACCATGTACATACCCATGCAACTCATGGGCATTCTCATGTCGTGGGCACAGTAGACGAATCATCGATGCCGCAACTAATTCGCCATCGAATCATCGCTCAGGTGCCCTATCCAATTTTCAAATTATATTATTTCCATATCTTACTTAACAATTTGATTTTAAAAAATTAATTAATGGTCAGGTTCTGGAGCTGGGAATTCTAGTACATTCTGTGATCATAGGAATTTCATTAGGTGTATCTGATGCTCCATCAACCCTAAAACCTCTCTTGGTTGCCCTAATTTTTCACCAGTTCCTCGAGGGCATGGGACTTGGAGGATGCATTGTTCAGGTACACATTGTTGAAATCTAAATTATGAATTTTTAGTTACCTGTATAATACCTGGCATCTAGTTCTTAGCTTGAATCGTGCAAAAAGTACTCTTGTTTCATTGTTTTCTATTACAATTTTAAGGAGACAACATTGATCCACACTATATTTCATTGTATATATATACACAGGCGAGGTTCAAAGCAAGATCGATGATAACAATGGGGCTCTTCTTTTCTCTTACGACTCCAGCAGGGGTCGTGATAGGCATTGGAATATCGTCCGTTTACAAAGAGAATAGTCCCTCATCCTTGATCACTCAAGGAATACTAGATTCTGTAGCCGCTGGAATTTTGATCTACATGGCTCTTGTGGATCTCCTCGCTGCTGATTTTATGAATCCTAAAGTGCAGAGTAGCCGAAAGCTTCAGCTCATGATCAATTTTGCCTTGCTACTGGGAGCAGGATTGATGTCACTTCTTGCCAAGTGGGCTTAGAAATAGAAAGTAGGATTTATCATGTAGAGCCAATTTAGGTTATGAAGTACCTCTTTAGCGTTTTCGCCACTATTTTTTTGGTTATTAAGTTCAGATGCGTTTTAATTGATTGAATTAGTTTATTATCTGATTAATGTTGCATGAGTTTCTAAACCGTATGAAAATCGTATCATGTAAATTAGGATATTCAATTAGAGAATTTTTTTCCTCTTCTTAATAATAAGCTTCGATAATAAAAAAAATTAATTAAAAGTGTAATTTTGTTTTTTAGCGAGACAGAATAAGATTAATATATTATTTTGACTAAGTCAAAATAAACTTATTAAAGTTTAATTTAATTGAATCAAATTATAGTAAGAAATTATCAAATTATATGGTATGATTTAATTAGGCGAAATATAATTATTCTATATTATTATTTGTAATATAATAATGGTAACAATATCTAGTCCATTAATTCTTGATTAATTAGCCCAATAATGATAAGAATATCTAAGTTCTTGATTAATTATCAAGAGAACATGTAAGAAGACTTAAAGATTTGGAGTAGCGTTGTAGATTCGATATTGAAATCATTAAATCTACTTAATATATAATTAGGTTCTTTTAGTGAGATAAACTTTTTCATCTCTAAAGACTGAGGTTAGATCATTTATTTTATTAGTTTCATGTTGCTTTCAAATAATAAGATATCAACCAATAAAAAATAAGATGGTCATGTGTTGCGAGTGCTTTTTGATTTATTTTAATGATGAAAATTTTTTATGAGTTCGAATTGGTCATCACTTTCAATATTAATCGATGAGAAATTTTTATAAAATTAAATCGATCACTCTCTCTGAATTAATCGATGTAAATTAAATATATAATGATCAACTAAAATAAATAAATAATAAATAAAAACACAGGTAACGAAATCTCAACAAAAAGATTGATCCGGACCTTTCGTCTACTTTTCAAATCATAGCCTATGTACAAAGCTTCACTACACATCAAAACAAAAGGAATTTTTTTAAAGATGTTATTTCATCGTGATGTCCTCAGTATTACACCCCCTCTCTCTCTATAAATAATATTATTAATATTATCAAAATATTTATATTATAACTATTAATGATTTCCTAGTTATTATAATAATATTTAAATAATAATAATAATAATATACTAAAATCACATTAAATGTTATTTTAATAATAAATGAAAGAAAAGCTCGTTTGATTTTCTTTTTCCAATCGTTTTTCAATTGATTTAATGAGTAATTTATATATTAATTTATAATTTATCTGTTCTATTCCTCCACTGCTATCATCTAAGTCGTCCATTGCATGGAAAATTTACGTATGATTTAATCCATCATTCTCATAATTAATTAAGATAAATAAAATAATTAATATAAATTAAAATAAACAAATAAAAAATTCAAATCGTTGCGTGTGGGCAGTGCTTACACATCAAACCAAAAGGAAAGTATTTTTTTATCATTCTTTTTATTAGAGTTTGAGTTCTTTAGATGACATTTCATTATTATATTTTTGTTATTGAAAGTTATAGCCCCAAATCTAAAATCTTAGATCCGCTCTGGCGAATGCTTTTAGATTTACCGTTATAGGGCTGATTGGGACTCACCCTCATTGATATATTATTACTATTATATATAAATTTTTATTATATATTATTTGTCATTTTACCTCTTAGAAGATAAAATTTTCTATGTGTGTAAAAAAAATTTTATGTTCTATCATTTTTAAAAAATCAATAAACTAGACGGACATATAAAAGATATTGATTGCTTTCCATCATTTAAACATGTATAAAAAATATTGTAACATTTCTGTATTGTGTAAAAAATTATTTTGTATATACCGTGATGGATGATTCTGTCATTTATAATTGAAAAGAAAAATTACAAGAAATTTTTTAAAAAGATATATTTTTCCACTCAAATGTTTGGTCGCTATTTAGCGACTGCAACAAAGTTCGGTCGCTAAATATTAACGACCAAACCTTAGTTCGGTCGCTATTTCAGCGATCGAACCAAGGTTCGATCACTAATTTAGCAAAATTTTGATTTATCTCATATAGATACCGTCCAACTCTAAAATTAGCGACTCAATATAAATTCCATCGCTAAATAGCGATCGATTCTTAAATTTCATCGCTAATTAGCGACTGATTATAATTTCGTCACTAATTTAGCGATCGATTTATAATCGATCGCTAATTTAGCGATCGAACTTAAAATTTGATCCCTAAATTAGCGATCGATTATAATCAGTCGCTAAATAACGATTGAATTTAAAAATCGATCACTAAATTAACTACCGAATTATAATTAGTCACTACATCCGTCGCTATTTATGGAGATTTTTATAGTGAGTGAAGTTCTGTTGTTATTCGGCGAAGCAATTAAGCAACGGAGAGCTGAGGGGTTCCGGTGACCGGTGGTGTCTTTGACTACTCGTCCACTTTCTCCTCCTCCTCCCTCTCTTTGCCTTCGGCGAATGTGACTACGGCGAAGAAGAGGATATCCTTGACGAGAAGGTGGTCCTTCTGCTCAAGATTGTCACTGCCTTCTCCATCATCGTTTGCGGTGCGGTCGGTGTCCTCGTCCCCGCGCTCGGCAAGTGGATCTCGGCGCTCTGCCCCGAGAACAGCCCGTTCTTCATCGTCAAGTCCTTCGTAGTCGACATCATCCTCGCCACCGCCTTAATAATTTGTAGGTGTATCTCATGCTCCATAAACCCTAAAACCTCTCTTGGTTGCCCTAATTTTTCACCAGTTTCTCGAGGGCATGAGACTTGGAGGATGCATTATTTAGGTACACATTGTTCAAATCTAAGCTATGAATTGTTAGTTACCTGTATAATCAAATAGCGAGTCCCCTACCTTGCACATTATGACCTGACATCTAATTCTTGTACTACAAAAATAATCATAAAGAACGGTGGATTTAGCGACCGAATTATAATCGATCGTCATTTTAGTGATTAATTTTTAACTTCGATCGCTATTTAGCGACCGAATTATAATCGGTCGCTGTTTTAGCGATCAATTTTTAACTTCGATTGCTATTTAGCGATCGAATTTAAATCGATTGCTAATTTACCGATCGAATTATAATCAGTCGCTATTTAGCGACAGAAGTTAAAATTTAGTCATTAATTACCGACAAAAATCAAATATCGATCGCTAAAACAGCGATCGAATTTATGTTGGGTCGCTAATTTTAGAGTTGGACGATACTTGAAGAATTTTAGCGAACCTTAGCAATCGAACTACGTTTCGATCGCTAATATTTACCGATCGAACTACGTTTCGGTTGCTATTTAGCGATCGAATCTCGGTTTAGTCACTAAGGTTCGCTAAAATTCTCCATGTACCGTCTAACTTTAAAATTAGCTACTCAATATAAATTCGGTTACTGTTTTAGCGACCAATATTTGATTTCCATTGCTAATTAGCGACCGAATTTTAACTTCCGTTGCTACATAGCGATCGAAATTAAAAATCGATCGCTAAAATAGCGATCGATTATAATATGATCGTTAAATTCATCGTTATTTGTGATTATTTTTATAGTGGTAGCCGCTGAAATTTTGATCTACATAGTCCTTGTGGATCTCCTTGCTGCTGATTTTATGAACCCTAAAGTGCAGAGTAGCGGAAAGCTTCAGGTCATGATCAATTTTGCCTTACTACTGGAAGCAGAATTGATGTCACTTCTTGCCAAGTGGGCTTAGACATAAACGAAGTGTTATACTAAATGAAACGAAAAGAAAACGAAGTGGACTTAATAATATACTAAAGTCAAATGAAGTGTTATTTTAATAATAAACGAAAAGAAAAGCTCTTTTGATTTTCTTTTCGCAATCGTTTTCCAATTGATTCAGCGAATAATTTATGTATTAATTTGTAATTTTAGATGGTAAAATGCTTTGCAAAATAATCATTAATTAAGGGTGTTTATAATACATTGTAATATTTTTATTATAATCGATCGCTATTTTAACGATCAATTTTTAACTTCGATCGCTATTTAGCGATCGAATTATAATCGGTCACTGTTTTAGTGACTAATTTTTACTTCGGTTGCTAAATTAGTGATCGATTTAAAATCAATCGCTAATTTAGCGACTGAATTATAATCAGTCGTTATTTAGCGACAGAAGTTAAAATTCAATCACTAATTTGTGACGAAAATCAAGTATCGGTCGCTAAAATAATGATCGAATTTATATTGGATCGCTAATTTTAGAGTTGGACGGTACTTGGAGAATTTTAGCGAACCTTAGCGATCGAACTACGTTTCGATCGCTAATATTTACCGACTGAGCTACGTTTCGGTTGCCTTCTCCATCCTCGTTTGCGGTGCAGTCGACGTCCTCGTCCCCGCGCTCGGCAAGTGGATCTCGGCGCTCCGCCTCGAGAACAACCCGTTCTTCGTCGTCAAGTCCTTCACCGCCGGCATCATCCTCGCCACCGCCTTCATCCACATCCTTTCCAATGCCTTCGAGCACCTCTCCTCGCCCTGCCTCGATTCGATCCTCTAGCAGAGCTTCCCCTTCGCCGGATTCGCGGCAATGGTGGCCACAATCAAGACGCTAAAGATCGACACGATTGCCATCGGGTACTTCACCTGAGAACACACCCGCGGACGAGCGATGGCGGCGGCGAAATCGATCATCGCGGGAAAGGAGGAGAAAGGGGCCACCGACATTGATGTGGATGTGGGGGGATGGTGTATCACGTGCATACCCATGCGACGCATGGGCATTCGCATGTCGTAGGTACAGCAGATGAGTAATCATCGATGTCGCAACTAATTCGCCATCGAATCATCTCTCAGGTGCCACATTCATTTTTCAAATTATATTATTTCCATACCTTACTTAATAATTTGATTTTAAATAAATTAATTAACGGTCAGGTTTTGGAGCTGGAACTTCTAGTACATTCCGTGATCGTAGGAATTTCATTAGGTGTATCTCATGCTCCATAAACCCTAAAACCTCTCTTGGTTGCCCTAATTTTTCACCAGTTTCTCGAGGGCATGAGACTTGGAGGATGCATTATTTAGGTACACATTGTTCAAATCTAAGCTATGAATTGTTAGTTACCTGTATAATCAAATAGCGAGTCCCCTACCTTGCACATTATGACCTGACATCTAATTCTTGTACTACAAAAATAATCATAAAGAACGGTGGATTTAGCGATCGAATTATAATCGATCGCCATTTTAGTGATTAATTTTTAACTTCGATCGCTATTTAGCGACCGAATTATAATCGGTCGCTGTTTTAGCAATCAATTTTTAACTTTGATTGCTATTTAGCGATCGAATTTAAATCGATTGCTAATTTACCGATCGAATTATAATCAGTCGCTATTTAGCGACAGAAGTTAAAATTTAGTCATTAATTACCGACAAAAATCAAATATCGATCGCTAAAACAGCGATCGAATTTATGTTGGGTCGCTAATTTTAGAGTTGGACGATACTTGAAGAATTTTAGCGAACCTTAGCAATCGAACTACGTTTCGATCGCTAATATTTACCGATCGAACTACGTTTCGGTTGCTATTTAGCGATCGAATCTCGGTTTAGTCACTAAGGTTCGCTAAAATTCTCCATGTACCGTCTAACTTTAAAATTAGCTACTCAATATAAATTCGGTTACTGTTTTAGCGACCAATATTTGATTTCCATTGCTAATTAGCGACCGAATTTTAACTTCCGTTGCTACATAGCGATCGAAATTAAAAATCGATCGCTAAAATAGCGATCGATTATAATATGATCGTTAAATTCATCGTTATTTGTGATTATTTTTATAGTGGTAGCCGCTGAAATTTTGATCTACATAGTCCTTGTGGATCTCCTTGCTGCTGATTTTATGAACCCTAAAGTGCAGAGTAGCGGAAAGCTTCAGGTCATGATCAATTTTGCCTTACTACTGGAAGCAGAATTGATGTCACTTCTTGCCAAGTGGGCTTAGACATAAACGAAGTGTTATACTAAATGAAACGAAAAGAAAACGAAGTGGACTTAATAATATACTAAAGTCAAATGAAGTGTTATTTTAATAATAAACGAAAAGAAAAGCTCTTTTGATTTTCTTTTCGCAATCGTTTTCCAATTGATTCAGCGAATAATTTATGTATTAATTTGTAATTTTAGATGGTAAAATGCTTTGCAAAATAATCATTAATTAAGGGTGTTTATAATACATTGTAATATTTTTATTATAATCGATCGCTATTTTAACGATCAATTTTTAACTTCGATCGCTATTTAGCGATCGAATTATAATCGGTCGCTGTTTTAGTGACTAATTTTTACTTCGGTTGCTAAATTAGTGATCGATTTAAAATCAGTCGCTAATTTAGCGACTGAATTATAATCAGTCGCTATTTAGCGATAGAAGTTAAAATTCAATCACTAATTTACGACGAAAATCAAGTATCGGTCGCTAAAATAATGATCGAATTTATATTGGATCGCTAATTTTAGAGTTGGACGGTACTTGGAGAATTTTAGCGAACCTTAGCGATCGAACTACGTTTCGATCGCTAATATTTACCGACTGAGCTACGTTTCGGTTGCCTTCTCCATCCTCGTTTGCGGTGCAGTCGACGTCCTCGTCCCCGCGCTCGGCAAGTGGATCTCGGCGCTCCGTCTCGAGAACAACCCGTTCTTCGTCGTCAAGTCCTTCACCGCCGGCATCATCCTCGCCACCGCCTTCATCCACATCCTTTCCAATGCCTTCGAGCACCTCTCCTCGCCCTGCCTCGATTCGATCCTTCCCCTTCGCCGGATTCACGGCAATGGTGGCCACAATCAAGACGCTAATGATCGACACGATTGCCATCGGGTACTTCACCCGAGAACACACCCGCGGACGAGCGATGGCGGCGGCGAAATCGATCGTCGCGGGAAAGGAGGAGAAAGGGGCCACCGACATTGATGTGGATGTGGGGGGATGGTGTATCACGTGCATACCCATGCGACGCATGGGCATTCGCATGTCGTAGGTACAGCAGATGAGTAATCATCGATGCCGCAACTAATTTGCCATCAAATCATCTCTCAGGTGTCACATTCATTTTTCAAATTATATTATTTCTATACCTTATTTAATAATTTGATTTTTAAAAAATTAATTAACGGTCAGGTTCTGGTGCTGGGAATTCTAGTACATTCCGTGATCATAGGAATTTCATTAGGTGTATCTGATGCTCCATCAACCCTAAAACCTCTCTTGGTTGCCCTAATTTTTCAACAGTTCCTCAAGGGCATGAGACTCGGAGGATGCATTGTTCAGGTACACATTGTTCAAATCTAAGCTATGAATTGTTAGTTACCTGTATAATCAAATAGCGAGTTGCCTTCCTTACACATTATGACCTGACATCTAGTTCTTGCACTACAAAAATAACCATAAAGAACGGTGGATTTAGCGATCGAATTATAATCGATCGCTATTTTAGCGACCAATTTTTAACTTCGATCACTATTTAGCGACCGAATTATAATCGATCACTGTTTTAGCGACCAATTTTTACCTTCGATCGCTATTTAGCGATCAAATTTAAATCGATCGCTAATTTAGCGACCGAATTATAATCAATCGCTATTTAGCGACGGAAGTTAAAATTTAGTCGTTAATTACTGACGAAAATCAAATATCGATCACAAAAACAGTGATCGATTTATGTTGGGTTGCTAATTTTTTGAGTTGGATGGTACTTGAAGAATTTTAGTGAACCTTAGCGATCGAAACGTACTTGAAGAATTTTAGCTAATATTTACCGACCAAACTACGTTTCGGTTGCTATTTAGCGATCGAATCTCGGTTCAGTCACTAAGGTTCGCTAAAATTCTCCATGTACCATCCAACTTTAAAATTAGCGACTCAATATAAATTCAATCGCTATTTTAGTGACCGATATTTGATTTCCATTGTTAATTAGCGACCGAATTTTAATTTCCGTCGCTACATAGCGATCGATTATAATTCCATTGCTAATACAACGACTGAATTATAATCGATCGCTAAATAGCGATCGAAATTAAAAATTGATCGCTAAAATAGCGATCGATTATAATATGGTTGTTAAATTCATCGTTATTTGTGATTATTTTTATAGTGGTAGCCGCTGGAATTTTGATCTACATGGCCCTTGTGGATCTACTCGCTGCTGATTTTATGAATCCTAAAGTGCAAAGTAGCGGAAAGCTTTAGGTCATGATCAATTTTGCCTTGCTACTGGGAGCAGAATTGATGTCACTTCTTGCCAAGTGGGCTTAGAAATAAACGAAGTGTTATACTAAACAAAGCGAAAAGAAAACGAAGTGGGATTAATAATATACTAAGGTCAAATGAAGTGTTATTTTAATAATAAACAAAAAGAAAAGCTCTTTTGATTTTCTTTTCGCAATCGTTTCCCAATTGATTCAGCGAGTAATTTATTTATTAATTTGTAATTTTAGATGGTAAAATGCTTTGCAAAATAATAATTAATTAAGGGTGTTTATAATACATTGTAATATTTTTATTACAATTGGTCGTTATTTTAGCTATCAATTTTTAACTTCGATCGCTATTTAGCGATCGAATTATAATCGGTCGTTGTTTTAGTGACTATTTTTTAATTTCGATTGCTAAATTAGCGATCGATTTAAAATTGATCGTTAATTTAACGACTGAATTATAATCAGTCGCTATTTAGCGACGGAAGTTAAAATTCAATCGCTAATTAGCGACGAAAATCAAATATCGATCGTTAAAATAATGACCGAATTTATATTGGGTCACTAATTTTAGAGTTGGATGGTACTTGGAGAATTTTAGCGAACCTTAACGATCGAAACGTAGTTCGATCGCTAATATTTACCGACCGAATTACATTTCGGTTGCTATTTAGCAATCGAATCTCGGTTCAGTCACTAACGTTTGCTAAAATTCTCCATGTACCGTTCAATTTTAAAATTAGTGATTTAATATAAATTCGGTCACTATTTTAACGATCGATATTTGATTTTCATTGCTAATTAGCGATTGAATTTTAACTTCCGTCGCTACATAGCAACCGATTATAATTTCATCGCTAATACAGCGACCAAATTATAATCGATCGCTAATTAAATTCGATCGCTAAAATAGTGATCGAAATTAAAAATCGATCGCTAAAATAGTGATCGATTATAATACGGTTGTTAAATTTATCGTTATTTGTGATTATTTTTGTAGTGGTAGCCGCTGAAATTTTGATTTACGTGACCCTTGTGGATCTCCTCGCTGTTGATTTTATGAACCCTAAAGTGCAGAGTAGCGGAAAGCTTCATGTCATGATCAATTTTGCCTTGCTACTGGGAGCAGGATTGATGTCACTTTTTGCCAAGTGGGCTTAGAAATAAACGAAGTGTTATACTAAACGAAACGAAAAGAAAATAAAGTGGGCTTAATAATATGTTAAAGTCAAATGAAGTGTTATTTTAATAATAAACGAAAAGAAAAGCTCTTTTAATTTTCTTTTCGCAATCGTTTCCCAATTGATTCAGTGAGTAATTTATGTATTAATTTGTAATTTTAGGTGGTAAAATGCTTTGCAAAATAATCATTAATTAAGTGTGTTTATGATACATTTTAATATTTTTATTATAATCGATCGCTGTTTTAGCGATCAATTTTTAACTTTAGTCGCTATTTAACGATTGAATTATAATCGGTCATTGTTTTAGCGACTAATTTTTAACTTCAGTCGCTATTTAGCGATCGAATTTAAATCGATCGCTAATTTAGCGATCAAATTTAAATCGATCACTAATTTAGCGATCGAATTATAATCAGTCGCTATTTAGCGGCGGAAATTAAAATTCAGTTGCTAATTAGCGATGAAAATCAAATATCGATCACTAAAATAGTGACCGAATTTATATTGGGTCGTTAATTTTAAAGTTTGATAGTACTTAGAGAATTTTAGCGAATCTTAGCGACCGAATTACGTTTCGGTCTCTAATATTTACCGATCGAACTACGTTTCAATTGCTATTTAGCGATCGAATTTTGGTTCAGTCACTAACGTTTGCTAAAATTTTACATGTACCATCCAACTTTAAAATTAGCGACTTAATATAAATTCAATCGTTGTTTTAGCGATCGATATTTAATTTCCATTGCTAATTAGCGATCGAATTTTAACTTCTGTCGCTACATAACCACCGATTATAATTCCATCGCTAATACAACGATCGAATTGTAATCGATCGTTAATTAAATCGATCGCTAAAATAGTGATCAATTATAATACAGTTGTAAATTCATCGATATTTGTGATTATTTTTATAGTGGTAGCCGCTGGAATTTTGATCTACATGACCCTTGTGGATCTCCTCGCTGCTGATTTTAAGAATCCTAAAGTGCAGAGTAGCGGAAAGCTTTAGGTCATGATCAATTTTGCCTTGCTACTAGGAGCAAAATTGATGTCACTTCTTACCAAGTGGGCTTAGAAATAAACGAAGTGTTATACTAAACAAAACGAAAAGAAAATAAAGTGGGCTTAATAATATACTAAAGTCAAATGAAATGTTATTTTAATAATAAATAAAAAAAAGCTCTTTTGATTTTCTTTTCGCAATCATTTTTCCAATTGATTCAGCGAGTAATTTATTATTAATTTATAATTTTAGATGGTAAAATACTTTACAAAATAATCATTAATTAAGGGTGTTTATGATACATTGTAATTTTTTTATCTGTTCTACTCTTCAACTGTGATCATCTAAGTCCTTGATCGCTAAAAAATTTTCGTGAGATCAAACCGATCACTCTTAACATTAAATGATAGAAAATTTTTGTAAAATAAAATCCATCGTTCTTATAATTAATTGAGTTAAATTAAATTATTAATATCAATTAAAATAAATAAAAAATAAGCAACCAAATCTGAACGAAAAGATCGCTTAGAAGCTTTCACCTACTCTTCAAATCATTGCTTGTGGACAATGCTTCACTACACACCAACTGTGATCATCTAAGTTCTTGATCGCATATGGTTTTTTTTAGGGAGCGCGAGGGCTGCGATAGGGGAGATCCCCTCTCCTCATATCTGTATGCATGAAGTACTTGTCCGGATCACTAGCATGCTGTACAACGAGATTAGATTTTCACTTCTATCCTATGTGTGAGAGCCTGCAAATAGCCCACATGATGTACGCAGATGATCTGCTGCTAGATGTTTCATCAGTCGCTCAGATAGTTGGTTGTCTGCAAAGATTTGCCCACATGGCGGGACTCACGGCCAATCTGGCCAAATCATGCATCTACATGGCAGGGATTGACGAGCAGACGAGCCATCAACTATTACAGCTCACTAGTTTCCAGCTGGGGGAGATGTCATTCAGATACTTGGGTATCCCCATTGCCTCTCAAAAGCTACGGATCTCGGATTACACTACACCGTTGGATGCTTTGAGTAGACAAATCACTTCTTGGCCAAAGACGACACTGTCTTATGCTGGGAAGGCACAGTTGGTGGCATCAGTGCTTCAGGGGTGGAGTGCTACTGGATGTCAGTGTTGCCGATACCCAGTGGGGTTGTGGACCGTATATACAGGATTTGCAGAACTTTCATGTGGACTACACCGCGGCCGCCGATTGCATGGACTGAGCTGTGCCGACCTAGGAGAGAGGACATTCTTAGCTTGAGGGACTTGAGTTCCTGGAACCGTGCCTTACTAGCAAAGGTTATATGGAGACTCCAAGACAAGCAAGACACACTCTGGATCAGGTGGGTCAATCACACGTGCTTACAGAGGACTGGGATATGGGGCTGGACGGCTAGACACAGTAATTCACCGCTTATTAAGCAGATCCTACACATTCGCGATGATATCCTTGTGACTGCGGGTAGTCCAACAGCAACAGAGCAGTTATTATCAGGATGGTTTCAGCAACCTAGAGGGGTAGCATGTGCATATGATCATTTCAGGGGTGCCCGACTACCGTAGCCATGGGTACGGACGGTATGGCATTCCTCCATCCAGCCGAGCCATGCTTTCATTCTGTGGCTACTGGCGCGCGGGCGGCTACCAGTACGAGCTAGGCAGGACTACATACCGGATCGTCAATGTGTTTTTTGCTGTCAGGCGGAGGAGACATTGGGGCATCTCTTTTTCCAGTGTGGCACTACAGGTCGACTGTGGGGGCGGATATGTGCACGACATCATATGCGACCAGTGATGACTACATTTCGGAGCATGCTACGTACCTTTAGACGGTTATACAGGAGAACCTCTATTTCTTCCTCTGTGTGTCACGTGGCTATGGCAGCCCTAGTACACCACGTGTGGAGTGCTAGGAATGCTTTGGTGCACGAGGGGAGACGACTGGATGAGGAGGCGCTATTCAGGCAAGTACAGACACATGTATACCAGACTCTGGGTGTCTACACGGATCGCGAGCTGAGACAAGGGGCTGAGATAGGGATAGAGCCATAGAGGATCATAGTTGGGTGGACATTTTGTGTACATACTCCTCTCTCTAACCTCACCTGCAATTAGATGATAGACACAAACGTGGAGGTGGGGGGATATGACACATGTTATCATGCATACATATGGGCATACTCATGCATACACATTGCATTATGTATAGATTTCTCATTACTGTATTACATACATGGCATCATACGTGCATTTCCTACACTATACCTAAAAATAAATATTTTTTTGGGTGAATGGATCCACCACATATGATCCATCTAGTCCACAGCAAACGGTTTGTGGTAAAGACGCCCCAAATCCGTTAACGGTTGAGGCTTTGCCAAAAAGCCTTAAGAGGGTGAATGAGACAGTTTGGCTCATCTAATTTGTAGTAACGGCTACGGTAAAGACACATCAAATCCGTTGAGGGCTGGGGTTTTGCCAAAAAGCCTTTGAGGGTGAATGAGTCCACCAGAATTGACTCATCTAGTCCGTAGAAACGGCTACGGTAAAGACACATCAAATCCGTTGATAGCTGGTCACTTGCTAAAAGTGTGCAATTCCATTTCTGGAGGCAGGAGAGCTTGGTGGTGCTACTGCCGATGGTGGATCCAGGTGGCCATTGGTGAATAGTTGCGGAGCCGATGGAGCTGTCATCTGGTGCTGACAATTGGTGTTGCACTAGAGGTGGGAGAGCCTGGTGGTGCTGATGCCAATGGTGGGCCTAGGTGGCCACTAGTGGATTGCGGAGCCGATGGAGCTGTCATCTAGTGCTGATTACTGGTATTGCGCTGCGGCTGGACATAGAGGCTCGATTCTGATGACGTGTGTTGGCAGTTGGAGAGGATGGATGATGGAGTGCAAATCGAGACCGCGACATCGACTACGCAGTGAGGAGCAGTGAGTTACGACATGACAGATTGTTTTTGGGCAGGATACCTGCATGTTAGATAGATAGTGGATGAGACACATGGATATTGTTGGTACACATGAGAGCACATATATGTTTTGGTCATGACACTTATTCAGATCTGACAGTTCGTCAGACATGACATGAGATAACGTCATTGGTTCCCCTCTACACCTGTGCTTATTTGTTTTTTTTTTTTGATGATATATATTTTACTTTCATAAAAAAAAGGAAAAATATTTTTATAATATTGATCAATATTATCAAGAATAACATGTAATATCATAACATTTATAATTTATAATTACTATGATATAATAATAATTAATATTAATTAAAAATAAAATATTTATATTATAATATTTATAATTACAACTATTATACCGTAATATTATTAGTATTGATAATAAAAAGGTAAAATCATCATTTTAACTATCCTTTACTATTTGAATGGAGATAAATAAGGTGAATTATATCTTTAGCAATAGTAATGATGATAAATCCTGAATGCTGGGCATCTGGATTGGCCGCCATATACGCTTCTCGATTTACCCTGGTGGTCGATGGGAAACTTCCATGGGACCGAACCGGTTACCCCCAGGGATTGAGTCCATGAGACTAACTGAAAATTATAAAAAAAATGATGATAAATACTAATTAGCCCTATTGATTATTTTTGGAGATGACCGACCCACCCAACTATCTTTAGCAATAGTAGCACTTACAGAGGATTGAAACAACCAATAAGATATTTTCATCACCGTTAGAATTCAACATAAGATCTATTAGCAACAACATATTACATGAATGTGTCTATATATTAATAATTATAAATTATAATTAATATAATATAATATTATTAGTATTGATTAAAATATTTATATTATAATTATTAATGATTTTAAATAATTAAAATATACTAAAGCGAAATGGAATATTATTTTGATAATAAATAAAAAACTCTTTTGAATTTATTTATGATAAATTGCAACATTTCTATGTGTTCTACACTTCCGCTGCGATCGCCGATGTAATTACTCTTCGTCGATCGCCATGGCCGCCTCCCCCGCGGCCACCGACGGCGATGGTCAGCTGCCGATCTCGAAGATATCGATCTCCGGCCCCGCCCTCTCCTCCATCATCCAGCGTTTGACGTCTGCCCCTGGCGACGTCGACGGTCTCCTCTTCGGCCGCGTCAGCCACCTCCCCGCTCCCGACCCCCGCGACGAAGATTCCTCTGCGGACTCCGGCGCGGCCTCCGACTCCTCTGTGTCCGCTATAGTCACTGGCCACCTCTGCCTCCCTTCACCTTGCTCCTTCTACGACGCGCTCGGACGCCTCCATCTGCCGTCCCTTCGACGCGCCGCTGCGTCCTCTGGCCACCCCGATGGCTCCTTGCTCGGGTGGTTTTCCGGGCGCCGTCGATCCCCTCTACGCCCCTCAATGAGGGAGCGCGCTGTCTCTCTCTCCCTCTTTGGAACCCTAGCCCACCACGTCAACGGCGCAGAAGACGCTCCGACTGGACCACCTATTGGATCTCCGGATCTCCTCCATCGCCCTTCCGTTTTCCTCCTTTTGTCCTCCTCCTCCGCCACTAGGAATCAAGCGGTCCATACCCACGAGTACAGGGCATTCGCGCTCCGGCCGAGCAGAGGAATCCTCGAGCCTAGATCTCTATATATTGTGAATTTAGGCCCGGCATTTAGGGCGCAGTATGGTTCGTTCTCGTCGGAATCTCCTTTGCCATGGATGCCTTGCCAAAGGGGATCCGAGGATGGAAGCAAGAGAGAAGGGAGAGCTCGAACCATCTCGGGCATTTTGCAAGAGAGCAGCAGATGCTGGAATTGTCTACAGAAGGCTTCTCTGTCGAAAGATTGGGGAGGCTTGTAGGACCTGTGGCCTCGCAGTACACATCGGAATTGGAAGATTTGTATGGAAGGAGGCTGCTTAAACTGGAAAGTTTGGCAAGGCTCGTGGAGGAGAGTTCAGCTAAGATTCTTGTGCAGGTTGTATTCGTATTCTCTTTTCATAAACTTGAGCTTTTCTTTCAGGCAGGCTTCTCAGTTTGATTCTTGTTGCTAGTCGCTATTGCCATATACAATTACTTGCGAGTTAATGCTTAACTCTTAGCTCAGTCAAACTATAGATCTTAACTTTATCTCAAGCAAATGAACCATTGATCTTAACTAATATCCTCAACAGTTTGTGTTTAAGTTTTATCTATGACTTTATAGTGCAAATTAACACTTGATGTCAACAGTAAACAACAAAATTGGAATCTTTATACGCAACTGTACTTCTTAAATTGTAAAGTTTTGCTAGTCTTGTTGAGGAGAATTCAGTGAAGGTTCTTGGGCAGGTCTTATTTGTTCTCTTTTCATGTGCATGAGCCTTTCTACTTTCAGGCAGATTTTTCAGTTAGATTTATTGAGCAGGTCTTATTTGTTTTCTTGTTTTGTGCTTGAGCCTTTCTCCTTTCAGGCAAAATTTTCAGTTAGATTTCTTGAGCAAGTCTTATTTGTTCTCTTTTATGTGCTTGAGCCTCAGTCCTTTCAGAC
Organism: Curcuma longa; assembly: GCF_044706935.1. NCBI lineage: Eukaryota > Viridiplantae > Streptophyta > Magnoliopsida > Zingiberales > Zingiberaceae > Curcuma > Curcuma longa. Next base: position 10,018,127 of record NC_133865.1, read on the forward strand.
AGATTTGTCAGTTAGATTTCTTCAGCAGGTCTTATTTGTTCTCTTTTTTATGTGCTCGAGCCTCTTTGATTTCAGGCAAAATTTTCAGTTAGATTTGTGTATTTACTCTTTCCATTCATGTGATAAAAAGTATGATTAATGCTTATCTCATATTTCAGTCAGACTAAGATTTTACCTTTTTGTTAAGCAGATGAATTATAGACCTTAACTACTATCTTCAGCAAACTTCTTTAAGTTTTAGTATGATTTTATAGTGCAAATTAACTAGTTGACATGATCCTTGAGGAGATCATTATTAGTAGCTTATATTTTGTAAAAAAAAAAAGCAATGATTATACCTAACAATTCAAGTTTGGTAGTTTCAGAATATGTTGATTGGTTATCCGAAGACTAGGGCAACCAAAAGAAAAAAAAAACAAGTCAATGAAATGGAAAATAATTTAATAATTTGAATACTATTGCTCATATAATCTTGCATAAAGCTAAATGGGGATGAGATTCATGTCTAGACCTCCAATAGTTAAACACAGCTTGATGATGATTTACTTGTAATAATAATAGATCTGATGACGGATGAGGATATCTGGATCGGACAGACGGTAATCTAGAAGAGATTGATATCACTTTTATGGTCACTATGAGGCTTTGGTAGTAGCTTAAATTTTTTCATAGTGATACTGAGAAGATGATTTGGCTTCTGCAAAAGATGATTGAGTTCAATAGTAAAGGAAGTGTGTGTATCTTATCCACAACAAATACAAAACACCAATTTTTGAATAGTGGAATCGAACAAAAGATTTACTTCCAGAAAATAGGTGATTGAGATCACCTGTAGGATATGGAGGTAATCTATCCACAAGCAATACAGTTATCATTGATAACCTGATCTGAATAAAAGCAGCAATCTGTATGCTTTTTCTTCAAGTGTTTCTAGAGGAAAATGGTAGTAGCAGGTTTATGTCTTCAATCCAACTCTTTGGGATTGTGAAACTTTGTTATTTTCGGGTAACCTGTTGCCTTTGCAGTTTCCTTAATTTTGACCTGAATTCTTTGTGCAGTGACAGATGCCTGTCTGTTTTTTGATCTTTTTTTTCCCACATTAACTTTCTGCTACATGTGGTTAGCATAGACATCTTTTGATGGAGATGCCTTTTGTTGAAAGGTTTTCATTTTTTCCAGGAAAACCAGCTTTCGGAGTTTCGAAGCAGAATGGAATTGGACTGAGAATCTTCATGTACCAAATGGTAACTTATTGGTATATTTTATTGTCTTTTCAATTCTCTTCTATGTTCTTTAGTTCTAGAATTTATGACCTACTCTTATTTATGTATATTTTCGATTGTGCAATATACTTATTTCATGTTGCTTTTAGACATGGAACAAGATTATCATTCTTCTTGTTCCTAGTATTACGATGCGATGGTAAGAAATGAGACGGACTTTCTATACAATGAGAATTTAAATCTCACCTAGAGCATATTACATTTGGGGAGTTATGATGTTGAGTCATCCGTTATGATTCATCTGTGCCTTTTTATTTACCTTGAATTAGTTGGATCTTAAAAACGGGATATCTAGATCACCAAAAATAAAATTTTCATTCTTCCTTCTAGCTGCTACTTTCCTTTCTGAAACCTGTGCGGATGAAATCATGAACAAGAAACAGGGTTAGTTGAAAGGTCTAATATCTATTTATTTTGTTCTAGAAATATATCATTTTAGTAACTTGTCAAGGGAAAGATTGACAATAGTTCTTTTTGATTGCTAAAACTGGAAGCATTCCCAAAGCTTTCATTCCTGCACAAAAATTCAAACTCAACTTACTCTTTTACACATAATTATTACTAAATGTGAATTTTTGAGTTTTTTCATATCTTTAAAAGAGACACTGTAGAATGGATTTTTTATGTCGAATATCTTTTTTTATTTCATCGCACTCACTCACTAATTCTTGTGCCAATTCTAAGCATATTTTTTCATCAATAAGGTGGTCGATCTTTAAGTGTCATAAATTATGTTATGAATTATTTAGAAAATTGTCTATTTTCAAAATTAATCCATTAATCGTATGAAGTTTGAAGATATGAATTATTAAAAAAAAAGAAAGAGATAGAGAGCGGCTTGGTGTTGAGAAAAGAGATTAAAGAAAAAAAATGCTAAAAACATTAATTTCAGAAATGGAAAAAGGGAATAAAAAATTAATTCCGTCTATGTTTATTATTATCTATTTTGCCCTTCAAAGAACGATAATTAAAGAAACATAAAATCAAAATATTAAATCGATAAAAATAAAATTAATATTTTTTTTCTTTGCTTTTCTTTTTAGCACATTACTTCCCTTAAAACTCTCATTTTTCTCCTCCTCTACACTACACAAACACAAAGGGTTTAGTCATGTCCATCTAAATTAGGAGACCCATAACTTAAGCTCGGATTGGACCACATATATTCCAACTTCACGATGCTATGGCCTAGCAATTCCAGATCCACCTCATAAGGGATCTGAATAATTTTACAATGATCAAATGAAACATTCCAGACACAGAAACTGATAGATATTCGTGTCTCATTATCACTCCATTTGCATTGGCAGCGACATGGGATCACGAGTGATCAGCTTGGAAAAGTTTCATTTCCTGCATAGTTGGAACAGTTAACCCTTCTCGAGTAAGAATCACTTTGTTCCCTATAGCCTCCTATAACAGGGCTTTCAGACAGCTTCATGTTTTGCGCGGTGTATCAAGAGATTGGAACCGAGCCAGATTGATCCAAACACTCCCAGGATGATAGAAGGCGCAGAAGGTGCAGCTTCTCCACGAATGGTTCCAGGATCTCCGCCTCTTCCTCTGGCGCGAAAGCCATGCAAATGCTGAGTTCTTGAACTGCCTCAGCATACCTCCTATCAAAAATATGAGGATTGTTGGAGATGCTACTACATGATAGATACATTTACAAGAAGCAAGGATTCAGGCACAAGCTAGATTCATTCATTACCTGCTGTAGTACAGAAGCATACCGTGATCTCTTCGTAAAGTCCAATTGCCAGGCTGCAGTATCAGTAGCCGTTCGGAAGCCATGATGGCCAACCTTATGATTTGCGGAGAACAAGTCAGTGGCAAGTGATGCTTCTTGCTAGTTTCTAGCATGAAATGTAGAATTGGGATATACGGGGAAAATTGAAAATAAGGGGGCACATCCTGAACACATAATTTAGGAGATCATGGAGTAGATTCATGATATTGGCAAATAAATGGCCATTGGAGAGCCATAACACGAACATAAAAAGGGAACAGGCAAAAGCATGAACTCCAGACAGGAGGAAACATGATAGTTTGATTGTTATATCGAAGCAACAACATTAATGAACCACCCAGTAGATGTGTTAAATAGCTAGTTGAAAGTTAGTGTTCAAATCCTATAAAAGGGATCAATAGGCCTACTTTACAGCATGATCTGTTGTTCCTTTTTCTGGGAAATACCAAGGAACAAGTTCATTCAGATCACCAGTGTAGCCTTGTACATACAATAATTTGTACCAATGTGCCCAAGATAATTGTAATTTTTCAATGAGCTTCATGAGACAATATATTGGATTTTCAATAAAATGAAGTGCTAGGGCTGTAAAAAAGAGGATGTTCATGAACAAATTCAATACTCTTTAGTAAAAGCTCATTTATTTATTAGATAATTGTCTTAAATAAATTTTAAGTCGATTACAAGTTTAACTCAATAAGACTTTTAATAAAAAAAATTTGAACGAGCTCAGTAACACACAGAAATAAGTTTGAAATTGGTCAGAAGACTTGGCTCAGCTGGATTACGACCCTATGAAGTGCTAAGGAATAAGAATGTCTTTAGAGATCATCATGACTAACAAATATGATGGAAATATAGAATATACCTGAGGTCCTGGGGCCGCAACAGTGGAATATTCAAAATTCCTCCCATGCCAGCTTTGTTAGTTCCAGGATAAACGGGTTTAAGTGGAGAAGTTAACATCAGGCCGTGATTTGCCTTTGAAGCCCGTTTCCAATAAAATCTCTGCAAATGGCAAGGCATATGGTAGGATCATAAAGAAACCAAAACGCTCATCATGTGTAAGTATGTTCTACTATTTATGTAGATGCATACAATCAAATTAGCTAGAGCAATGCCAATAATATCTCTCTTAGTGGCAATATCAAGTCTTGAAACTGAGTTGCTGTCCATTTCAGAAGCCATGGATCTCGGATCCTTGACACATTTGCCATTGATGGTAGCAAACAGGCTACGTCCAGAAGCAATACTGAAAAGTTCCTATAAAAGAAGGGAAAAAGTATGAGGAATAAAGCATTCAAGTAGCAGATACTAGTGAATCACAGGAAAATAGCTTCAGCCTTAGGCTAAGTTTTTGACATGGAAACCATGTAAGGATGGATACTAACAAAGCGAAAAAGATATCAGAGGTTCGTCACTTATGGTAGATGGTGAAGAATAATCAAAGAATGAATATTTACAGACTAAAGAGAGTAGTCTGTCAAAAGCTGGTATCCATACCAGATGAATGTAGAAAGAAATCAAAATAAAGTTGTGGCCCTAAAAACTTGTTAGTTCCTCATCTCTAAAGAAACAATCAAAGAGTGAACAACTGAAACAAATGAGTGCCATGTATTTTCTTTGCTACAAGCATACAGTCTCAGCTACCTTCAAATAAGTGAAATATAAATTTTGGTTGCCTTCAAATATATAAAAATAGAAAAGAGAAAAACGCACCACTGAATTTCCTGATTGTGGCCAAATCAGAAAATCTTCCCCAACCTTAGAGCCCACAATGTTAACACCAAGCCTTTGACATACTTCAACATATACAACACTGAACATTATATCTGTTGACACAAGAAGATTCCACGTCAGTATGAGCTGAAAACATTTGCTATAATATTGAAGGTTGATCATTTCTTGCAGAGTGAGTGCTAGAAAAGACTTACTGCTCCCACATCCAGTGCTAAGCACCATATGCAAGTATGAAAATTTTGAATCTACTAGTACAGGAAATCTTTTGAAACTTCTTGATTCAAAGAGAACAAAATTAACAGCCTCCAAGACTTCAAGTAGATGGCAACCTATGTCTCTGGAAATTAACTCTGCTTCAACTTGTTTTGCTATCACATCCAACTCATTTAACCACCCAGATATGCTCTTTCCAGCCAAGGAAATATCTTCCACACAATCAACTTCTAATTGACCAGTAAATTGATCAGTTGCAACTTCCCTTTCATTCCACACCGACCGTACATCCATATCACGATTCAGTGACATGAAAGCTTCATCTTCAGCAGCAACAAGTAACAAAGCCTATAACAAGACATGAGTCAATATTCACAGATGATCATTACTTTGTAGGTCATACAACTGGTAGAATGCAAATATACTGGAAAAGAGATATTTTGCCAGTGTATTACACACTGTGATCACAAATAAGATGCACGCTTCCACCTGACCAATAAGAGCAGCTGTTTTAAGCATAGCTGAAGAATCTAGAAGTTGGGCTAAATATACAGAGGTGAGCCGGCCACATTGGTGGGTCGATCTACATCGTGTGGACCCCAGTGATCGACTTTTTGTGTGTGGGTTGAAACTCCAACTTCTAGATTTTTCCATTAATCTCATTTAACAAAGAGAAGCAATGTAGATTGGCATGTCTACGTGGTTGTGTGGGGCTGGCGGCGTGGCAGGTCTATACGGTTGGGCTAGTGGCGTTGGTGGAAGCGGCGTCGGCGCTGTTCGCCGGCGTGGCCTGCACAGTGGGGACCGCACTGGTGCCGTTAGCGGTCGTGGCGGTCTTCGGCAACACGATAGACGCGGCGAAGGCGGTGGCATGGGGATCGCGTTTGCTCTTGCCGTCGACGTGTGAGAAGTTGCCCATTCCTATCACACACGCCAGCGCCAGGTTTTTTGGGCATTACGACAAGCTCCGCCTCCGAGATGCCCGAGCCCCTGCGATCAGGAGCGGCAAAAGCGAACCTCGCAGCGTCACATAACCAGCGTCACATAACCGAATTGCGATGTTGATATTTTCCTATAAATCTATGGCAAGTGATACGGTCACTGGCAAGGTATTTTCGCCGCCAAAGTCATTGTTAGCGATGAAGAATTCCGGCCTACTCCTCCACTTTTTTCTCCTCCTCCTTCCTCTCTTCGCCTCCGGCGAATGTGACTTTGGCGGCGAAGAAGAGGATACGAAGGCGGCCGGCGTCCCTCTCACTTAAGATCGTAGCTGTCTTTTCCATCCTCGTCTGCGCTGCCGGCGTCCTCGTTCCCGCGCTCGGCAAGTGGATCCCGGCGCTCCGCCCTGAGAACACGTTCTTCGTCATCAGGTCCTTCGCCGCCGGCGTCATCCTCGCCACCGCCTTCATCCACATCCTTCCCGAAGCCTTCGAGCGCCTCTCGTCGCCCTGCCTCGATCTGATCCCCTAGCAGAGCTTCCTTTCGCGGTGATTCGATGCCTCGTCATCCGCTGTGCCGACGACATGCGAATGTCCACTCGTCGGATGGGTATGCGCGTGATACATCATCACCTCCGTATCCACATCGATGTCGGTGGCCTCTCTCTCCACCTCGCCCGCGGGGATCGATTCCGCCGCCGCTGCCGCTTGCCCGCGGGTGTGCTGTCGGGTGAAATACCCGGTGGCAATCGTATCGATCATTAAGGTTCCGATGGCGGCCATCATCGCGGCAAATCCAGCGAAAGGGAAGCTCTGCCAGGGGATCGGATCGAGGCAGGGCGACGAGAGGCGCTCGAAGGCTTCGGGAAGGATGTGGATGAAGGCGGTGGCGAGGATGACGCCGGCGGCGAAGGACTTGACGACGAAGAACGGGCTGTTCTCAGGGCGGAGCGCCGGGATCCACTTGCCGAGCGCGGGAACGAGGACGCCGGCAGCGCCGCAGACGAGGATGGAAAAGACAGCTACGATCTTAAGTGAGAGGGACGCCGGCCGCCTTCGTATCCTCTTCTTCGCCGCCAAAGTCACATTCGCCGGAGGCGAAGAGAGGAAGGAGGAGGAGAAAAAATGGAGGAGTAGGCCGGAATTCTTCATCGCTAACAATGACTTTGGCGGCGAAAATACCTTGCCAGTGACAGTATCACTTGCCATAGATTCATTTTTCAAATTATATTAAATTTTTTTAAAAATAATTAATGGTCAGGTTCTGGAGCTGGAAATTCTAGTACATTCCGTGATTATAGGAATTTCATTGGGGTGTATCTAAAGCTCCTTGAGGGCATGGGGCTCGGAGCATCCATTGTTCAGGTACACCTGTATAATCAAATAGCGAACTGCTTACCTTACACATTATGACTTGACATCTAATTCTTGACTGAATCGTGCAAAAAGTATATTGCTATTAATTGTGTTTTATTATTTTCTATTACAATTTTAAGGAGACAATATTAATCCACGCTATATTTCATCGTACATACATACGCAGGCGAGACTCAAATTGAGATCGATGATAACGATGGGGCTCTTCTTTTCTCTCACAACTCCGGCAGTAGTTGTGATAGGCATTGGAATATCGTCCGTCTACAAAGAGAATAGTCCATCATCATTGATCGCTCAAGGAATACTAGATTCTGTAGCCGCTGGAATTTTGATCTACATGGCCCTAATGGATCTTCTCGCTGCTGATTTTAGTAACCCTAAAGTGCAGAGCAACGGAAAGTTTCAGGTCTTGATCAATCTTACCTTGTTACTGGGCGCAGGATTAATGTCATTTCTCGCCAAATGGGCGTAATAATATATTAAAGTCAAATGAAATGTTATTTTAATAATAAATGAAAAAAAACTCTTTTGCTTTTTTTTTCACAATCGTTTCTTAATTGATTCAGCGAGTAATTTATGTATTAATTTGTAATTTTAGATGATAAAATGCTTTGCAAAATAATCATAAATTAAGTGTGTTTATGATACATTGCAATATTTTTATCTGTTCTATTCTTCCAACTGTGATCGTCTAAGTCCGATCGCATAAAAAATTTTAATGAGATCGAACCGATCACTCTTAACATTAAATGATAGGAAGTTTTTGTAAAATAAAATCGATCATTCTCATAATTAATTGAGTTAAATTAATTATTAATATCAATTAAAATAAATAAAAAATAAGCAATCAAATCTCAGCGAAAAGATCGTTTAGAAGCTTCTGCCTCCTCTTCAAATCATTGCTTGTGGACAATGCTTCACTACACATCAAACCAAAAGGAAAAATATTTTTATAATATTGATCGATATTATCAAGAATAACATGTAATATCATAACATTTATAATTTATAGTTATTATGATATAATAATAATGATTAATATTAATTAAAAATAAAATATATATTTATATTGTAACATTTATAATTATAACTATTATACCGTAATATTATTAGTATTGATAATAAAAAGGTAAAATCATCATTTTAACTATTCCTTACTATTTGAAAGAAGATAAGTCATGCGGATTTTATCTTTAACAATAGTAGCACATACAAGGGATTGAGACAACCAATAAGGGTGTTTGGCTAGGGGTTATCATTGATAACCTTGGTTATCTGTTCAAAGTTATCAACTATAACCTTGTTTGGTTCAGGTTATGATCGATTCCCAAATAATACAATATTACTGCTACATCAGTAAATAAATTATAACCCGAGAATGTGATTACCTTGATAGCCTAAGATTTTCTACCATTCCTAAAGTTAATGAAATTTTTTTCCATGATTACCCTTTAATTTTAAAACTCAGTTAATTGAAATGTATTGTAAAATCTATTTGAAATCGAGTTAAGTAATTTAATAAATTTTAATTTAAATTTTTATAAATTTTAAAAAATAGTTTATTTTAAATTTTAAAAAATAAAATAATGAATTATATTTATTAATTTAATAAATTATTTTATAAAAATAGTTAATTTAATAAATTATTTTATTAAAATATATATAAATATATGTTAAATTTTAAAAAATATATTAATAATAATATTTATTAATTTAATAAATTATTTTATTAAAATAATTATTTTAATACATTATTTTATTAAAATAAATACAACGAATAATATTTTTTAATTTAATAAATTATTTTATTAAAATAACTATTTTAATGATTTAATTTTTTAAATATATAAATTTATTTTAAATTTTAAAAAATAAAATTAATGAATTATATTTATTAATTTAATGTATTAATATATTAAAATAATTATTTTAATGAATTATTTTATTTAAAATATATATAAATTAATGTTAAATTTTTAAAAAAAATTAATAAATGGTGTTTATTAATTTAATAAATTAGATATAAAATAAATTTTAATGAATTATTTTATTAAAATAAAATTATTGAATTATATTTATTAATTTATAAATTATTTTATTAAAATAGTTTTTTAATGAATTATTTTTAAAATTATATATAAATTTATTTTAAATTTTAAAAAATAAAATTATCAAATTATATTTATTAATTTAATAAATTTTTTTTATTAAAATAATTATTTTAATGAATTATTTTGTTAAAAATATATAAATTTATGTTAAATTTTAAAAAATAAAATTAATAAATTTTTTTGAATAATTTTAATAAATTAATTTTGTTAAAATAATTATTTTAATAAAATAAAATTAATAAATTATATTTATTAATTTAATAAATTATTCTATTAAAATAATTATTTTAATTAATTATTTGTTTAAATATATATAAATTTATTTTAAATTTAAAAAATAATATTAATGAATTATATTTATTAATTTAATAAATTATTTTATTAAAATAATTATTTTAATAAATTATTTTATTAAAATATATAAATTTATTTTAAAATTTAAAAAATTATAAATGAATTATATTTATTTTTTGATATATTATTAATTTATTTTCATTATTAATGTCATTAATATTAATATTAATATTATTAATTTAATTTAATTTATTTGAATTAAGGGTAATATAGTAAACATTAAATTGGTTATGTTTTATTTTTTTCAAATAAATAAATTGAACCAAACAGTATTAAGTTATATTTTATACCTCATAATCTTGATTATGTGATTACCAAGTAATCGCATAACCAAAATTATATATGATAGTTTGAATCAAACATACTCATAAAGATCTATTAGCAACAACATATTATATGAATGTGTCTATATATTAATAATTATAAATTATAATTAATATAATATAATATTATTAGTATTGATTAAAATATTTATATTATAATTATTAATAATTTTAAATAATTAAAATATACTAAAGCGAAATGGAATATTATTTTGATAATAAATAAAAAACTCTTTTGAATTTATTTATGATAAATTGCAACATTTCTATGTGTTCTACACTTCCGCTGCGATCGCCGATGTAATTACTCTTCGTCGATCGCCATGGCCGCCTCCCCCGCGGCCACCGACGGCGATGGTCAGCTGCCGATCTCGAAGATATCGATCTCCGGCCCCGCCCTCTCCTCCATCATCCAGCGTTTGACGTCTGCCCCTGGCGACGTCGACGGTCTCCTCTTCGGCCGCGTCAGCCACCTCCCCGCTCCCGACCCCCGCGACGAAGATTCCTCTGCGGACTCCGGCGCGGCCTCCGACTCCTCTGTGTCCGCTATAGTCACTGGCCACCTCTGCCTCCCTTCACCTTGCTCCTTCTACGACGCGCTCGGACGCCTCCATCTGCCGTCCCTTCGACGCGCCGCTGCGTCCTCTGGCCACCCCGATGGCTCCTTGCTCGGGTGGTTTTCCGGGCGCCGTCGATCTCCTCTACGCCCCTCGATGAGGGAGCGCGCTGTCTCTCTCTCCCTCTTTGGAACCCTAGCCCACCACGTCAACGGCGCAGAAGACGCTCCGACTGGACCACCTATTGGATCTCCGGATCTCCTCCATCGCCCTTCCGTTTTCCTCCTTTTGTCCTCCTCCTCCGCCACTAGGAATCAAGCGGTCCATACCCACGAGTACAGGGCATTCGCGCTCCGGCCGAGCAGAGGAATCCTCGAGCCTAGATCTCTATATATTGTGAATTTAGGCCCGGCATTTAGGGCGCAGTATGGTTCGTTCTCGTCGGAATCTCCTTTGCCATGGATGCCTTGCCAAAGGGGATCCGAGGATGGAAGCAAGAGAGAAGGGGAGAGCTCGAACCATCTCGGGCATTTTGCAAGAGAGCAGCAGATGCTGGAATTGTCTACAGAAGGCTTCTCTGTCGAAAGATTGGGGAGGCTTGTAGGACCTGTGGCCTCGCAGTACACATCGGAATTGGAAGATTTGTATGGAAGGAGGCTGCTTAAACTGGAAAGTTTGGCAAGGCTCGTGGAGGAGAGTTCAGCTAAGATTCTTGTGCAGGTTGTATTCGGATTCTCTTTTCATAAACTTGAGCTTTTCTTTCAGGCAGGCTTCTCAGTTTGATTCTTGTTGCTATTGCCATATACAACTACTTGCGAGTTAATGCTTAACTCGTAGCTCAGTCAAACTATAGATCTTAACTTTATCTCAAGCAAATGAACCATTGATCTTAACTAATATCCTCAACAGTTTGTGTTTAAGTTTTATCTATGACTTTATAGTGCAAATTAACACTTGATGTCAACAGTAAACAACAAAATTGGAATCTTTATACGCAAACGTACTTCTTAAATTGTAAAGTTTTGCTAGTCTTGTTGAGGAGAATTCAGTGAAGGTTCTTGGGCAGGTCTTATTTGTTCTCTTTTCATGTGCTTGAGCCTTTCTACTTTCAGGCAGATTTTTCAGTTAGATTTATTGAGCAGGTCTTATTTGTTTTCTTGTTTTGTGCTTGAGCCTTTCTCCTTTCAGGCAAAATTTTCAGTTAGATTTCTTGAGCAAGTCTTATTTGTTCTCTTTTATGTGCTTGAGCCTCAGTCCTTTCAGACAGATTTGTCAGTTAGATTTCTTCAGCAGGTCTTATTTGTTCTCTTTTTTATGTGCTCGAGCCTCTTTGATTTCAGGCAAAATTTTCAGTTAGATTTGTGTATTTACTCTTTCCATTCATGTGATAAAAAGTATGATTAATGCTTATCTCATATTTCAGTCAGACTAAGATTTTACCTTTTTGTTAAGCAGATGAATTATAGACCTTAACTACCATCTTCAGCAAACTTCTTTAAGTTTTAGTATGATTTTATAGTGCAAATTAACTAGTTGACATGATCCTTGAGGAGATCATTATTAGTAGCTTATATTTTGTAAAAAAAAAAACAATGATTATACCTAACAATTCAAGTTTGGTAGTTTCAGAATATGTTGATTGGTTATCCGAAGACTAGGGCAACCAAAAAAGAAAAAAAAAACAAGTCAATGAAATGGAAAATAATTTAATAATTTGAATACTATTGCTCATATAATCTTGCATAAAGCTAAATGGGGATGAGATTCATGTCTAGACCTCCAATAGTTAAACACAGCTTGATGATGATTTACTTGTAATAATAATAGATCTGATGACGGATGAGGATATCTGGATCGGACAGACGGTTATCTAGAAGAGATTGATATCACTTTTATGGTCACTATGAGGCTTTGGTAGTAGCTTAAATTTTTTCATAGTGATACTGAGAAGATGATTTGGCTTCTGCAAAAGATGATTGAGTTCAATAGTAAAGGAAGTGTGTGTATCTTATCCACAACAAATACAAAACACCAATTTTTGAATAGTGGAATCGAACAAAAGATTTACTTCCAGAAAATAGGTGATTGAGATCACCTGTAGGATATGGAGGTAATCTATCCACAAGCAATACAGTTATCATTGATAACCTGATCTGAATAGAAGCAGCAATCTGTATGCTTTTTCTTCAAGTGTTTCTAGAGGAAAATGGTAGTAGCAGGTTATGTCTTCAATCCAACTCTTTGGGATTGTGAAACTTTGTTATTTTCGGGTAACCTGTTGCCTTTGCAGTTTCCTTAATTTTGACCTAAATTCTTTGTGCAGTGACAGATGCCTGTCTGTTTTTTGATCTTTTTTTTCCACATTAACTTCCTGCTACATGTGGTTAGCATAGACATCTTTTGATGGAGATGCCCTTTGTTGAAAGGTTTTCATTTTTTCCAGGAAAACCAGCTTTCGGAGTTTCGAAGCAGAATGGAATTGGACTGAGAATCTTCATGTACCAAATGGTAACTTATTGGTATATTTTATTGTCTTTTCAATTCTCTTCTATGTTCTTTAGTTCTAGAATTTATGACCTACTCTTATTTATGTATATTTTCGATTGTGCAATATACTTATTTCATGTTGCTTTTAGATATGGAACAAGATTATCATTAAATCTCACCTAGTAGCATGCGATGGTAAGATCTGGGGAGTTATGATTTAAATCTCACCTAGAGCATATTATATCTGGGGAGTTATGATGTTGAGTCGTCCGTTATGATTCATCTGAGCTTTTTTATTTACCTTGAATTAGTTGGATCTTAAAAACAGGATATCTAGATCACCAAAAATAAAATTTTCATTCTTCCTTCTAGATGCTACTTTCCTTTCTGAAACCTGTGCGGATGAAATCATGAACAAGAAACAGGGTTAGTTGAAAGGTCTAATATCTATTTATTTTGTTCTAGAAATATATCAATTAAGTAACTTTTCAAGGGAAAGATTGACAATAGTTCTTTTTGATTGCTGAAACTGGAAGCATTCCCAAAGCTTTCATTCCTGTACAAAAACTCAAACTCAACTTACTCTTTCACACATCATTATTACTAAATGTGAATTTTTGAGTTTTTCATATCTTTAAAAGAGACACTGTAGAATGGATTTTTTATGTCAAATATCTTCTTTTCTTTTTTTATTTCATCGCACTCACTCACTAATTCTTGTGCCAATTCTAAGCATATTTTTTTCATCAATTCTAAAGGTGGTCGATCTTTAAGTGTCATAAATTATGTTATGAATTAGTTAAAAATTGTCTATTTTCAAAATTAATCGATTAATCGTATGAAGTTTGAAGATACGAATTATTAAAAAAAAAAGGAAAGAGAGTAGAGAGCGGCTTGGTGTTGAGAAAAGAGATTAAAGAAAAACATTAATTTCAGAAATGGAAAAAGGGAATAAAAAATTAATTCCGTCTATGTTTTGTTATTATCTATTTTGCCCTTCAAAGAACGATAATTAAAGAAACATAAAATCTAAATATTAAATCGACAAAAATAAAAATAATAATTTTTTTTCTTTGCTTTTCTTTTTAGCATATTACTTCCCTTAAAACTCTCATTTTTCTCCTCCTCTACACAAACACAAAGGGTTTAGTCATGTCCATCTAAATTAGGAGACCCATAACTTAAGCTCGGATTGGACCACATATATTCCAACTTCACGATGCTATGGCCTAGCAATTCCAGATCAACCTCATAAGGGATCTGAATAATTTTACAATGATCAAATGAAACATTCCAGACACAGAAACTGATAGATATTTGTGTCTCATTATCACTCCATTTGCATTGGCAGCGACATGGGATCACGAGTGATCAGCTTGGAAAAGTTTCATTTCCTGCATAGTCGGAACAGTTACCCCTTCTCGAGTAAGAATCACTTTGTTCCCTATAGCCTCCTATAACAGGGCTTTCAGACAGCTTCATGTTTTGTTCCAGCGGTGTATCAAGAGATTGGAACCGAGCCAGATTGATCCAAACACTCCCAGGATGATAGAAGGCGCAGAAGGTGCAGCTTCTCCACAAATGGTTCCAGAATCTCTGCCTCTTCCTCTGGCGCGAAAGCCATGCAAATGCTGAGTTCTTGAACTGCCTCAGCATACCTCCTATCAAAAATACGAGGATTGTTGGAGATGCTACTACATGATAGATACATTTACAAGAAGCAAGGATTCAGATACAAGCTAGATTCATTACCTGCTGTAGTACAGAAGCATACCGTGATCTCTTCGTAAAGTCCAATTGCCAGGCTGCAGTATCAATAGCCGTTCGGAAGCCATGATGGCCAACCTTATGATTTGGGGAGAACAAGTCAGTGGCAAGTGATGCTTCTTGCTAGTTTCTAGCATGAAATGTAGAATTGGGGGGAAAATTGAACTAGGAAAAAATGTTGTATTGATCCAAAATGGGCATATAATAGTTTTCATATCATAAGGGGGCACATCCTGAACACATAATTTAGGAGATCATGGAGTAGATTCATGATATTGGCAAATAAATGGCCATTGGAGAGCCATAACACGAACATAAAAAGGGAACAGGCAAAAGCATGAACTCCAGATAGGAGGAAACATGATAGTTTGATTGTTATATCGAAGCAACAACATTAATGAACCACCCAGTAGATGTGTTAAATAGCTAGTTGAAAGTTAGTGTTCAAATCCTATAAAAGGGATCAATAGGCCTACTTTACAGCATGATCTGTTGTTCCTTTTTCTGGGAAATACCAAGGAACAAGTTCATTCAGATCACCAGTGTAGCCTTGTACATACAATAATTTGTACCAATGTGCCCAAGATAATTGTAATTTTTCAATGAGCTTCATGAGACAATATATTGGATTTTCAATAAAATGAAGTGCTAGGGCTGTAAAAAAGAGGATGTTCATGAACAAATTCAATACTCTTTAGTAAAAGCTCATTTATTTATTAGATAATTGTCTTAAATAAATTTTAAGTCGATTACAAGTTTAACTCAATAAGACTTTTAATAAAAAAAATTTGAACGAGCTCAGTAACACACAGAAATAAGTTTGAAATTGGTCAGAAGACTTGGCTCAGCTGGATTACGACCCTATGAAGTGCTAAGGAATAAGAATGTCTTTAGAGATCATCATGACTAACAAATATGATGGAAATATAGAATATACCTGAGGTCCTGGGGCCGCAACAGTGGAATATTCAAAATTCCTCCCATGCCAGCTTTGTTAGTTCCAGGATAAACGGGTTTAAGTGGAGAAGTTAACATCAGGCCGTGATTTGCCTTTGAAGCCCGTTTCCAATAAAATCTCTGCAAATGGCAAGGCATATGGTAGGATCATAAAGAAACCAAAACGCTCATCATGTGTAAGTATGTTCTACTATTTATGTAGATGCATACAATCAAATTAGCTAGAGCAATGCCAATAATATCTCTCTTAGTGGCAATATCAAGTCTTGAAACTGAGTTGCTGTCCATTTCAGAAGCCATGGATCTCGGATCCTTGACACATTTGCCATTGATGGTAGCAAATAGGCTACATCCGGAAGCAATACTGAAAAGTTCCTATAAAAGAAGGGAAAAAGTATGAGGAATAAAGCATTCAAGTAGCAGATATTAGTGAATCACAGGAAAATAGCTTCAGCCTTAGGCTAAGTTTTTGACATGGAAACCATGTAAGGATGGATACTAACAAAGCGAAAAAGATATCAGAGGTTCGTCACTTATGGTAGATGGTGAAGAATAATCAAAGAATGAATATTTACAGACTAAAGAGAGTAGTCTGTCAAAAGCTGGTATCCATACCAGATGAATGTAGAAAGAAATCAAAATAAAGTTGTGGGCCCTAAAAACTTGTTAGTTCCTCATCTCTAAAGAAACAATCAAAGAGTGAACAACTGAAACAAATGAGTGCCATGTATTTTCTTTGCTACAAGCATACAGTCTCAGCTACCTTCATAAGTGAAATATAAATTTTGGTTGCCTTCAAATATATAAAAATAGAAAAGAGAAAAACGCACCACTGAATTTCCTGATTGTGGCCAAATCAGAAAATCTTCCCCAACCTTAGAGCCCACAATGTTAACACCAAGCCTTTGACATACTTCAACATATACAACACTGAACATTATATCTGTTGACACAAGAAGATTCCACGTCAGTATGAGCTGAAAACATTTGCTATAATATTGAAGGTTGATCATTTCTTGCAGAGTGAGTGCTAGAAAAGACTTACTGCTCCCACATCCAGTGCTAAGCACCGTATGCAAGTATGAAAATTTTGAATCTACTAGTACAGGAAATCTTTTGAAACTTCTTGATTCAAAGAGAACAAAATTAACAGCCTCCAAGACTTCAAGTAGATGGCAACCTATGTCTCTGGAAATTAACTCTGCTTCAACTTGTTTTGCTATCACATCCAACTCATTTAACCACCCAGATATGCTCTTTCCAGCCAAGGAAATATCTTCCACACAATCAACTTCTAATTGACCAGTAAATTGATCAGTTGCAACTTCCCTTTCATTCCACACCGACCGTACATCCATATCACGATTCAGTGACATGAAAGCTTCATCTTCAGCAGCAACAAGTAACAAAGCCTATAACAAGACATGAGTCAATATTCACAGATGATCATTACTTTGTAGGTCATACAACTGGTAGAATGCAAATATACTGGAAAAGAGATATTTTGCCAGTGTATTACACACTGTGATCACAAATAAGATGCACGCTTCCACCTGACCAATAAGAGCAGCTGTTTTAAGCATAGATGAAGAAAAGATATATATTTATGGCAGTATATTCCAATCGTAGATAGTAGATAATTTAAAGGTTTTAGGCAATTTAGTTTTATGTGCTGATGTTAACAGAAGATTTCCAAAAATAAATTCCCACAAATGCAGCAGGCTTTTAACTGTTAATGTAGTTAAGATTGAGATTTTTTTCTTTTACTTTCTGATAAATTGTGCAAGTAGTTCTGTGATATGAAACTACTTCTAGTTCTGTGATATGAAACTACTTCTTGACCAATGTTTCTGTATTTGGTTGGTGAGCTGTCATGAGGAGTTATGTATCTAGGGTGTGTTGGGGTCCGTTTAGGTATGTTGTGCTGGGATCACTAATCTAATCCTTGTTTTTTTCTTCACATGACAGGATAAGTAATGTACCTCTATGAAGTAATGCCAAATATAGGTGAGATAAAATTCTAAGCCATACAGTTCTGATGAATATGTAAATTCTCAAAACCATCAATTAGTTAGAAGAACCCTAGCTTGAGGAAATTTTAGCAGCATAATCTAGGATATATTAAAAAAATGTACTAAGAATATTGAGATGGCTAAACTGAAAATTGTGTGATTTTATTAGTCTTAAGAGTGGCCATATATGTAATGTATTAATATTAACAAATTTACAAGATTTCAAAAATATGCTAGAAGCTAGAAACAATATCTTCCCTGTTGGTCAACCTGCCTCCAGTCCTAAATAGCAAATAAAAAAATAGTAGGCCGGGTAAAGAAATGCAACATATGAATTCAATCAACATGTCAGCAATCTTTTTTTATTAATTAAAAAATAGTATATTTGGTGTTATTCTACAGTAGGGCATACACAAGGAAGTCTAGGATAGTTGACATCATGTAGATAAATATGAACATAATAAATTGCATAGATTGAGCATAGTACCGCATATTCTTCCAAGTGCCATAAAACAAACAAATAAAACTAATTGCATCTACCGACTTTGAACATCATTACCTATATGGGACCCAACTTGCTCCATGTTCATAACGTTCAAGGAGTCAGAAGATTATTATTATTATTATTATTATTTGTGCCTTAGGCTCGATTAATCTTGGAGATGGCGGCCTTTCTTCGATTTGTCCATTGGATAAATTCGAAAATACAAATGGCTCCTCGCCCAACAGTCTTAGATTTTTCATTCCATGGGAGAAAATACTCTACAGTACGCCGTAGCTGGGATTCGAACCTTGAATACTTGGTTAACGTCTTACCGGAGTCAGATTGTTTGGTCACAACTCAAACTTGTAGCTTGCACCGTGCTTCCTTGAAGACTACTACTTACTACCAAAGGTTACGTTGTCAAAAGATTAACTTTGCTACAAGTGCAACTTAATTTGCATACATCTGATTCAGATGTTACAGATTCTAGAGTCGCAGGCTAGGCAAGCTCAAGATATCGAGTTACCTTGGCTAGTGAAACATCTTTATCATCAGACCTGACGGAGATCTCCTGTGCAAATTTTTCCCGAGCAATCTTGAGTATCTGAAAATTAGCGTTTCCCATGTAGCCAAGGAATAAAAAAAAAAAAAAAGGAATTAGCTAAGAAAGAAAGAAGCATAGAAAAGGGAAAGGACAAACATAAGATCAACAAGAAGAAACATGAACAAAATCGAGATGGAGAAGCTGCTTGGCATCTGTGCATACACATTAGAACGGCACAGCCGCTGCAATTCATAAACGAGGTGAAGGAGAACAGACCTTGATGTTGGGATCGGGCAGGGAATCCCGCTTCATGGTGAGGGAAGCCACGGACGGGGGAGGACTCCCCACGTGCCTCGTCTTCTTCCCATTCCCGAGTCGGCGATCAAACCCAAACCTGATCGCAACAACAAATGGTGGGTGTGTCGGGTAGCAGCTAGCATAACCCTCTCGTTCTCTCTCACTCACTCATCTACTTACAATCTTCCCCTCATACATCCAAACTCTATCAGTACCACACACCCATTGTTCCTCACTCGATCTCTCTTTGAATCAAAGCAATTGCTAACCCTAGAAAGCTTGAGAAACCAAAGCAAGAATGAGGGTTCGAGGAGGCAAAAGAGGTGTCTCGCACCTGAGATTAAGACAGGACGGCAACCGGCGTGCGGCGTCGAAGGGGAAGAGTAGGACTCGGCCGCCGAGGAAGGACGCCATGGATGGCTGAGTACCGCGGATCACGGAGCTCGATTTGCGATCGCCGACGGGAAGATAAAAGAGGAAGGAGAACGGCACTGCGGCCGTGGAGGCGATCGCTCCTGCTCTATTTATTGACTCCCAATCCGAGTGGGTGGGTCCGGGAAGGAGACCAGTGTGTGGAAAAAGCGAGTGTATTGCGTACGCGTCAGGATAAGAGAGCCGGCGTTATGTGAATTTTATAACGCACAATTTCCCATAACCCACCCATTTAATTGATTTTTACAAAACCACGCCGGATTTATACCCAATCGAGTCCTTTATGTTTTATTATTTCACACACTGCCAGGACGGACAATTTATCATGACACTGTAATCTGAATTGGTTTTTTTATAAATCCTACCTTAAAATAGAAAATTACAAATTTGACCTTTTCTCTCTTTCAAAATTTATTATTAATACTCTACTTATACTTTAATATTCAAAATATCTAATAATTTTTTAGGTATTCGGCGAACCGTACTCTCTGTGCAGGCTAGACGTCCTTCTCACCACGGTCTTGATGTGCGGGCTCAACATCCTCTTGTGGAAAGCCCTTCAACTCTACTCAGGTGCATCAACTATTTTGCATAAAGGGATCCTTATCAAGTTAATCCTCTTCAACCTCAACCTCTAACAGACCTTTGATATTCATAGTCGTCGTACATGCTGTCTAGAATCGCCTCTGATGAGATAGTCTAAGCCAAATGTGATACCCGACTAATGATCCGATCGCGCCAGATGTACAACTCCATCACTGTCCCCTCTGGCTCCCAACCTTTCTTCGCTCGACCAATCAACTCCTAGTTCTCCGCGCGTGTGGCAGACTACGTGGCTCATATGACAGTTTGTGTGGCTATCATATCAGTTTGCGTGAATATTTTCTTTCATCGACTATATAAAGTCTAACGATAGTAAGTGAAAGTATGATTTTCTTCTCACATGTAGAGGGTTCTCTTCTCTCTTAAACCACTTATCATCTTCTCTCGTGCTCCCAAGAGCTCCATCTCTTAACTCATTGCTGACTTGATCGTCAAAAAGATTACATCAATGCTCGTTGATATATGTTAACTTGTAGGAGACCAAGACTCAGCTGCCCTAGGATGGACATAGCTGAGCCTCAAAGAAGGAAGGGAGAGGGAATAGCTAGGACTTGTTTGATATTTTGGAAAGTGCACGAAGTTGTTTGAAAATGAATAAATTATGCGGGGCAAAATATTTTTCTAATAAATTAAGAAATATAAGGTTAGAAGGGCTCTAACTTAAAGAGACAGAGAGAAAGAGAGAAGATAAGGTGAGAAGGGAACTAATTATTATTATTATTTTATTTTTTAGGATGAAGGTGATTGGTTCGATCTTGAAATTTTTTTATCAACTATCAACGTAAATTAAGAAAGTCATCAATATCATAAATTTTTTAAATTCTTCAAATATAATATCTTAAGTGAGATATAAATTCTTCTTGTTTAAAAAAATCTATATTATTTTTTACCATGGCATCATAACCTTGGGACTAAAAAAGAACTAATTAATGTTATAAAAAAAATTGATAACTCTCACCCCAAGGGTCTCTTTAAAATTGCCCCATGCGATTTAGAAGAAAAGTAAATTACAATGAACTTCGTCTAGTGTAATAACTCTATGCATAAATAATGCAACATTCTATATATGTTTAAGATGGGCCCATCATCTATTACATCAACATCACATAAAGAAATCAACCCTATCTAGAGTTATCAAACGGGTCAACTCATAGCGCGCGACAGATCAACCCATCAGAAACTCGTTATATAACGGGGTGGGGCAGACCACCAACCAACTTAGCAGATTAAAAAATCTCCAACCCAACCCAATAGTCTCAATCCAATTTAAGATGAGTTGTAGATTTGACAGGTCAACCCACGAACTTTAAAAAATTAAAAATTATAAGTTTAAATTACAATTTAGATTGCGGTTTAAAATGATCAATCTGGTCCATTGAATTTTCTACTTTAATGTTAAAATTTAAATAAAATATTTTTCTTAATCTACAGATCAACTTAATCCCGTCTTGGGTCGATCCATGCTAGTCGCGAACTTAGACGGATCGATCCACTTGAATCTATTTTAAAATAGATTGATAAAATTTTAATTTAATATATCTAAATTATTTAACAAAATAAATTAATTCGATGGATAATCTAAATTAAAGACTCTAATTATATCAATTATAAGATTAGAAGGGAACCAGTGAGAGAGAGGGGTGAAGATAAGGATGAGCGGATGTGTATTATTCAGTGAGCTGCAAAATCCAAACGGAGACGTTGGGCCCACAAGGACCCTTAAATTTAGTGCGTTAGCCACATTATTTTATATATTTTAATGCTATGCGTTTTCATTGCCGATTTAAAAAGTAGCAGAACAGGTGGATTGACACGGCGTGTGGGCCCGCATTCGAATCGGATTATCATGATTATAAGGGGCAATAAATAAACCGAATAACATCCATTTTAATAGGATCTTACTCATTTAATGCAGCAGTTAAATAGTTTTTAAAAAAATCAAAATTTAAAATTTACTTCTATGTAAATATTTTATTGGCCATCTTTATGAATATTTATAATTATATTTTAAATTCATCTCTTAGATGATCGTCTAACTAATAATATCAAATTAAACAAAGTAAAAAATAACGAATCATTCTATCTTAAAAAAAAAACTGACCATAAGTTTCATTAAAAATTCTCAAATCAAGTATCATATTTTAAAAATAACCAAAGAACGCACTGATTTACCATGACTTTCTTGTTCTATCCCTACCTTCATCATTAATTTTTCACGCATCAATTTTCAAAACATGTCAGATTAAATATAAAAATTATTTATATAATTTGGATACATATAACCTCAACATCTTTCTCCTTTTCTAAGATCCACTCATGGAATATAAAGTTAAATATAAAAATTATTTATATATTTTGAAAATCAATATATGTCTATTTATACAATTCAAATTTATTTTTTAAATTTAATTACTAAAATTAAAATCAAAATTTGACATCAAATCCAAACTCTACTCTTTCATGTGGTTGTAAATTCACAAAAATTCAAATAGTTTAAGGCTATCATTGAATTTCAATCAAAACTTACTAATCGACCTTGAGTGCTTCGATTGCACCTATAACAAGTCTTCGTGAGTTTTTAAAGTGTCAAGAAATCTAAATGTGTCATTCTTTATTATTTTCGAACTTTCCTAATAGTGCAAGGAGAAAAAAATATTTAGCTAAAACACTTGGGATGAAAGTTAGCAGGATACTCAAGCACCTCTAAGGAGCCTGAAATAAATAATGTAGGGCGCTTTTGGACTCCTTATGATGTTAAAAAACCACAAGAGCTAAAATGAGTGTAATATGAGCTCTCTAAGTCGATCAATAAGTTTTGATCGAAACTCATTAATAGATTTAGACTATTTGAATTTCTACCAACTTATACCCATCCGGTAGACTTGAAGAGAGAAAGGTAGATATGATATCAAATTTTAATTCTGATCAAGGGCTTGAGGCAATATCCAAGTCCAACTTAGGTTTAATACGAGAGCATATCAAGTCCAAGTTGGATTTGGTCTCTCCACGCTATGCCCTTGATCAGAACCTATCAAGTCTCCGGGGCATGATGCCGCGGATCCACCTTTTGCAGAAGTCACCCAGGCACCCACGATTCGATCCTCAACTACGGCATATTTGTAGTTTCCCGAATTTTCCTCCAAATGAGAAGCGTAATCAAAGGAGGTTGAGCGTCTGGGCTGGCCGTTGGCGTGTATTCCACCTTTTTAAGAAGAGAGAAAGATAGATATATATGATGTTAAATCTTAATTCTGATCAAGAGTTTAATGTGGGCCGGTCCAACTAAGGTTTAGATAGACAATCAAGCTAATTGGATTTATCATTTTTTTATCATAACCTATCAAGAAGGAAGGAAAGAAGAGAGATATTGATATTGTATGCATTCAAATTAAAAAAATAATTTTTATATTTAATTTTTTAAATGTATCATATTTTGTAATTTGATGTGTGAAAAATTAAGTTGATGATGAGAGGAGTAGAATGAGAAAACTCATAGCTAGATGACCATTACGAACTTATAATTAGGTAGTCGGAGCAAAATATCTAACTCTTCAAACGGATTAATTTTGAAGTGATCAATCTGATAAAAGTAAAAATAATAATCTAATCTAACAATCAACGTCAGTCGGTATTCATTAAAAAAAATCTTCGTAAATTCACAGCTGTTGGGTTGCAAGGGTGCAAATATAGTCCCACATCTAAAGTACATGGAAAAGATCATGAGATTAAAATGATGGAAAGTATCTCCATTGGTAAGGCCTTTTCCAAGAACAAAGTCATGACCACCAGGGTAAATCGGAGATATTTTGATTCCATCGGTACTAACAAGTGGTATCAGAGCGAGATGCACCGGACTATCCATGATTCTAACCATGTGCTTTGAACCTTAAACAAAGGAAGTGGGTGCTCCCGTGTCTGAATCAAGAGGACAAATTTCTACAAATATGCCGACAAAAAGTCCTAAGGATCGAACTAATAGGTCGGGTCGAGGGGCAAAAAGTTCTGGTGGGTCGAGGATTCACAACTCGGATGGTCCTACCGTTGGGTTGCAAGGGTGCACCATTGTCCCGGGAAAAGATCTGGTATTCGGAGTAAAGTATCTAGCTCTTGGATGGATTAATTTTAAAATGATCAATCTGGTAATATAATAATCTAATCTAACAATCAACATCCTCGAATCGGTATTCATTTTTAAAAAAAAATCTCCGTAAATTCACACCGACTGTAAACTCACAGTTGAATGACATGGTAGTAAATTGCGCATGAGATTTTACTAAATTATAGCGACTGTTCTCTTTAAATTTACAAAATTGATTTCGTATGATTTTCAAGCAAAAATTATATATATTTTTTCCGATCTACAGTGAAATTAATGGTGGTGCCTAATGGAATTTGTGCCATAGAATTAACTAATTAAGTGACAAGAAAGAAAAAATTTAAAGTATATGATGCTCGGCAATTGGCGTGGATAAGCTTCTGTCACTATCAAACCAACTGATTGTGCATTCAGTCGGTTAAGTGTACTATTTTATAATTACTATAATATAAATATTAAATTAATTAATTAATTAAATTATTTATTATATTTTATTTAAATTTTAAATTAGTATGTAATTTTTACAATTTTATAATTACTATAATGTAAATATTAAATATACAAGTTAAATTCACATTGTAACTACAGCGGTTAAATAGATCAATTCATGACAGGACATACCAACTCATTAAAAATCTATCATATGACCAGACAGGATAAACCGATCTACCAACTTGATGAATTAAAAAATCTTCAATCCAACCCAATCCAACCTAATTTAAAGTGGATTGCGGATTAGGTGGGTTAATTCACTTGTTTGTAAAAAAATAAAAAAATATATAAATGTTAAAAATTTATAGTTTGTATTACAGTTTAAACGAGTCAAATTAAATTTGTAGACGGATCAAATCTACTAGTCCATTGAATTATTTACTTTAAATTTAATTTTTTTTAAAAAAAAATAAATTTTCTCAACTCACGGATCAACTCAAGCCCATCACAGGAATCGATCCCATGCGAGTTGCAGGCTTAGAGAGGTCAACTCACTTGAATCAATCTTAAAATAAGTTGATAAAATTTCAATTCAATCCATTTAAATTGTTTGACAAAGCAGATCAATTTACATACCCTAATTTAAATTAACGACTCTACATGCGCAACCTTCTCTTCCTCCACCTTTTTAACCATTTGATACCAAATTAAATTGGAGTAGGAGGAAAGAGGAGATGGTGGTAGAGATGGAGAGTTTGATGCAAGAATTGTCCATCAATCTCAAATTATAGCAGTTTCGAAACTATAGTCAGCTACAACGTAAATATTAAATGAACAGGTCAAATTGTTATAGTAATTATGAAATCATAACTACTACAATATGAATGGTAAAAGAACAAGGTCGAATCTATGTTGTAGCAACTACAAAATCACAACTGTATAACATGAATATTTTTAACTTTTAGCTGTTATGAAATCGTAACTTCTATAATATGTTGGATCAATTCAGGATTTAAACAAAAATATTTAAATAGGGATAATAATGAAAATAATATGAGGATGAATATACACTGAAGGCAATCTAGCAAATATGCCAAACTGGCTATCTCAAAAAGGTTTGAGAATATATTGCAGGCTTAACTTTTTTATAGCCTGAGCTTTTGGGATCATAATCAAAAAGTCTATGTTGGGATGCAATTAAAATTCTATATTAAAAATATATGAAAAAGATTATGAGGTAATTATAAGATGCAAAGTATCTCTGTTAGTATGTGACCTTTGTCCCCGGGGCAATGGTGCAACGGTAGGACATCCGGATTGTGATCCAAGGACTCGCGGTTCGATCCCCAGCTACGACGTATTTGCAAGAATTTTCTTCCAAATGGGGAATGCAATCAAAGGATGCTGAGTATCTGGATTGGCTGTCGTATGCGCTTCCCGATTTACCCTGGTGGTTGGTGGGAAACTTCTATGGGACCAGACCGGGCACCCTCAGGGATTGAGTTCATGAGACTGACTGGGATTTATCATTTTTTTTAGTATGTGACCTTTTAGGTAAAATTTAAAAATAAAATTATGAGGACTTAGACTTAAAGTGGATAATATCGTACTGTTGTTGAGATATATGTGAATTTTATCAAATTTTAAAAGTGGTACCAGAGTATGAACTATGTGGAACTACGTAGGAATCCTCTTAGGGAGATTTTTAGTGATGAGGAATAAATTGTTAGGATATAATTAAAATTTTATATTAAAAATATATGGAAAAAATATAAAATTACAAGATGGAGAATTTGAGTTCAAAATGGACAATTCTGGAAGGAAGGAAGGAAACACTCTGCAAGAAATCCACTAAGAAACATATCCTGAAGCTTTGTTGTTGAATCTCCTAAACTGTAAGGAATAGCAGAGCATGTAGAGATAGAAGAAATAGGATCACACAGAAGTGCATAATGCAAAATACTCTGAACTTTTTAGTATGCATGGGATTGTACTCCAGATTTACTGAATATACGAATCAGAAAAAGATTGCTTATTTAATATAAAAAAGTATATTTTTCACTAATTTAATTTAGACGCTATCGATTAATTATTTTTTAATAATTTATATATCTAAATTTCATCGATTAATACGAGAGGCACTCATTCATCTATTAAATAAATTTAAAATATAATTTATATATATTTAGATGTTGACCTTTAAAATACTCATCATATATAAATTTGAATATCGATTTTCTAATTTATCTTTTTAAGTGCTTTATTGTCGTATCATATCTGAATATTAATAAAAAAATAAAAAAATAAAAAAATTTGATTTTTTATTTTCTAAAGTTTGAACGTATCATATCGTAAAGTTTGATATTATAAAGTTACTTGTTCATTTTAAGATATTTTTAAAATCTATTTATAAGTTTAATAAGAGATTTATTAATAAATATGATTTATAAATTTGATATGTCGTGAAAATATGAATAAGATCCAATTTCAAGCTTATCACTGCCCTTGACTCTTTGATTATTTAAAGAGTTTATTTGATACCTACTAATACACAAATTTTTTAATAAATAAATAAAAATAGATCAAGGAGAATGATACTAATCTTATATAATAAAGAAATAATAAGAAAATTAATATAAAAACAAATCCTTTATAATTGATTTTTTTAATTTAAAAAATTTAAATTACAAAAATGCTCTATAAAAGTTTTTTACCTCTAATTTTCTTCATAATTACTAATTACTACCTCACTTCATTTAAAAGATGATATGTTGGCTAAACTATTTTCATAATGATAAAATATTTTTAGTGCATTGTAGATTAATTTTTTATAATAAAAAGATAATTGTAAAGTGATGTATTATTGATGTTTTCTGATTTATTTTGATGATTAATGAAATTTAAAATTAATGGATTCGAAAAATTAGATATTTATTAAAAAAAAATAAAAAATGATGATTTTATGAGTTCCCATATTTAATGAATATTAAACGAATTAAAATAGTCTTCGAGATATCATTTTTTATTTCACCATGCTCACATTGCGAAGCACGTGACCGGCACGGCACATTCCCTCGTGCCCTCGCATCCGATCGCTATCACCATCACCTCGCTATTATTCAGCACCAACGAACGGCCAGTAAGTTCACCGCACATTTTTCACGGTACGGCGCGTCGCACGAAATACCCACCGACCCATCACGATCCACGATAGGAAGGATGGGAAAAGGTGGCCAAATAATAAATAGTATTTAATATTTCGTTTATTTATCGAGAGGAAAACAATAAAACAAGGAGACATTTTTGTCATCGAACTGAAGTTTCGGCGAAAGCGAGTCCTTCGGCGATCTACTCTTCTCGTTAGGGTTAGGGAATCGCCGATCCGCCGTGGTCCTACTCGTCCATGGCCGCCGATGGAGAGTCCGGCGGAGCGGCCCCTGCCTCCGCCACCATCCACATCCGGTGCTCCAACGGCTCCAAGTTCTCCGTGCAGGCGGCGCTCGACGAGATGGTGGGCGCGTTCAAGGCCGTCGTCGCCAGCAGCTGTAACGTGCCGGCGGAACAGCAGCGGCTGATTTACAAGGGCAGGATCTTGAAGGACGACCATACGCTTGCGAGCTACGGTGCGTCCTCAATTTAGGTCTAGGTTTATGTTGCCCGTGGCATACATTTTTCCCCCCGATCTGAATGGATATTGCTTCAGGTCTTTGGTAGATCTATCTATCAGACGATGTACAATTCTTGAGCATCGTTCTGGCGACCAAGGATACATTTCCCTGCCAGTTTTACTGTCTGTTTTTTCCCCCACCTCTTTGAATGGCGTTTCTAAAATATATTTGAGCAAGATTATCTATCTCTTATTGTTTATGGATTGTTATTGCACAAATTATGATTGTCTGTAATGTTGCTGTGAAATTTAGCTAAATGGGTATTGGTCCTAGCAGAATTAACTATATTTGTTTGTTTCATGTTATTCAGTCAAAGTAGATTTTGATTGAACATGTCATTATCTGGGCATCTTCCCTGAATTTCATGCACCATTTTTTGTCACATGCTATTCTCGTACTTTTAACTATGGTACTTGATGGTTATATTGGGTGAGTTATTACTAGAGACTGAGCTACATATGAGGGGTTATTTGCCAATGGATACGCTGATATGCCTTCCTTTTCTTAATACGACCTAAATGCTATTGTTTAATCTTATTTTTTTGTCAGACCTTATTGTTTATGCATGTACTATTACCTTAAGTTGTATGCATGTCTGAATATTTTGGCTTCATGTTATGAAATGACTATAAGTCGCTTGAGTTGTAACTTATTATTGTTTCTTGTTAAAACATGTAGTACATTTTGGCGTTTGTTTTGGTTCATTGATGTGCTTGCAGACTCTGCACGATTAACCACTACCAAATATAAAATTACATAGAGTTCAATGAGAGATAGATCTACGTAGCCAATCCCAAATAATTGGAATCATAGCTTGTTGTTAATGTATAGTTTCATCTGGTTCTTGATACAATGAATAATTTGCATCACTAGCTGATTATCATACCTTTCTGAATAGGTGTTGAATCAGATCATACCATTCACATGGTTCGAGGTGGTGCTCCTTCTGCTGTGCCAACTAACAAAGATGTGAATAACCAAGGTGTTTCAAGAGCAACAGACACTAATCCATCATCTACTTTTGGAGGTTCCCTTTCTCCGGGCCTGAGAGTGAATGGGCTATCTGGTAGTGGGACAGCTGGTTTATTGGGAGCTGGATTTCCAGAGCTTGATCAGATGCAGCAGCAGCTTAGTCAGAACCCTAATATTATGAGGGAAATTATGAATATGCCTGCCATGCAGAACCTCATTAGCAATCCAGATATAATCCGCAATCTTTTTATGAACAATCCCCAAATGCGTGAAATTATTGACCGTAATCCTGAGCTTGCGCATGTCCTCAATGATCCAAATACTCTGAGGCAGACACTTGAGGCAGCAAGAAATCCTGAACTCATGAGGGAGATGATGCGTAACACAGATAGGGCAATGAGCAATATCGAATCATCTCCTGAAGGATTCAACATGCTACGACGCATGTATGAAACTGTTCAGGAGCCATTTCTTAATGCAACCACTATGGGAGGAGACTTAGGGGGTGACATAGGATCCAACCCATTTGCTGCTCTTCTTAGAAATCAGGGTGCTGGACGTGGCAGAGAGACGCAAGCAGATTCAACTCCTAGTCCAGAGACAACAACTGGAACTGTACCTAATGCCAATCCTCTTCCTAACCCTTGGGGCGCCAACTGTAAGTTTTCTTCCTTGCATCATGTCATATGTGATCATTTTTCTGCTAATATTTTATTCTTGCCTATTTTACTGGTTTACTTTATTGGTAGCTGGAGGGCCACAGCCAGTCAATACACAATCAACTGCTGCAAATGCACCGACAACTCGTGGGTTAACTGGTCTTGGTTCACTGGATTTAGAAAACATGGTTGGCAGGATGCAGGATCCATCCATGTTAAGTCAGATTTTGCAAAATCCTGCTATGACACAGATGATGCAAAATCTCCTTTCTGATCCTCAGTATGTGAACCAGGTAGTCTTAAGAACCATGGCTGATTTGCTGGACATGGCTGGGCGTCTGAATTTTGTTTGATAATTGATGCAGATGCTTAATTCGAACCCCAATGTGCGAAGTTTATTGGAATCAAATACTCAGTTAAGAGAGATGATGCAAAACCCGGATTTTATACGCCAGCTTATGTCACCTGAAACAATGCAGGTGAGTAGTATGTGTTGATTTTTTTTTTTTCATTTTCTTTAAAATCTGCAATTTGAATAATTCTATCCTGCAGCAACTTTTATCTTTTCAACAATCTCTGTTCTCCCACATTGGTCGGCAGCAGTCAACCACGTGAGTATCAATCATCTTTTTATTAACTTGTATGATATCATCTCAATCGTCTTTTTATTAACTTGTTTGATATCATCTCTTTTTAGATGGTATATACTTATCCATTGGGCTTTCTATTTGTTCAACTTACCTGTTTAGTTAATGTCAATTTGCATATGACTCATTGTCTCTTTGTCTCTACCATGTACACGTATAGATAGGCAATCATTGTATCAAATATACTCTACATGTTGCATTCTGTAGATTTTATAATGCGTCTATTTTTGAATTTGAGGTAAACTTTTCGTTGACTTTTAATTATGTTATTTTTTTCATATCAGAAAGAGATCATTTAGTCTTTTTTGCAGGGAGCAAGAGCAGACAGGTCGAGGCACTGGTAACAATAAATTTCAACTCTCAATTGTTATACCATTATCTGTTATGGTTTCAATGTTCTTGAGAACTGCTACTATAGGTGTCTTGTGATCAGTATTGATGATTTGCTCTGCAGTAATTGCAATTTACAAACTTAATCAAATATTAACTGCTTCTAACTTTTAAATTCTGTTTCTCAAAATGGTAATATCACTTTTGCATTGAACATTAACTAGTACTGTAAACCATGGATCAAGCCAAGGTTCTTAAATTATCTAGGCTAAAGTTTTCACACGATCCTAGGGTCTATATTCACTTTTCCAAGTCAACGTGTGAGTTCATCCTGATTCATCTGATCCCAGGTTAAACTAACATGTTAAACTTGGCCAACCTGTATGAATGTGCTCAAGTCACTAACCCGTAGGAGAAACAGCAGAAGCATGAGAAGAAGAGGGAAAATTTCCTAAATGCCCATATTACATCCATGCTCAGTTCCTACAAACATTTTATGTTGAATTGGGCTTGACAGGGTCATGCATGTCAAATTAATTGTCTTTGAGCAGGCACTTGTTACTTTTTTTTTTTTTTTTATTTATAATTTTAGCATTTCAAATCTAAGTTCTTCTACCACATCTGGACTTAAGTTTCTAATAAGCAAGGAATTAGTTTTTTTAGTAGCAAGGAATTGTAAAACTTGTATTTTATATTTCTATTTAAACAAATATTTTTTGCTTCCCATTAACCTTAGACCTGATATAAGTGTTTTTATATACTAATTTAGCGATTATGTATAAGGAAGTCATTCACTAATCACTACCATTTCCATTCCCTTCAAGGCTAGCAACATAGCTTACCATTGGACTGAGGTTAGGTATTCCACTGTTATTGGTAAGAATCCTATCTCTCAATTTATCATTTTTAATTTAAATCTTCAGCTCTACTGAGACTGATTGCCTTGTACTAGAATGCTATATAATTTACTGATCGAATAACATAAACTGAAAATGCAACATTTTCATTTTCTTGAAATTCTATCATTATTTAATATGTTATATAAAAAGTTTTTTTTTCCTATTTATGAGCTTACTAAGTCTACAATCCAAGTTCATAAACCCCATTCTATACAAGTTAGAAAAGTGTGTCATGATCTTGGGACATATATTCTGCTAAAAGCATGCGTTTTAATAGTTGGGCTGGTGTTTGTGCAACATTTTAGTTATATCTGTGATGCTATGCCTGCAGGATTTCAGCAATTGTTCTAGAGTTGTATTGGCTGCTTCTTCAAACTATGAATCTTGTTAGATTATTATGCTGTGTGTTTGATCTCTCATATCATGATTTAATGCTGCTACTCAATATTTGATAGGCATGCAAAGCAACACAGGGATGGAGTTCCTGATGAACATGTTTGGTGGGCTTGGTACAGGAGGTCTTGGCATCCCCAACCCTTCAAATGGTCAATTTTCTCCTCTCTAATGGCGCTGATTTATGATTTTTTATTAATGTTTGAGGCTATCTTGTTAAATTATTGGAAAGATCTACCAAAACTGGGCACTTGCTAATGAAGAATTTTGAGCTTGGGCCTCTAAATACCTAATCTCAGCCCCCTCTCAGCCTATTATATAAAAATGCAGCCCTCATATATAAAAACTCGCTGCATATAAAATTAGTTAGTGAAACAGCTTGATGAACTGAGAAATTGTGAATTTTATGCTCTTGATAGCTCGTATTATGTAATAATTCTTTAATATGTTTTGAGTGTATCAGTAACATCTAAGGTTAATATTGGCATACTCTTGATACAAAATATCGTGAAACAATTTGGAGGACTGAAACTTTGCCAATGTCACACTCCCTCGGCAAATT
Organism: Curcuma longa; assembly: GCF_044706935.1. Lineage (NCBI taxonomy): Eukaryota > Viridiplantae > Streptophyta > Magnoliopsida > Zingiberales > Zingiberaceae > Curcuma > Curcuma longa. The sequence continues at coordinate 10,051,014 of NC_133865.1, forward strand.
TGTATTGATCATTAAGTTCTTTACTGTAACCATTTTGGTGGAATCACTCTTCACAGCTTGCTCTTATATTATGTAGTTTAGTATGCCTGTGTGCATTTTCATTAGGTGTATTTTTGTATAATTTTCAAACAGAATATCTTTTATTCGGCTCTTTGGTGTGACAACATGATTATTGCCAAGTTTATATTCTTTACAGTTTGCCTTTTGGTTGTGTTAGTATCATCTAGGTCAATTTGGTGCAACTTTGATACAAGATGTTATTTATCATGCTCTTTGGTGAAATAGTTTGATAGGCAAAGGAGGGGTTTTTAATACAATAGTGAGAAGAGGGGCTGTTTGGGTATTTTCCCTAGTTACCTTAATGTGCATTTTCATTAATATGGACATGATTCAGGTATTTTCCTTGGTTATATTAATTGAGATAAGAATCTGAACTTTATTTCCTTGTCATATTTTCAGTCCCTCCAGAAGAACTTTACGCAACTCAGTTATCTCAGCTTCAAGAAATGGGATTTTATGATACCCAGGAGAACATCCGCGCGCTAACTGCCACTGCAGGGAACGTCCATGCTGCTGTCGAGCGACTGCTTGGGAATCCCAGGCAGTAACTTTCACATGGAGTATCAGTATTCAGCTTGTGTCCTTCAGTGAGTCTGTAAGGTTTACCACTTTTAAGATCTTGTCTGTAAGATTCACCAGTTTTCAGATTCTCCAATAGCTTGTTCCAGAGCTCATCTCGCCTATCGGTTTTTAATTGTCAGCAAAAAGGACTTGAGATGACAGGCTTCTTTTTAACATTAGTATTTATTGAATGTTTATGTGCACATACAAGGATGTACCTTTGTCGATATCATATACTGTGAATAATTAAGAGTATCGAATCAATAGTGTGATTAAATCACCTTATTGTTTTATTCATTTTTTTCCATTATTCTTTTCCGTCTCTTACCACATGTAGCAAGATTCATGCTTGCATAATTTTAAAAGGGCAATTTATATACATTTTGCCCTCTTATTATTATTATTTTTAATGATGTTAGATATCAAAATTACGCGAATTTGTCTTGGCTTGTGTTCGAAAGATGCATGTTCGTCTCCGGGGCATAGCTGAGTTGGTTACGACGTAGTAGAGTTGCAGAAGAGGATAAGGGTTCGAATTTTGACAAAGTCAGGCAATATCCTTCTGCGTCGTGATCAATTGTAGTTTCTCGATTTACCTCTTTACGGTTGTGGGGCCGATCGTGTGCCATTAAGGTGGTGAATTCTATCTTTTTATAGAATAGAAAGATACATGTTCGTTGTTTCCGGATTAATTGAATATCTGAATTGTCAAGAATAAATAAATAAATAAATAAATAATAATATAATATCTTTGGCTTCACTTTAGATTATTAAGAAAATGATATCAACAATGACATCCATCCATATACATCAATTTGAGCAACTTGAGTTTTAAAATTAAATTTTAATAAATCAAGATGGACAATACATTATTAAAATTATGATCATAATTGAAAGTAGGTATAATAAAACTATTTTCGGATTTATTCTCAAATAAATATTAGCAAATGAAAAGTCAAATAATATTAAATTTGAAGTTGTAGTAACCAATTAGAATTGCTTCAGCACCTCGCCATGGAACAGCGTCGCTGTTTCCCTCGTGCCATCTCCCGTCTCTCTCTCGTTTGTCTTCGCTCCTCTTTACTTCCCTCCTCCCCCATCGATCCCGCTTCCTCTCCCCCTGCAGCTCTATTACGCCCCAAAGCTCCTCGGATCTCTCGTTCTCGGCGGCCGCAGCGGATGCCGCTGCGCTCGAGACGAGCCACGGCCGACCCCCCGACGGAGGCGGAAAACTAGGGCTGTGCCACGCTGGGAAAGTCATCAGGAAGTGTGACACCGAGCGGTGAGGTTTCCTTGACTTGATTTCTTTCACTTGCTTCGGTTTCAAGGGCGATTCATGTAGCTTTTAATGATTCGGAGGGAGAAAAAGGAAACACTAATAGGCCAATGGACGAAATGTAGAGACAGTGTGGTTTGAATGACTTATATAATGAATCAAAATGGCTGCTATAGGTTCCAGTTTCACTCTATGAATTACGAGTTTTACTGTTCACGTAGTTCGTAAATTTCACTCTGCGCAATTAATCAAGACAACTTCTACTAATGCTCAATAAATTGAAGGCTGCTGATTTGTCCGGTGAGAAATGGAACAAAAAGATTTTTCTGCTTCTATACACATACTTGCATTGAATTTACACTTCACGCAAGTTGAACATCGATTCCAACAATTATGATGCAATCATGCAAGGCCACCTTAGGGAGAAAATATAGGTTTTATGCATTCAGGTCAGTAAGTGATTAAATATATCTATCATTTTTTATTTTTAATGCATACAATTTCAAAAGCCATTTAAAGAAACTATCATGCGTGGTATTAGTCGGAATGTGAGGCTTTGTGCTCTCTTCTTCTGAGATGGCTTTGTTGAGCTGACAGTATAGAAGAGGAGGAAAAGACTCTTGTTCTATGCCACTGATATGAACTTAATTAGTTAATTTATGGAATTCATAATCATAGAAAAGAATCTTGGTCTGATCTGAGCTTAATTAGTTATGTATGGAATTCATAATGCTTTCATATTGCCTTATTGTATATAATTGCTGATGGAAGCTTAAATGCATGCATTCCTGTCATGTTAGGTTTCTCTACAAAGATGAGAAAAAGCTGGGATGGGCTCTTTGATTCTGGCAGCCTATCTGATGATAGCTATCGTGACAATGTACGCATTGAGCCCATTTTCCAAGCATTTCTTTGCCCACTTACGAAGAAGGTTATGAAGGATCCTGTTACAATTGAGAATGGACAGACCTTTGAGCGAGAAGCAATTGAGAATTGGTTCAGGGATTGCACAGATAATGGAAGGAGGCCAGCTTGTCCATTGACACAGAAAGAATTGAAGAGCACTGACGTAAACCCCAGCATAGCTTTGAGGAATGCAATTGAAGAATGGATTAAAAGGAATGAAGTTGCTCAGCTTGAAAAATCACGTAGGACACTTACTTCAGAGAGTCCAGATATTGAGCTTTTACAGACGCTCAGTTACATCACACAGATTTGCGAGAATGGCAGGTCAAACATGCATGTTGGGTACATTGCTGAGTTGATACCGATGATCATTGACATGCTGAAGAGTGGTAGCAGGAAAATGCGAGTTCAGGCATTTGAAACCCTCTGTGCCATAGCCAAAGAGAGTGATGCTAATAAGGTTATTTAGGATTTGCATACACTGATTAATTTGCACATATTCTTTCTTTCTCTTTCTCTTTTGGTAACATATGGTTTGTTTTTGTTACAGGAAGCCATAGCTGCAGGGGAGACCATTAGGACAATTGTGAAAATTTTGTCACATGAACATTCTGAAGAAACGAAGGAAGCAGTGTCTTTGTTGTATGAACTTTCAAAATCTAGATCTTTGTGTGAAAAGATAGGAGGAGTTAGTGGAACAATTCTTTTATTGGTTGGAATGGCAAGTACTAAATTGGAAAACACTATAACACTAGAGAAAACACTTAAAACATTGGAAAATCTTGACAAGTGTGAAGAAAATGTGAAGCAAATGGCTGAAAATGGAAGACTGCAGCCACTGCTTACCCGTCTCCTGGAAGGTGCTATTCACTTATGTTGCTTCATCTCTGTGCTCTCTCTATCAGGCTTCTTTTTCTTGTCAAACAAATGGATCAGGCTTCTTTTCTTGTTTATTCAGATAATTTCAATATTCTGTAATAGCATAACATAGCATGTTTAGGTGATATGTGCTCATATATTCTCTTTATCTGAATTTCTTTTGCTTTTTTTGATTATGTTCATTGTCCTCTGGATAGAGTGTCCTCTATCTCTTAAAAAAATATCTTCTCATTTTACCTGTGGTGCCAGTGGTCATTTTTCACTTGTAAACAAGTTACTTTCTGGTTGTTCTCTGTGGTGGTGATTTTGGATCGATTAGGTCTCTTATTAAATGTTACATCATTGGTTTTTTTTCAGACAAATTTATTTAAATTCTAGATGTAACTTTTCAGGTTCACCGGAGATACAACTTACAATGGCTTCCTACCTCGGAGATCTTGTTTTGAGCAATGATGTGAAAGTCCATGTAGCCAAAACAGCTGGTTCAACATTAGTTGATCTAATGAAGAGTGAAAGCAAGCCAGCAAGAGAAGCTGCCCTCATGGCTTTCAATCAGATTTCCACTAATGAAACTAGTGCAGAGATACTTATTCAAGCTGGCATCCTTCCTCCACTTGTCAAGGACCTCTTTGCTGTAGGCATCAACCAGCTTCCTACGAGGCTGAAAGAGGTGTCTGCAACAGTTTTGTCAAATCTTGTATCTTCAGGCGTTGGCTTTGATTCCATCCTGCTTGATCAAGATCATCGTACATTGGTTTCCGAAGACATTGTTCACAATCTTCTCCATTTGATCAGTAACACTGGTCCTGCTATCGAGTGCAAGCTTCTTCAGGTTCTTGTTGGGCTTACAAGTTCATCTACCAGCATCAAGAATATAGTTGCTGCCTTTAAAAGCTCAGGTGCTACCATTAGCCTCATTCAATTTCTTGAAGCTCCCCAGAGAGAGGTTCGAATGGCTTCTGTAAAACTTCTGGGTAACATATCTCCTCACATGGGTACAGAGCTGGCCAATGCTCTTCGAAGTACTGCTGGCCAGCTAGGATGCTTGATCAGTATCATTGCTGAGAACAATGGTATCACCGAGGAACAAGCAGATGCAGTTGGTCTGTTGTCCAACCTTCTTGAGGACTACTACTTAACGAAGCAGCTTCTTGATGAAGGGGCCTTCAAAGTAATGGTCTCCAATGTTGTCAGTATCAGGCAAGGTGCTACTCGTGGGGGTCGTTTCGTGAATCCTTTTCTCGAAGGGCTAGTCAGAGCTCTGTCAAGATTCACTTATATCCTAGATGACAATCCTGATGCCATTGCTCTAGCTCGTGAACATAACCTTGCTGCCCTTTTTGCTGATCTACTTCAGATCAATGGTCTTGACAATGTGCTGGTTGCCTCTGCCCATGCACTAAGAAATCTCTCCAAACAGTCACAACATCTCACCAGGATGCCAGTTGTTGTAGAACCAAGATCTTGTTTCCCTATCTTTTCCTGTTGTCTAAGCAAGCAACCAGTTGTTAGCGGGCTGTGCCGAGTTCATCATGGTTCCTGTTCAGTGAAGGATAGCTTCTGTTTGTTGGAAGGGAGGGCAGTAGAACAACTGGTTGCTTGTCTTGATCATACAAATGTGAAGGTGGTGGAAGCTGCCCTGGCAGCTTTGTGCACTCTGTTGGATGATGAGGTGGACATTGAGCAAGGAGTGACAGTCTTGGATGAGGCCGAAGGGATCAAACCAATCCTAGAGATATTGCGGGAGAACCACACTGAGATACTCAGGCAACAAGCTGTGTGGGCCGTTGAGAGGATCTTGAGGAAACAGGTGATAGCTTATGAAATCTCCGGGGATCGAAATGTTAGGACTGCCTTGGTTGAAGCATTTCGTCATGGAGACAGTAGGACAAGGCAGATTGCTGAGCAAGCACTGAAGCATGTAGATAAAGAGGGACGAGAAGTGTAGTAGATGGCAAGGTTTGTATTTTCTTCCCTCGTTCGCATTTAGGCAACATTAGAGGTTTCTGAGTGCAGAGCCAAGAAAAAGATTAAGATTGTAGTGTTAATCTTGTTCCTTTATCACCATCAAAATGCAAAAAAACTGCCACTTCACATCCTCAAGTGTTTCTTGGTTCAGAGCAACTCCACTGATGTGATGAACTGCCAATTGCTGGACGAGGGTTATAAACTCACTGTGTATGGAATTTGTATGTATTCTTCTCGTTCATTTTGTCCATTGTTCAGTTTGATTCAAATTTGTTTGGTGTTTGTAAATGTTAGCACATTTTCGATGAAAGAATGCATATTTCGAATTACAATTGTGATTCTTGTGGTATCTAAGATCTATAAGATTCATATGGTTGAGAAAACACTCTGATGATTAGCTTGTTCATCTCAGGCGGTGTATTCTTGGCAAAAATCAAAATAGCACTTTTTTTATTATTCAAAAAGCATGCATATTTTATATTTTGACGGAAAAAATATGAAAAAATAGTATGAAATATGATTATTTAGGTGAATCGAATTATTACTTTGGCGGAGCTGTTGTATTGTGATTTATAGTTCTAATATCCAGATGGAATATGATGCTCTATAATGATGGATCGATTTTGGAGGTTGACTATCAGTGGCTTCAAAATGAGAACTTTCTGAATTTATTTTGACGGAAAATTTTTATAAGATCGGATTGATCACCTCAAGATTAGTTGGTTCAAAGTACTCGAAACCTGGATTACAAAAAAAAAATGATAATTTTAAAACAAAACAAAACAAAACATCCTTTTTAATTTTTTTCATAATATTCAAAATAAATGATGATTTTTTAATTTTACCCTTTCTAAAATTAAGTGTGTTTGTCGATAGGGCTATAAATGAGCTAAGCTAAGTTAAGTTTTGTGATATTCAAATTTATTTAATAAGCTAATCAAGTTGAATTTAAAATGAACCAAATCATTAAATGATTGTTTAAACTTGGTTTAACTTCTTTTTTAAGAGCTTGAGCTTGGTTTGTTTTAGATGTTATCAATTCTCAATTCAAATTTTTTTATTATTTAAAATTTTTATATTTTAAACTTATTTGGTTGATTATTGAGTTTGATAATACCAACTTATTTATTTTTAAGTTTATAAATATTATTCATAAATACGTTGTTTATGAATATTATTCATAAATATTAATAAACTGAACATATATATGTTCAAACTTATTTATTTAATTTAATGAGTTATTTTAATTTATTTATTTAATTAATTTTATATGTATAATATAAATAAATTTTTATCAAATTCAATATCAATTTTTTCCCAACGGTTCATTTCCAGTCCTGTCAAAGGAATTTCCAATATTACGTGGGCCTTGAACAAAATTTGTCAGACATCAGCAATTTGGTCCGGAGATTTGTAATTTATGATGGGCTAGCGGCCCATTTTGAACAAAATTTTATTCGCTGTTCTATAAACTGTTGCCAATTACAGAGGAGAAGGAAACCCTACGCATTGCAATTCGCGAGGTGAACTGGAAGATCACGAACGCGGCCTCGCTTCGAATCTACTTTAGGGGTTTTCTTCTCTCTGCCATCGCGTCTCTGTTTCTTTTAGATACGTTTTCTCGCAATTTTTGGTTTCGCGGTGGTGATTCTTTACGCTGTTCGATGTTCTCTTGTAGCAGATATTCTGTTTTTTGATTATGAGGACGCGAAAAGCCGGTGCCGACGCCGAGAAATCGGGGGACGCCAAAAAGACGCCTCCACCGAAGAGAGGTGCTGCCGCCAAAGCAGGAGCGACGCCCAAATCGACCCCGAAAGCTGGAGGAGGCAGGAAGGTGGGGAGAAGGCAGTCAGCGGGCAAAGCTGCTACCTCTACCCCGGTTTCTGTGACCCCTGACCCTAAGCTGGAACCTGAAGGTAGCTTCTTTATTGAGTTTTTGTTTTTGTTTTTTTTTTTTGCTGAAGCTTAATTCTTGTCGTTCCGGTGGTACAGTGGTGGAGTCGGATACTTCTCCTTCCCCAGATGAGAAGGAACCAGCAGAAGTCACTCTAGAGGAGTCCACGGATGTAAGGGGGGAAACCTCGTCGGATCGGAAGGCTGCTGTAGCATCTCCTTTGAAAAATGAGGTGGCTGTGGAAGAGTTGGCCGATGAAAAAATTTCAGCGGCTTCTGTAGCAGCTCCTGTGAAGTATGAGGTGGCTGTGGAAGAAATGGCTGATGGAAAGGGGAAAAGTTCACCGGGCCAGAAAGCTTCTGTAGCAGCTTCTTTGAATGCTGAGGAGGGTGTGGAAGTGTTGGCAGTGGAACCTGAAGCTGAGAAGAGGAAGGAGGAAGAAGAAAAAGAGAAAGAAGACAAAATTGAGGTGGCGCAATTAGATGCAACGGACACTGGGGATAATTCCATGCAGAATAAAGAAGATTCTACTGTTATTGGTCAGCAGATGGAGGAGGAACTGGTTCAGGAAGTGGAATTAAATCTGGATGAGAAAAATGAGCCTGTTGGAGATGAATTGGCGCACACGGAAGGAGACGCCAGAGATGTGACAGGGCAGGGCACTATTACTGCATTGAAAGAGGAAGAAGAACCTCAAATTGAGGAGGATGAGCGGATGGAAATATCAGACATGGTTAAAAGGAGAAAGATGAAAAAAGAGCAGGAGATATTTGTTGGGGGCTTGGACCGTGATGCGATAGAAGAGGATTTGAAAGTGGCTTTTGAGAAGGTTGGGGAAGTTGTAGAAGTTCGTCTCCATAAGGATTTTGCTACTAATAAGAACAAGGGGTTTGCTTTCATAAAGTTTGCCAACAAGGATCAGGCTAGCCGAGCATTGTCTGAATTGAAAAATCCTATTGTATGTTGTCTGATCTTGATCTCTTAGTGTGCCAATTGTTTAGTTGTTGGTTTCTTACTAGGGAATTATTCTGATGATTATCCTAACTCCAAATTCTGCATTTGTCACCCAACCTTTAAGTTGTCCTTGGCTTCTCCTTGTTCAGTTGAGATTTTTATCATGGTCATCATTCTTTTTTCAGAATTTGGAATATGGTTTCCTATATAAGGTGAATTTAAGCTGCAATTTCATCATTCTAGTTATTATCACAATTATTTTCAGGTACGTGGTAAGCGATGTGGTACTGCACCCAGTGAAGACAATGACACTCTATTCCTAGGGAACATCTGCAATACATGGACAAAAGAAGCTGTATATCTCTTATCTGTTATTATTTACAAAGCATCATTAATGTACCTTGGTGGAGGTTGTAAATTCTCTATTTTCCCTCTTAATTATATTTTTAATTTTGTGTCAGATCAAGCAAAAGCTAAAGGATTATGGAGTGGAAGGAGTCGAGCATATTACTCTTGTTTCAGACACTCAAAATGAGGGACTAAGTCGTGGATTTGCTTTCTTGGAGTTCTCTTGCCATGAGGATGCAATGCTAGCTTATAAACGGCTACAAAAGCCAGATGTTATATTTGGCCATCCTGATAGGACAGCCAAAGTGGCTTTTGCTGAGCCATTACGCGAGCCAGATCCAGAAGTCATGTCTCAAGTACTTATGAAGACATATCCTCTTAAAATTTTTCTGCTCCAATTTTCTAACATCCTTGTTCCTTTCTGGATGGTAATTTCTTTTATAATGGCTGATACAGGTTAAATCGGTCTTTGTCGATGGTCTGCCTCCATTTTGGGATGAAGATAAAGTCAAAGAGAAATTTAAAGGTTTTGGAGAGATTGAAAAAGTTGTGCTGGCAAGGAATATGTCAACTGTCAAAAGGAAAGATTTTGGATTTGTTAATTTTACTTCTCATGAAGCGGCTGTTGCTTGTGTTGAAGGTATAAATGACACTGGATTGGCTGATGGGAAATTCAAGGTATTATATCAGTTATTCTCTCAATTAGTGTTTCTTTTGTTCTGTTTAGTTTTAGTTAATTTTTATTATCTTCATGTTTTATAGTGTTATGTTCATTGTATCGTTATGTTTTGGCCTACAGTTTTTCTTAAACATGCATGATTTGTATGTCATTGACTTTGTTAAAGTATAATGAATCACAATTGAAATTCACTTGATCAGCAACTTTGACAAAGCTTGTCATTTAGGTTCAAGTTCGCTGTGTGTGCTTAGTAGTTATGTTCATTCAAGTGCTATCGTGGCTAAATGTTTTCTTAACATGTGAAATAGGATTTTGGTTATAATTCCCCGGAGAAGCATATAACACCTACAATGACATTAGGTTTTCTCATTTTTTGGGTTTAAATGGTTAAAATTTCTTCTTCCACCTTTGATAAAAGAGATACTGATTTTATTTCTATACTCTGTAAGGTAGTAGATCATCAGCTTGACTGTCATCCTGATAGCATCCTAATATTGGTGTCTTGTTAAGATGAATGATATGCCAATTCAAGAATGCTAATAATTTTTAAAGTCGCCAAGCTGCCCATCTGCATTCTTTCTGTTGAATTCCCTTGTAGCTGAACATGTTTATGGCTTTACTTCATATCTGTGTAATAATGGTTCCATGACACATGTCAACTCTTCTGATGCAAATGATGGCAAAAGTGCCTCTCAACTATTCTGGGCAGGCATCACTAACAAGGATGTCTCTTTTTGGGTGCCGGACAGACGGCGTCCTTGCAAAAGGCAAAAAATGGCTTGGTGCAATGTTCAGATGAACATGTATTTTTCTTAAAAAATATAACAGACTTCACAACCACATAAACTTTAAAAACTAAAAACTTAAAGAGACCTTACTGGCTGTAGCACTGGGCATCAAGGATCTTGTTTTGTCTTGCTCTTGAGTCTTTGAGTTTTGGCTTGCTATGCCGGCAAACAATGTGGATTGATGAGGAGTCAATGTATCTATAAATATGAATTGAACTATTGATTTTGGTTGAAATTATGAATTATTGGACCCGATGATAAATTTGCAATACACTATTTGTTTCAAGACCTTGTTGTATGGTGATTTTAAATAAACTAATATTCTCACATGTCTTATGGTATTTTAGTTTGATTTAGTGTGATGTTTCAACATCAGGAACTTGAACTTTCATTTATGTCTTACATCTAGGCAGTCCTTGGCCCCTTCAATTGCCTTGCACCTTAAAACGGTGTCGTGTTTGCTATTTTCACCATCTGTTCTATTATTCTATTTTGTTGAACGACAGATTTTTATGAAGAATAAATGACATATCAAGCCCATAAAGCATGCTTCATATTCTTCCTTGTATTATTGCACTTTGTAAATTATCTATTTGGTTGCTACAGATGAAAGTGAGGGCTAGGCTTGCAAATCCACTGCCCAAGACTCAAGCTGTGAAAGGTGGGATGAGTGGTGGCTACCGTATTGGCTACACTGGTTTTGGAGCTTACTCTAGGTTTGGTAAGTCATGGCTACTGATAGAGAATGAAGCTTGTCATACTCTGGTACATTTTCTGTTAAGTGTTCTTCTACAGGTAGAGGGTTTGGTAGGGGTAGGTTCCCTTCTTTCAGAGCAGGCTTTCAAGGTGGAAGAGGTGCTAACTTTCATGGACATGGTAGGGGAGGATGGTTTTCCTTTGAAGCTGATAGTGGTTTGGAAGGATCTTCTTCTGAATTCCACTTCAGGAGGCCCTTTGGAAGTCGAGGTAGTCTGCACATCTCTTTCATTATTGTTTGCAGATGGGTATCCTGTTACTGATGTGATTCCAATTTCTTGTCTTGCCAAAAGTTAATCTATCTGGAGTTGTTCTAGATCGAGCTATTTGTTATGGAACATCAACTAACTTTGGCATACATGAATTGGCAAGATTTTCTGAAACAGCAACTGGCTTTGGTTTTCATGGCAAAGGATTGGATTTTTGAAAATTCTTGTATCTGTAGCATTTTTATATCCTAATGAATGTGTCTACTTTGTTATCTTGTTGAATTAGTTTAATGAAGAACTTGTGGAATTCAGGATTGTTTATTAACATAGATGAAAGTTGACTTGATGAAGACAATGAAATGTTTTCCTTCTTTAGTTTTCTGCCTTTACAATGCTTTGTATCCATTTTACGTCTACAGGTGGTAGGGGTTTTCCTACATCAGGAAGACATGGTATCTTTAGAGGCCAGGGCCAAGCCTTTTCATCTAGAAGACCATCTCTATCAGTGGGTGAATTTGGAAGACCTTTTAGTGGTAGCCATGTTGGTGAAGACCCTTATTTATATGGAGATGCTGGACATAGTATGAAACGACCATTTTCTATGATGGTAAGTTTCTTGTTATTTAGTTTACAACGTCATTCTTTTCCGATTTGATTTATGATTCTGAACTTGGATGTTGAACTTCAGGAACATGATTCTGAGTATATGGAATATCAAAATAGGGTTCGCCCTCGTTATGACTATCCTGATTCAATACACGAGGGGGCTCGTTACAGAGGTTCTTTCTCTTGCATTAGGTTATCACAATTTGAAATTTTGTTATATTTCTCTGATTGAAGCAGTCTTGTGTTTGCTTTCTAGATTTTGAAATGGGTGGTTTCTATGGACGCGATTATTATGGTCCAAATGTAAGTATATTATTGTAACCTCATAAGTTTTGTTTAGTCCAGCATGTTCATCATGCCACCTGCTTCACTCTTTATATGCAGTACAATGATGGCACATATCCATCATATGGTGGTGGACACTTAGGGCGTGGCTACTATTACTGACTTGCAATGTTGTGTACGTCCTGCATTTTTCTTTAGGTTCTTTCATCAATATATCTTTCTAGCCTAAAAATTTCAGATAATCATCTTTTTTTTTCTTGCAGTAATTTGCGGATGATGAATTGAATGCAGCAAGGATCTGTGTAGAAGATGACAATCTTAGATTATTGGCTTCTTATTAGCTATAGTCTATATAAACTATATATTTTGGTCATTGGCTAGAAATTTAGCAGTGTTTCTTTGTTTGTTCCTTTTTGTGAAACTGTTTGGTAGATTTGCTATTTATACATTAATCTATGGAGAGTCTTGTGGTTGAATTTGATCATGGAAGCTTTATGTTTGCAACTGAATCAACTTATAGAACAAGTGATGTTGAAGTCAATGGAGATTGGTTAATCTGAATTGTTGATTGGTGGATAGTTATGGTGGAATTTTGGAAGAGAATTTTTGGTCTAAGCATCATATATTTGGATTTTCTTGACTTCAACAGGATGATAAATTTGATATTTGCTTCCTTTGTGGATGAGCAGGTTTTGACTTAACAATGATTGGATGAGATTCTCAGTTAGAAGTTCAAGATCCATCACCTCTGTTTTTTGTGGAATATGGAATCATTGTCCTTTCACATAGCTAAACATTTATGATATAGGTGATCAATGCCTTGAATTTATTATGCTATACAAAGGTGTAGGATTATGTGCTTTATATATGAGTTGTTTAGTTTCCAGTGTTTCTAGGACTTGTTTGGGCTGTCAAGGGTATTAATTTGTCTTCTGTAGAGTATTTTGATGGATTCTGGATGAGTTGGAAGATATATTCAGAAAAAAATATTTCCTGTCTGGGAATTTCTGATAGACCACTTATTATGTTTGGTGTGGCAATAGCAAGTGTTTATATAATCGGGATCTTGTCAGTAGCCATTAATTTGCAGTTATTATGGTGAATTTTGGCAACATTTTAATCTTGCAAACAGTTTCAAGTTTGTTTTCTGTGGTAGACTTAATTGTTGAATTTTACAGGTCTTCCTGTTGTTATGGTAATCTCTGTTAATAGTTGTCTATGATTTTCTTTTCCAGCCAAAATATATCGAGGCAATACATTTTGTACAGAGCTGGTTGTGCTGATTTAATTACTATATTGCATTGTGCATTTGTTTCCTTTTGGCAGTGAAAAAAGTGTTTTAGATTTATTTTTATTTGTGCAAGTTCTGAAGTTCCATAGTTTATGTTTCAATCAAAATTTATATTCGTTGGTGTATCATTGAGAAAAATGTTAGTTACAAGCACATTGGATTTCTATATAATGGTCATCAATTTCCTAGTAGGTTTCTCTGTCTTGTTTTTTAAAGGTTCGTTGAAATTATAATGTTGCAATTTCTTCTTTTTATGCTAAGGTTTCTTTATGTTGTCAATTTGAAGGAGGTCCATAATATCTGGTCCACAGTGATAATTGGGGTTGTGCTGGCTGATGCTGAGGGAGCTCAGGCTTTGCAAGTGGCTACATGGAAGTGATTGAATGATTTAAAGTAGGATGGAGAAATAGAGGAAAAGAAAAGGATAACAATTAGGAGCTTTTTCTTTAAAATGTTAAAACTTGATGTACCAGTCAATATTCTATGGAAGTTTTAGGTTGTAGGGAAAGTAATAGTGATAGATTGAAAGTTACAAAGATTTAGGTTGCTTCTGGTGCCATATTTTATTCATCAATACAAGGGCCATTGTTAACCCTTATTTTGACTAGTAACCTTAATATAAAATCAGAAAGTGACTAGTAAAATTCCACAATCTCTTCTGAAATAGTTTAAGATTGGTAATGGCGCTAGCCAATAGTGGAAGCTGGGATCTTTGCTATAGCTATTTATGCAATGGTTTGAAGTTACTATAGGAACTGTGAATGCTTGTGGTGGAGCTGTTGAGATCCCAATAAATTGACTAAAAAGGCACTGATTCTCAAAATCTCATTGGTGGATTTTGTAATTATAAAATTTCACATATAAATCAGAGTAGATGGAAGTTTTATCAGCCTGTTGCATCCAATTTCTTTTCATCTTGGATTTTTTCTTGGAAGATCTGAGATGATTTTTTCATAATGTTATAAATGTCTTTTCTGATATTATTCTTCAATCTCCTTAATGATATTAGGGCAGAGTTTTTAGATGTTCAAGTAATCAACATTATAGTTTTCATCTTCTTTTCACTTTAAGATTCATAATTTACTATTGGGCAGTTGATTTCTCATGAGCAAAAGTATCGTGGCATGTTCTTTGCTATTAACATTTCTAGCAATCTAGCTGCAATACTTCATATCTGAAGGACGTTTGCTACCTGTATCAATTCTCACTACCTTGTTAACATTCCAATTTAATGTTTTACTTGTGATTTGTTAGTGTCTTCATTTTGTTACCTACTCAGGTTAAATTAATTCTTCAGAGAATATCCAGAAGAACCAGGTTTTCTTGCTACTTCTGCCAGTAGCATGCTTCCTTGCTGATGTGTGTTTGAGAATTTTAACGTCTTTAATTTGAGTATATTGAAATCTATCTTTTCCTGATTTCTCTCGCTATTTGAAAGTCATCATGTTGCAGCAAGTTGAGTTGACGAACCAAGGTCAGCTATTTTATTAGAGATCTAAATTCTTTTATACTTTACAAGTAATTCCACAAAATTAACATAAATTTTTTAGTTCTGTATTTTGTTTCGTTTAGGCTTAGTTTCTGGAGGAGCTCCTTAGTGGAATTATTTTCAACTCTTTACAGTAACTTCTTCCATAATAAAGTTAGATAAAGCTTCTGGATTAGTTCTTGTAAGACATACAAAAATGACATTCTATATTTAGTTTATTGTTGTTCTTTTCCCCCTGAATATGAGCTTTGTGCCATATGCATGAATATTTATCCATGTCATAATTATTTTTTTTAGAGCAAGGACTTTGCATGAACAAGTTTGACAAATTCAATTAAAAATCTCGTAATTCTGAAGCTTAATTGGATTATGATTTAAAACTGCCAAATTTTACAATATTTTAATCTGATTTTAAATAACTACAAAGACCTTTCTATTCCATGAATACATGTTGCAATAACCTATTTTTATTGAGGTTGTACTTATCTTTTGAGTTGTTGATAAAGCTTTTTTAGAATTAAGAACAAGTATATGAAATGTACCTTCAACAATATGGGAAAAAAAGAGTAGTTGGATGGATAAAGAATTCTTGCAAGTGTTTAGCTAGTTTGCACTTCTTTCAACAAGGAAAAATTGAGTAGATAATAATAGTGGGATGATGGTTAGGTAATAAGAGTAGAGAGGAGCTTCATAATATCTGTGATTGTCAATAGAAGTTTTAGTAATGGGAATAGTTCCATTATTTTTTGCTGTCCTATTAGCTGACATTAAGAATGTTGTTATTGTGATAAATGTCTCCTTACTGGAAAAAAAGAATGATACTATTCTTGGGCAATTAGGTTTCCAGTAGATACTAAAATGCGCAATCACCTAAATTGGGTACTTAATATTGAGATGCTTAGTTTCTTCCCAAATGCCCAAATCAGGGCCCTCTTCCAACAATTTTTTTGCCCATACATTTTTTATATATTAGCTGATATTTACCTTTATTATTCTGACATTTTATTTATCAAACTTGGTGTTTGACTTGGAAGCTAAAATTATTGGTAATTTGGTAAATACATGGCTTCCAATTTGGATATTTAGTAACTCTTAAAGTGACATTTGGTTTTTCTTTCTTTTTTGGGGATATTAATCATTGCAAGAAACAAAATTTGTTTTTAAAAAATAATTGTTTCTGAATTAAACTCCCATGTTCTATGTAATTTTCACGAATGTTTATCCATTAAATATAAGAATTTGACATATTCTTAATTTGTAATGGTGCTAACCCTTATAAAAAGGGCTATTTCTTTGTTTGCATCTTGGCTACATATAAGAACAAATTTTATCCTTCGTGCTTTCTTAGAAAGTTTTTAATAATACAAATACTTTTTTTCACTGCTGAATGAATTATTTATGGCTTCCAATTTGGATATTTAGCAACTCTTAAAGTGACATTTGGTTTTTCTTTCTTTTTTGGGGATATTAATCATTGCAAGAAACAAAATTTGTTTTTAACAATCCGTTTCTGAATTAAACTCCCATGTTCTATGTAATTTTCACGAATGTTTATCCATTAAATATAAGAATTTGACATATTCTTAATTTGTAATGGTGCTAACCCTTATAAAAAGGGCTATTTCTTTGTTTGCATCTTGGCTGCATATAAGAACAAATTGAACAAATTTTATCCTTCGTGCTTTCTTAGAAAGTTTTTAATAATACAAATACTTTTTTTTTCACTGCTGAATGAATTATCTTTAAGTATTTTCTCCGTTGTGCACGTAGGAGGTGCAATCCTTTTCTTATCTCCGGGCAGGAATTTTAATCATGAACACACATGGGTTCAGGAATTGCCA
Source organism: Curcuma longa (assembly GCF_044706935.1). Taxonomy (NCBI): domain Eukaryota; kingdom Viridiplantae; phylum Streptophyta; class Magnoliopsida; order Zingiberales; family Zingiberaceae; genus Curcuma; species Curcuma longa. The sequence continues at coordinate 10,067,804 of NC_133865.1, forward strand.
TGGGCTAAATATTACATGTTCAGGTGATTTCTACGTTGTCACTGTCTATTTAAATCTTGCTAGTTCTCTAAATATAATTAAATATCTCACTTGATAATGTTTAATAATGGAAGATATTCTGAAACCTATGATTATTTTGAATTGAATTTTTTTTAACTCCAAGGGGATCAAGTTATTTATTTTTCATGGGATCCAAAGTGTAACTGGTAAAATATAGAAGTATTGAGTTATTTGTGTGCTGTTACGGCTGTAGTTTAAATTTTATAGAACAGTGGTGAGAGTGTGAAACTGCATTTGTTGTATGGATCACAATAATCTGTAGTTTGGAACATGCACCATTTTCTAATACTAAGATTTGTAAATAAAATTTCAAATATTCCTAAAAGTTGAGTGTGCTTCTATATCTGAGCATATATACTGTGTTGTAAATGAGGATAAAATAGAGAAAATGGTGGAAAGTTGTAGATTTTTCATTAAGGAATCTCTGTTGGCTTTTATTTGTTGAAGTAATTTGCTTGCCTTTATTGAGCTAAATGTTAGTCTTTGGGGATGAGAAAATGGTCGAAAGGTGATATCGACACTATTTGTCTCGGAAATCCACTAGATTCATCTTTTAATCTTGATTTGGAGAAATGCTTGTGACAAGACTACTGTGGTATCTGTAAATATCAGCCAACTCTTAAAACATTTCTCTCCATTTTACCACAAACAAGTTTTAAACAAGCATGTTACTGCAAGTAATATCCATCACAATTTGTGTAGATCTGTCATTTCATATGGTATTGGACATCTGGTTAATTTCTAAATTAGTCATTACTGGCCTCCCAACTGTTATTGTTAAGATCGAACAGAACCTAGCTGTGCAATACTCTTCCCTTTGGCATTTTACTTTGAAAGGATTGAGAAGTCACAGGCTTCTCATTTTGTTTCAATGATGTCTATCCCATTAGAAGCATCCAACATAATGCTTCAGACAAGGGTGGTGGTGGCCTCAGGTTTACTTGGAAGCATTGCTCCAATGTAATAGTTTGTTCTTGAATTACCTGCAGAATGATTCAGGCTTGGGATTTAACTCTATTTATTATGTTTTTCCCACCCCCACTGAAACATGGTTAGTGGAGCCAAATATATTCATATGTAATTCAGGCTATCCAGTCTTTTCATTTGTATTCTGACATTGTTATTTGCAGAATAAAGAAAGTATGTTGACATTGGAATAATGATAACACACTGAACCCTTTGACTATGGTGGGTTAAAAACTTAAAATGTTAAAGCCATAGTCGGTTGTACTTTTGAATTCCCCTATTTGACAATTCAGTTTCCTTTTGTAGGAGCTGAGGCTGAATTGTGAATGAACAAGAGAAATGACAGGTTTAATCTTCAGCCCCCTAAACTTTTACTCACTCTAAAATTGTGTTCCCTCAATGCAACTCAGTTTAATTTCTAAATAACTTCATGTAATTGCTAATTGAAGGGGGTGATTGTAATTTTTTGTCACATAGGTGTAGGGCTGTAAATGAAATGTGTCAAGTTGAGTCTAAAATAAATTAAGTGGTTGAAATGATTGTTCGAAGTTTGATTGATTTTTTTATGAGTTTGATTCGATTATATATTATTGATTTTTTTAAATTAAGTTTATTTGATTTTTTAAAATTTTATATTTTAAATGTATTTAATTTATTATTAAATTTATAATATAATTTTTTTATTTATTTTAAGTTTTTTTATTTAATATGTTGATAAAAATTTTATTGATGAATATGATTCATAAATAATATTTATGGATATTATTTATGAATATTAATAAATTGAATGTGTGTTTAAATTTATTTTATAGTTTAATGAGTTGTTTAATTTTATTTATTTAATTAAATATATAAATAAATTTTTATTAAGTTGAATAATAAATTTGCTAATGAACATGATTCATTTACCGTTCGTGTGTATATATATATATATATAATTGATTTATTTTGGATAACACAATCATGTACTATTAAATAAGTAGTAGGCAAGGTTATCAACAGATAGCGTCATATTTTGGATAGTGACTAAGACAATTCTCATTTCGGCCTGTCACTCCTTTCGATAGCGTCCTTTTATATTCTTTCATTCCTTTACGCATAAACATCTATTATGTAAATCATTTGGATGACGAATCATTCTTGCTTTGCTATCGTTCAAATATACCGAGTTTTAGCTGTTCGGAATCAATCAGTTTAATGATATTTTTAACATTTCAACAAAATATAGAATCCGATCCTACATGATTAATTTCATAATTATTTGTGAAAAAGTAAATTAGAAAATTATAATTGATAAGATTTGATTTTTATTTATTTCAACAAATCTATTCCATAGTAATTAACTTAACTTTGTTCTAATGATATTTTTAACATGTTATGGAAAAGTGTGAGTTTATGTGGGTCATCACATAACATCAAATTCTAATTTTCATTGAAAAATTATTTTAAAAATATTAAATTTATATACTTACATTGTTTTATATTTTTTTATTTATAACTTTTTTTTAAAAAAAATAAAGTTATTAAATCTATCACAAGTAAATTCTTTCGGCAAACCAATCTATTATACATCAAAGGAAAAGAACATACTTTATTGTCATACTATAACTCAAACTGCATCAGACTAAATTCGATTTCTTATATCAACTCTTTAAAATTAGAGCCATCTATATCTAAGGAATTAAACAAACATTAAAATTTGTAAACATTAAAAATGCGATGGAACTATCTATATCATTTGGTTCTAAAAATACTCTCAAAACTCCAAGCATAATAAAAAAAGGACAGGATCAGAAGTTGCTAAATACATGTTGTCATATCACACTAAAACCAAAGAATTAGGGTTGACCACTACAAACCATCCACTTCCTGGCTTTTTATTACAATCGTTGTGAAACCAATAAATGAAAGAATCACATTGTTGAAATCCAAGTAGCAAAGGAAGACTTAACAGCAAGTCAAAGCTTCACTTTCTTGACACCTGAAATAGCAAGAGAATTGAAAAAAAAATAGTGATATTTAGGTCGACTTTGTGTCAATATTTCTCATTCCACATTCTTTTACTCTTCGAGTAAACTCTGATTTAGACTCACAAAGGGCAGAAAAGAAATCTATCGATTTGTTTAAATATCTAAGCTTGTTGTATTCATAATTTATTTCAGTGTAGAAAGAAAACTGGGTTTATGAAGTGTCATGGGATTTGGAAGGCCAAGTGACCTGGGCGATTCAAACAGTTGTGACATGCTTCAGTAGCATGCTGATTACATCTCCGTGAACCTTTGAGGATGCATCCTTCAGCCTTTGGATCTTGATCTCTGTTTCCTCGTCGAGCTTTTTCACATTCCAACCAGAACTACCAGATGCCTGCAAAAAACATTGAGGTATTCTTTTCTTTAAGAGAAAGAGTAGGATGAAATTATAGATCGTCTTTAAGATGACATGAATAAACATTGAGGTATTCTTTGTTCCAAGATAACCAATAAATTCTATGTTTAGATAAGTTGAATTGGTTAGATTTAAATACCATGTAGATGGAGACGAAAGACTCCATTTACGATAATTAAAGTAATTTAAAAGATCTAAGTATTATGCCGTGCATCTAGTTTGATAAGAGATAAGAATCATGTAGTGACCTAAATAGTTAGGATTTCATAATTTGTTCTTAAGTATTGAGATTGCATGGACGATGGAAAATTTGTTAACTTAATGCATCACCTCAGAAACTTTTCTTTTGTAATCCTCTTCTAAAGAGGCCCGATAAGCAGCCGCTTCCCACTCTGCTTCATCCTTAGCTTGCTTCAACCTCGCAGTCTTCGCTGTAATAGACACACTATATGTTATGAGTATATACCATTGCTAACTTAATTTTAAAACAATTCGCATACAAATCATTCCAATATTTTGGATTTTCAACAAAAAAGGAACTTTTGTGAAGATCATCATCATCTATCATCGTCAAGTTGTGTTTGCCTACATGAATCCTATTCTTCCACTGACCACTATACAAGACTAGTGATTTTAAATCATTTTTATTATATTGATTAAAGTTTTCTTTGATCTCCTAATCTTAACCCTTAAACTTTCCGTTCCACTTTAAGAGATTCAACTCTTCAAGCTGTAAAATCTATTAGTTCTCTTTAAAATATCCATCCATGCTCTATCATTCTGTTCACTCTAATCTTATCATCTACACCTAATTGTTCTCAATTATTATTATTATTATTATTTATTCTTTCTAGTAATTCTACACAATAATCTTAAATTCTCATCCTTACTACACTAATTTTATGTGCATTTTGCTTCTTAACAGCAGCCCAGCTCTCTAAGACATAAAGCATACTCGGTCATTAACTTTGGTGAAGATACAAACTTACAATCCTGCAATACAATAATGTATTAGTCATGTCGTAGTGGGATCGCATCATTCGCCACAACAACTTTTTAATGTTTGCCATATAAGAAACTTGAATGGATATATAAAGAAAGAAGAGTAGTATTAATGGATTCTGTAAAAGAAGCGACAGGGGAAGAACTTACTGTTTCTGGCATTGGATATAATCTCTTGAGCCTCTTGCTCAGCAGCCAGCAGCATATGTATTCCACGTTGTCCTCTAACAGAATCCATTCCTCTAGTCTATACAATTTTTTAAAAAAAAATTAAAAAGTTAACAAAAATATAACTTGTGAGAGAAGAACTCGATCCGTTTATAACGAACATAAATTATCACAAAATCAAATTGCATTGTGGTTATTCCTAAATTATCCGGAAAAGCTGATGAGAATCATATCATCCAGCGCCGACCCAAGCCGATCTGAACAAGATCACATCGCCAATGACCAAATCTTGCACATTTCGAACAATGAAGCCGAGATAATACGATCAACCCAGAAAATCGCGAGGAGAATTGATGGGGCAAAATAACGAAAGAAAAAAAAAACACCGATCGAGCGAGATTAATGGATCGCGAAGCAATGACCAGAAGAGAGAACGGAAATAGGGAAAGGACGGTGATGATTACCTCTTTGCAGAAGACGAGATCACCGGCGATGAGAACGACGACGACGCTAGCGATCGGTGCTCCGAACGATTTGGGAAATGGAAAGCGAAAAAAATAAAGAGACAGAAATGTGAGTCGTAATAATATATATAAAGAGTACTATTTGGAGAGATGGGACATGAGAGTCTTTTTTAGTGAACTTTAAGGGTATTACTGGAAACATGGCTTGAACACAAGGATAGTAGTGCAATGGAGTGGGCCAGGCCCAACAAAAACCCATTAAGATGCTGATGGGTTTTCCGTATTGGCCCATTAAACGAGCTCGGTTAGCATAAGAAACTATAGTTTGTAAACTAATGATTTTTTTAAATAATTCAGGTAAATAATTTTGGATGGGGACGGCTTGTCTTAGAGATTTTCAATCTATTAAAAAAATATCCTATAATATATCATATCTTGCCGCTTAATAACCACCATTTAATTATAATCTTTATCGTATATATATAATTTTATTATTAAATAAATTATATTTTAAAAAATAAATTTATTATTGAATATATAATTTTTATAAATCAATATTAAATAAAAAAATAAAATAAGACTAATAAATAATTTAAAAAGTTAAATAAAATTAATAAATTTAATGAATTAAAATTAAAATAATTCGAAAATTCAAATAAATATGTTGAAAAATTAATTTCAAGAATTCAAGATAAATAGATTAAAAAATTAACTTTAATAAAAAATAAAATAATTATAAAAATTTCAAAATAAATCTTTGCTACGCACATACCCATGGACATAAATTATGTTATTGTGTCTAAATTATACAAGATATATATTCACTGAATAAAGATTTTGTAATTAGAAATATAATGTTAAATAAATTTTTGGAAAAAGGGTGATAATCTGCCACTGTTATGGCAGATTTAAAATCTCAAAAAAAGGGAAGAAATAACTGAACAGAACATGAAGAATCGGGCACTTTGAATGAATCAGTAATCACCATTCACCAATCTCTGCTGCTAAACGTAGAGTTCTCAGCACTTTGTGATCTAGTTGTTTTCAATCCTTTATTGAAGTTCTCGATCATCTTCATGAAGCTCTGCGACAAGAAGTATCCACTAACTTGTTTGTATGTGAAAAAATAAATAAATTTGTACAAGTCAAAATAATGATTCTAAAAGAGTCTGCATAAACCTTCTAAAGAAAATCAAGAGCTAGCTTTTAGATTCAAGCAATCAATCATCATGAATGAAAATCTCCGATAGGGCAGTAACCATGGAAATAAAGTCTATAGGATGATCATGCAATTCCTTTAAAGTCTAAAAAGATGAAGCCTTGATTAGATGGCATCTTAATACATCAACTAGTTGCAAAGAAAACTAGGACCTCAATAGTTGTTCAAAGAGAAAGTTACCTAAATAAGAGCAAATTCTTAGGAGCAATCGCCACTGCGTAGGCTCTGGAGCAGCTTTAAGTAACCCTGTTCATCAGGAGTTATGTATCTGGGCATGCAAAACATCAGAGATTCAGAGTGCAGCGGTTTATGGTGAGAAAGATCAGATGCTAAATGATAAACTTTTCAATGCTGTGTATTAGCATGTTGCATTGGATCGAAAGGAGTAAAAAAGCACTATTATTTAAAATCACAACAATAATCAACAATATATAAAAATTCTTTTTACATTTATATGAGGTAATAGTGTGGCTGACAGAAAGACCTAAAAATTCCCAAGACTTAAGTAAGATGTACGAACCCATGGCGGAATAGAAAATCAATAATGACGAGAGCACAATTTGGTTTGAAGAACTTGGTTCTCCGAATTACATTTGCAACCTGAGTAACTGGAACTAATCTGAAGCTATCTACCTCTCCATCTGCAGAAGTTAGCATATTATGAAATGTTATAAGCAAGCAACCAAGATTGTTGGATGTTTCGGTAACACAATAAACATATTTGTAAAAGCTAGAAATGTGCCAAAATATTGGATGAAGGAGACAAATGTGTTCACTTTTCATTATAATTTCCATTCAGCACAGATAGTACTATCAAAATATGATTAAAACCTATTTCAAACTTTAGTTAAACTGTCATGCCATTGATTCTGGCTTATTGTGTGAAGAACAGTAATATAGAGGTACCGTGTGTTATGTTTAAAGCAGTCTAATGGTTACAGTTTGAAGAATCCTGATTTCTCCCTTCTACATCAGTACATCATTTCTATTACACTGATGTAATGAATGGTAAAGTTCAATAACCGGTCTTTGATTGGCGTTAAATGTTTTTTAGTTGTTATCAGTCTGGATAGTTATTGGCGGACCACCAAGAAACTCATAATGAACTAATTCAAAGAAGACACTAGGTATGATAGAGAGGCAAATATAACAGAATTGGGAATGCCAGCAACAAAAACATTATAGATGAAAATGTGCAAACAATGATAAAGGACGAACCCAGCAAGAAACATACATTTAAATTGCAAGAATATCAAGTTTATAAAAGGAAATTTCTCTGTGAGAAAGTTACCTTCATTTTTGGGGATAAAATCAACAGGGAGTTTTAAATCATAACAGAAGAGAACGTCTCTTTTGAAACTATATCCATCCATATCCATGTAAGATACAGCACCAACTGATGTGGCACTGCAGTGAAAATAACTTTTGTTCAAAAGAAGCATGGATGCAGAGAAATCAGAATAAACCGATAATACCCAAAAGTCATAAGTGGACCATTTTTTTTTTTTTTTCAAAAATGGAAATTACTTGAACCAAGATTTGACGTCAAAAGGAACAATTGAAAATAAAATTGGTTCGAAGTTGCCCAAATTGAGCCACATCCAAATATTTCAAATACTCAGAACCATATTACTTTATCATTTCATCATGCATATATGATACTAAAGAAGATTTAAATAGAGATTTGACGTATCCAACCTAATTCTGAGATTAAATAAACTGAACCTGTCTTTTGATTTGGTTATAAGGCTAGCAATTATTTTAGATTTTAATAAGCTCCAGTTCACTATTACAAACTGGACTTAAGTGAAAATTACTTTTTCTTAAGTTTAAAAAAAATAATATTCCTAAATTTACCATAAATTTCATTCTATAAAACTAAATTTTATGTAGAATATAATTGAATGATTATTTGTAAAAATAAGTTATCCATCTTTGACTAAATTCTTGATCATCAATGAGAACCTTTTCATCTATCACCAAAATTCATAGATATAGGCACTTAAAAAAGGTAGCATAAAATAATCGAAACCAATTATAGATATTTAATCCACTAGAATTAAAGATAAATGATCTCTTAATGTGATATTCATTATGGTGCAATGAAATGAAAGTAACAAATTCTATCTAGCAATCAAAAAAGCACTAAATGACATGGTTAGCAGTCAAATGTGCACATATGAGACTTCTCTGATCATACATAAACCTCAAGTTAAAAACAAAACATGGAAGCGTTGACCGACAATTAATAAATACAACTAAATGGGAAATTCTAAACATACACATTGGACAAAGATCTTGGAATTCCAGCTTCCTCTTCACATTCCTTCTGGAGATTCTCTTTGCAGCTCATACCATGTGGCTGAATATATAAAATGGTTGAATTTGATCATAAGTCAATAATTCTTTAGTTTACTACTAAATGTACTTAGTAGTCAAAAACAAGAAACTCATCACAGCAATAAGAAGAAACTAAATGTCTCACTTGCTTAGATCAGCTTTGACCATCAACCAACAATTCCAGAAAATAGAATGTAACACAAAATCACACAAAGGAAACTGAAATTTGTTTTTGCCTAGTTTGTAGACTTAACAGCACTAGGTTCATGGAACTAGAGAGAAAGATAATCTTTTTAATGAAATAGACCAACTAGCTAAGATATGTGCATGTTCACCAGTGCATGTGTAGATATTTGTATACGGACATGCATTTTATTCATATAGGTATTGATAAGAGAAGAAAATCAAACAATAATATAATTCTTTAGCATTTAATGATTACAGCTCACTTATTCCCATCTGCTAAGTACTATAAAGCCTTGCTTGGACACATGATCAGAAGTGTTACTTTATACGGCAGCATGAGGGAAATTGTTTAAATATTGTTTTAAAGTTATTAAGGACATAATATTTAATAAATTCACTCCATGGATTAACATGCAGTTCATCTTAAATTCAACTAATCAATATGAATATACAACAGGGAGCAGAAATTCACATAGTTGAAACTATGAAAAGTGTATAGGTAAGGACTGATAGTCCATGAAATTTAAAAGGTAGAACAAGGAAACGATCTATCAGTGATAACTATCCTTAATGATTTAGGTTATATGATGCATCACAGAAATATAGAATTACTCAAAAACATGGCATCATAGAAACTAAGAATATACCAGGCCTCCAGCAACGAGATGATCAAGCATTCCAGGAAACGTTTGCTTTGAAATGCTTCTCTTCCCAATCCATAGAAAATTTTCCCCATTAATCTCCACATAACCATTCATATGAACACCATATGCCTAGAGAAAAAAGTAAAAGAAGGAAAACACAAAGTAGAAGATTAGTCAAAAATAGTTTATCTCATTCCCAAAACATGATCTGAGATAATCTAATAATGAAGACAACAAAAACAATAATGATAGTAAAAAGAAAGAACTGGAATTGCATAAACATATGGACAAATAACAAAAACTTCATTCCCTAAAGATTACACCTGATAACCAAGACAAGGGCAGTTAACAGATTTCAGAATGATATATTATTTGGAAAGGAAAAAAGAACAAACCTTTATGCCAAAATAAGGTGCGGCAGCACGTTCTAGAGAGAATAATACAGGCTCATCGAATGATGGCTTAACTGGATATAACTACCATGATTCACAAAGAAAGACGTTAGAAAACAACAAGAGCAGACAACAAATTAAAATATGTATCTCACTCTTTTGTACACACGTAGCCAACATGATATAATACAAGTCTATGGTGAAAGATAAGATGGCCACCATAAATTTCTCAATCATGAAAAGGTAAACGGAGGTACTAAGGGATTCCACATACTTAAACGACAAGCTAAGGGAAAGACCATAGATTTCTCAAGCATGATAAGTTCTGCTGGTGATACTTAGATTTCAATGGTAAAATTTGAGCCATATGCCAATATTCATGTAAACAATGTAGTTACGATGCAGTATCACATTATGATAAGTAACAGAATATCTAACTAGCAAACCAATTTCCAACCCCAAGCATAACCTTGTTATATCTTAAAAGGTCCATAGAATACCTCATTCCGAATACCTGGAATCAGCCCTCCCAAGCATTTGATTGCATTTCCAACTGCCATTGTTCTCTCCTCGGGTGTCAAAAGTGAAGAGTGCAATTGAACATTACCTCCAGTATAGGATTCATTCTCGCCGAAATCTACTTTAAAAACCTCCTCAAATTGTCTTAGGTGGTCCAGAAACCTGGTACAGGAGATTTTTAGAAGCCTGAACTTGAATTTTACGCACCCAAATGTTCCCATGATGAGTACAGATATCAATAATTACATACAGTTTCAATTCATCGAGAAATGATAAATAAATAACCAACAAGTAAGCAGCTTTATAAATAGGTATTCTAGAGAGTCCAATAACTTTTAGCTTGACCAAACTTTTTAACAATTTTCCAGATGCCTCATTCGAATACAGCAGCTAAAAAGAAAATGAGATTGGGATGAAATAATGCTTGCTCGAGAATTCACGGTAGATCATCTACTGCATCTTCCAAAATTATGTGAGATAGTCAATGCCAACAGCACATACCGATTATGAACGTATCCAACAATTTGATCCTCAACCAGAAAAGGTACGAACTCCGATTGCAAATCCTGCACATGTCTCCAGCAAACTCGCCACATTGAGAAAACCATTAATGTAAAAAAAGAATGAAAAGAACGAAAACTCCGCAAGGAGAAGGGGCGCGGCGCACCGATCCACGGTTGCAGAGCTGAACTTTCTCAAAGTACCCACTGAGATCAGAAGGATCCTCGTCTTCGCGAACCTCCTCGGCGACCCGAACGACGTCGTCCCAGTCGAATGCTCGGGCGGTCGAAGCCGCGAGCGAAGCGAATCGCCTCAGGGGTTTCGTGAGCCTGATTCCGGGACGAGCCAACCGCGGCGGGAGAGTGGAGAAGCGGAAGGAGGCCAGAGGACTGGCCACGGCCGCCGACGGGAGGCGGACGCAGCCCGTGAGATTGCCCATCAGCGAGATCTGGCAGGCATCGGGATCGGGGCGGCGGTCGACTATTGATTACTTGGAGCTTGGAAGTGGACGCCGTTCCTGGTACGGAATAACTTCTTTGCAAAAATACCCTTTGATGTCTTAAAATCATTAAAATGCCCTTAAAATTTTGTGACCGTTAGTCCGGTGCTATCTCACCATTTCAAAGAATGATGACGTGGTAAAAAATTTCAAAAACTTGCCACGTCACACGATTCCGCTGGCAATTGCCAACATAATAATCATGGGGCATTTTAGTGATTTTAGAATTCTAAAAGCATTGAAAATTTAAAATGAATTAAGAAATTGAAATTGTTATTGGAGCTTAATTTGTTCATTAAGTTCTTAATTTAAATTTGTTTATTTATTTATTTTTTATTTAATTGGTTAGTGAACTAATATTATATTTTTATTTAATCAGTTTTTTTTTAAATTAGAGCTTTTATTAATAAACATGGTTCATCAATTTTATCATGAATATTATTTATAAATAATTCATGATGTTTATTTATAAATATTAATGATTTAAATAAATATATATTTAAATTAATAAATCATTCAAATTTATCATTTGATAATTATTTCAATCATCCGAACTCGAAATCCAAGCACATTTAACCACTTAATTAACAAGATGAGTAGACTATAATAGTGACAATTAGGCAAAATGTTGAGATGGCCGAGTTGGTCTAAGGCGCCAGATTAAGGTTCTGGTCCGAAAAGGCGTGGGTTCAAATCCCACTCTCAACAAGTTGTACTTTTCACAAGTTCTGTTTTTAACTTAAAAAATTTCATTGGTTTGGTTTGATTTTAATATTCAATTATATATGGTGGCAGTAAGTCACATTGTTGAGATGGCCGAGTTGGTCTAAGGCGCCAGATTAAGGTTCTGGTCCGAAAGGGCCAGTTTGGTTTTTATTTAAAATTTCTTGGTTTGGTTCATTTAAAATTTCATTGGTTTGGTTCGATTTTAATATTCAATGGTGTATATATATATGTTTGTGAAAAAATTACGCATCAAGAAAGAACAAAATATAGGTAGGTATCATTTTCCACTCGTCCCTCAAGCATTCTCTTGCTTCCTCCGCTAGAAACTGAAAACTACAAAGAAGAGAAGGGGAAGGTATCGATCTCTCTTTCCAAATCCTTTAAATTCATTCGATATGGTTAAGTTTCGCCTGTCTAATTACAATGGCATATTGTCCCAAGCTCTTCAACTGTTGGGAAGTCTTCTACAACTGGAGTGCCTCACTCATCCACAAGAACCCTGATCGACCATCTCCGAAAGATGAAGCTTCGAGTGTCGACGAGCCCCCCACGGTAACACGTAACACTTCTCGAGTAGTGCTAATTTTACGGTTCATAATTTTCGATCGTATGATAAAACTTTATCATTCATTATCGTGAACATCATCCTCAAGTCATGTTGGTCTCGACAATTTCCTTTGTGTGTAGGTGTATAAGATAGGGCCTTGCGGAGGCACTGGAGGGCAAGTCCACGATATAATTTGGAATAGCAAAGCCTCCTTCTTAAAGGTAGTGGTTCATCACGTTGCAGGAGCCATTGACGGTATTCAAGTATCATACAAATGGAACGGCATTCACAAGTCGCCCAAATGGTGGTGGGGATCCATTGGGTGGTCATCTGAGGTAATTGCTAACTTAAAACCTACTTAACTCATAAGGTTTCTCGAGTAAATTTCAATAGTAAACTTACGAGCATATTATTTATACGGGCAGTTTGATTTGGGGGAGGATGAATACTTGACGAGCATAAGAGGCCACTATGGGTATTTAAGAGATTCCTTGGTTGTGAAATCGCTTACTTTTGTGAGCAACAAGGCGACTTATGGGCCTTATGGTGAAGACAATGGAAGCCCTTTCAATCTCACTGCACAAGGTGGAAAGATTGTGGGCTTCTTTACTATTGGCAGCTACCTTAGTGCTATTGGTATTTATACAACTTAACCACAATCCCACTAGATGGGTTGACTATGTGAATCCTTCTATATGATTGAACTTTATTCTCTACTATATCATCATCTATATTTAAATAAATTTTATTCTATCTTATGGTTGCTAGAAACATACAAGATTAGAAACGTCCTACATTTACTTAAAAGGAAGTATACAAAGAGACAATGTAAAATACGGTAATTAAAAAAAAAGAGATTTAATGGGTTAACGGGTTTAAAATCCGAAACCCATTAGGAATCCATAACCCCTACATCTTCTCCCGCCCGGAGCGTTTTCCCTTCCTTCGTCGAAACCAACGCCGCCTCCTCGCTTCGGTTTTCTTCTTCTCCTTTACTTCTTCCGCCGGTAACAGCTTTACCTCTTCTCCTTGCTCGACACTGTGCCTTCTCCTTTCCCTCTCCTCCTCTACTCGTGTTGCTTCCGCCCAACCTGAGGGAAATCGCCGCTGCCCAGCCACGTCGAGAAACTGATCGCCGTCTTCTCTGAGGCAGCGTTGCTCGCCGCCTACCGCCGCTGCATTCGGGCCGCCGCCTCCATCGCTGGTCGCCTGAACAGAGCAGCCGCCGCACCTTTGAGCCCTAGCCGCAACCCTCTGCCGCCTTCCTTCCCTAGCCGCCGCTGAGCAACGGAACGGAGGTGAGGTCCTGCTTTATTTCTGGGTATTTGCTGCTGGGTTGGATTGCTTCGGTTTGCTGAGGGTTTCTTTTGGGTTCGGCAGCAAGGAGGAATTAAGGAGTTTGGTGGTGTGGACAGGGTGGAAGAACCGTAGTTTGGTTCTGGATCTAGGATTTTTCTGATTGAGGTAAGGATCTGAATCTGAATTCTGAAACTTGTCAGAATTCTAGAATTTATTTCTGAAATTAAGACATGATTTCAGTTTTAAAATGACCTTTCCAATGCAGCTATAGAAAATGATGTTAGTTTCTATACAGATATAATTGTATTAAGAAGAAAGTTATTTTTTAAGCGTTCTTTCAGAGCTTGTTTAGATTCAAGATAAGAAAGGGAAAGGATGGTAAAATAAAAGGGGATTGTTTTCAATCCACTAAGAATGATAAGTAATTTGAATGCTCTGGAAGGAGAAATGGAAAGCAACAGTTTGTTTTTCTTCTCACTCCATTATACATTTATTAAATAAGGGGAATGTGGATTTATAGGAAAGGCTTATAGATTTCTTACCATTTCCCTTACTGATTAGTATCTTAACAAATGGGATATGCTTATTCTCCTTTTTCCTGTGCTATCTTTCCTCCTTTCCTTCCCTTTCCATTCTGTCCTACTAATCTGTATCAAGATAATCTCGCAGACTGTGAGCCTAGGTGACTGTCTTTAAATATGCAGTTAATTTAGAAATACAATACGAACATAGTTAGGTAGGCATAGGAAGCTTAAATTGGATATTTATACTGTCACAAGGAGGAATTGAAAGGAAAAGCTATATATTTGAATTAATTTATAGATATATGATTTTTAACAGTTTTCACTAAATCCTACAAAGCTGATAACAAAGTAAAATGGGTACAGGATATTGACTTGCTATCGGATTTTCGGGACGGGGGTTCTTTTCGGATACGGATCACTTTCTAAAGGCGGGTATCTTGTCTTATCTTTTTAGATAAGTTATTCGACATGTATAATTTTGCTATAGCTAGTAGTAATGCTATTTATGCTTTTATATATGCCTTGGTATATCACTACTTGCTTATACATGTTATATACCATTTTTACCTGATACCTGTTTAGTTCCTTAGCATGTTGATACTTGCATGTGTATATGGATTCATCATAGTAGTGATATACCGTTCTTTATTGGGCATTGTCTATTCACTAGATATACCTTGTATGCATTAGCGTCATGCACCATCCTTGCATGATTGCATGCTGGCGGTCGTCGACTCCTTTGTAGTTGAGTCCGTCGTCAGTTACATGGTCTGCACACGCTGCCACTCATGGGTTAGTGGTACATCAGGAGGGTGTGTGCAGTTGCTCTGTCATGCTCCGCTCGGCTGCTCAGGGGTAGTGGTTCCGCAGCGTGGTAGCATACAGGGATCCCTCCTTCGCATCGTGACACGAGGAGATGAGAGCTTTGCTCTCCCATATTACTTGGGGCAGGAGGATAGGTGTACTCCGACAGCATCCTGTCCACTCGGTCACTCAGGAGCAGTGATGGCAGAGTGCACAGTTGTCACAGCCCTACCCACTCGACCTCACCATCGTGGTGACGGTGGCTGACTGGCGTCAGGGGTGACCATGTCATTGCATCATGTGCATACTGCATGGATTGCATTTATGCTTGCTGCATTTTGGTTGTTGCATTTGTTTGACATGCACATACAGGATACCTGATGCATTTTGGTAGGAGATTCTGGTATGTACAGCTCTCTCATTCTTCCAATTTTGCATTTCTTACTATCCTTTTAGGAGACTGTACTGTTATGACTATTACTGCTAGGGATAGTTTACTATACATATCTATTGGATATCTGCTGGGTTCTTTGAACTCACCCCGTTGATTACATTCTTTTCAGGTTGATGTCAATCTGGAGCTGCGCTACTAGTCCCCTATTGAGATGATGTCGTCTCTTTGGTTTTAGTTTTATTATGTTATCGATAGATATGTGTCAGAACTTGATCTGTCTTATGGATTTTCATATATATGTTTCGGTTTGTGGATGCATGCTATAGAATAATAGTTGTGGTTAATATTTCAGTTTTAGTACTTGTGATTTAGTTTTGTTATGTTTATGGATTGTAGCCGTGTATTCAGAAAGAAATCAAGCGAGTGTTGTCTAGGGTCGAGATGTCAGATCCTCAAGAAGATGTTCTCCTGAGTCACCTCAAGGTCATCGGACAAGACGAAGAAGAGAACCAACACATACTAATCAAACTCAGGTCGAAGAACTCTCCTCATTGAGGCATCATCAACATGATCTCAAAAGGATCTATAGATGGAGATTCTAATCATGCCAGGAAAGCTCATGGGAGAAGACTGGAAAGTTATGGTATCAGCACCAAAGGGGTAAAACCAAGGGACCTACGATCAGCTTTGGGCCACAAGATCTTAAAGGGGTCTCTACTCCTCATGATGATGCTTTAGTCATTCATGCCATAATAGCCAACTATGAATTAGCTTGGGTCTTCATTGATACAGGTAGTTCTATCAACATACTATACAAAGAGACCTTCAGTCAGATGCAGATAGAGAAATCCGAGTTGAAATCCATGTCTACTGCTTTATTTGGATTTACTGGACACAAAGTACAACCATTGGGACAGGTTAGCCTCCCTCTTTCCTTAGGGCAAGAGCCTTTAATCCAAACTCGAAGTGTTATTTTTACCGTAGTAGATGCTCCATCCTCGTACAATGTTATTCTCTGAAGACCTGCACTCAGTGCTTTTCAAGTAGTAGTTTCTACTTTCCATCAGAAGATAAAGTTCCTAGTAGATGATCAGGTTGGCTCGGTCCGAGGAGATCAAGCCATTACGGCTATGGTCCTATATGAGATCAAGCCACACTGATATCAAGAAGTTAAAAAGGACTCCGTGAGAAGAGGTATATTCCTTACAAGAAGGTCCTATGACCCAACTATCACAAACACTGGAAAAAAAGAAAGTACAGATTGTACTCAAGCTGCCTGAGAGAGTTTCTCAAATAGCTATTGATGTGTGTAGGGTATGTATATATTTTTACTGCTTTTATTGGACATCTTTATATATTTTCATGTCAATGCTCTATGTTTATCACATCTTTTATTCATGCACTAGTTACATTTTCTCTATTTTCTAATTTGGAGGTCTGCTCTTATACTTTTGCACTTGTAGGATGGAAATCGGGGTGAAACAAGGTAGAATGAAGAAGGAACAACACAAGCCAAGACTGGGCCATGCGTACAAGGCATGGTCGTGCCATGCTCTCAGAAGAGCTCCTTCTCCAGGCCGTGCCGCTAGGCATGGCTGTGCCCCAGAAACATAACCACAACATCTTCAGGTCGTGCCTACAAGGCACGACCGTGCCCTAGAAACAAAGCCACAGCTGGGTGAGGCCATGCTTATCAGGCATGATCGTGCCTCTCTTCTAGGTCAATAGCTTCTTCGGGTCGTGTCAGCGGGGAGTTAGGGTCGAGTTTTTCGACTGTTCCATGAAACACGGTCGTGTCGTTCCGTGAAACACGGCCATGTCGCGCTAGAAGCCTATTTAAACAACTTTTTGGAATCCTTTTGGGGGGAGCCGTCAGAGGACAAAAAGGAGGTGCCGTAACCACGTTCTGAGAGGGAATTCACCGTCATATCTTCCTGAGGCTAGTCTGTTGCTTCCATCCGCTGCCGACGAGGACATCACAATTCAAGGAAGACCGCACATATTGATAAATCCTTTTCCTTTTCTTTCTTGGATTTTGGAACAATAATGAATTCTTCTTCTTCCTTCTTGAATTGTATTCCTTCCATCATGGAGTAGATTTCTTTGATTCTAGGATGTAGGAGAAATTGAGATATAATGGATGATTGATTTGATGGATTTGTATTTGTTATCTTCTATGACATGCTTATACTTTATTATATGGAATCTTGTGCGTATTTGGTGATATTTTGAAGACTTGATTTCATATGGATGAGAGTGAATTACGATTTACAGGAAATCTTAGGATCATATGACCGAGGTGCCTTGTGACAGCAGGTGAACCTTTTTAACCGGACTTTCCGAGGAGATTCTTAAGTTGTAACAAATTCTCATGAGGGAAACTAATAGTTAATTGATTACTAGGAAGAGGTCTTTAATTGAGTACTCGATGATAGAGGGTAGGATACCAGTAGTATTGCTGGAGTGCCTAGTGATAGCGAGAGAGCTATAGAATCGGGCTGTCTAAGTATCATCTCGAACTAGTAATCATAACTTTAGAGATTCATGATTTAATTCCGATAAAGCCTGACAAGGTTTAATTGGATATCTTGGTTAGAATCCCTACATTGATATAAACATTGAGAAATAACAAAACATCCATGATACTATCAGCCATAACTCTTAAGGACTCCAAAATCCTAGGATCGTTTCCCATACCTACCATATAGTGATTCACTTTCGTTCGAGGATTAGGTCATTCAATTCTCCTTCTTTCTCGCCCCAACACCAAAACCATTTCATTCGTAACTTTTTTTGTGCTAGTCTAGTGATTAATTTCGTGGTCCCTGTGGATTCGATAACTTTTTATTACATGACAACAACCGTACTCTTGCGGGAGCCTATCAAGTTTTTGACGCCGTTGCCGGGGACTGTGCACTATTTTTCATTAGACTTTTACATTTAGAGTTTTTCCACCATATTCTTTCTTCCATTCATTCACTTTTATTTCTTTACTTCTTTTCTGAAAGCATAATAATATTTTCTTTTGGTGTACATGCGTAGGTCCAAATAAGCGGAGTTTCCTTTCGATCTAGAAATCGAAAGAACCTTGCAAAGAAGGCTTCAATTTCAGAGGTTAGATGCACAAGAACATACACCAGAAACGATGGCTAGCAAACCTTTGAAGGACTATGCTACACCTTGTGCGAGAGGAGTGTTATCCAGCATCGCCCGTCCATTCATAGAAGTAAATAATTTTGAGATCAAGCATGCATTATCTCCATGATCCAAAAGAATCAATTCGGGGGCGGACCAAACGAGGACCCCAATCTACATTTGGAGAACTTTTTAGATAATTATAGCACCATGAGAATTAACGGAGTTGGTTTGGACACAGTCAGACTCATGCTTTTCAAATTCTCACTCAGAGATAGGGCAAGATCTTGGCTTGCTTCTCTTCCACTGAAGAGCATCACTACTTGGGAACAATGTGAATAAGTTTTTCTCAACAAATTCTATCCCCCAAGTAAGATATCCCACATGCGCAACATGATTTCAAGCTTCACACAATTGGATGTTGAATCTTTATTTGAAGCTTGAGACCGATTCAAAGGGATGTTGAGATAGTGCCCACACCACAGATTGGAAAAATGGCTCGTTCTTCACACATTCTACAATGAGATCAACTATCAAACGAAGGTATATTTGGATTCTGCTACAGGAGGTACCTTAATGAACAAGACTTCTTTGCAAAAATACCCTTTGATGTCTTAAAATCATCAAAATGCCCTTAAAATTTTGAAACCGTTAGTCTGGTGCTATCTCACCATTTCAAAGAATGATGACGTGGTAAAAATTTTCAAAAACTTGCCACGTCACGATTCCGCTGGCACTTGCCAGCATTATAATCATGGGGCATTTTAGTCATTTTAGAATTCTAAAAGCATTGAAGTTTAAAATGAATTAAGAAATTGAAATAGTTATTCGAGCTTAATTTGTTCATTAAGTTCTTAATTTAAAATTATTTTTTAATTATTTTTTATTTAATTGATTAGTGAATTGATACTATATTTTTATTTAATTTATAAATTTGATCAGAGCTTTGTTAATAAATATGGTTCATCAATTTTATCATGAATATTAGTTATTAATAATTCATGATCTTTATTCATAAATATTAATGATTTAAATATAAATATATATTTAAATTTGATCATTTAAATTAATAAATCGTTCAAATGTATTCATTTGATAAAGAACTCTAAATCCATCCACAATTAAGGTTAGGCAGTTAACTGAAAAGATGAGTAGAGATAATGGTTAATCACAATGTTGAGATGGCCGAGTTGGTCTAAGGCGCCAGATTAAGGTTCTGGTCCGAAAGGGCGTGGGTTCAAATCCCACTCTCAACAATTTGTATTTTTTCACAAGTTTAATTTTTAATTTAAAAAATTTCATTGGTTTGGTTCGATTATAATATTCAATTATATATGGTGAATACATCTTATAACGTTGAGATGGCCGAGTTGGTCTAAGGCGCCAGATTAAGGTTCTGGTCCGAAAGGGCGTGGGTTCAAATCCCACTCTCAACAATATCAGTTCATAATTTTTCACAAGTTTAGTTTTTAATTTAAAAATTCCATTGATTTAATTCAATTTTAATATATATGGTAACAAAAGAACATAAAGTTGATGGTCAAGTTGGTCTAAGGCGAGGTTATGGACCGAAGGGGCGTGAGTTCAAATTCCACTCACAATATTATATATTTTTTCACCAGTTTGGTTTTTATTTAAAATTTCATTGGTTTGGTTCATTTAAAATTTCATTGGTTTGGTTCGATTTTAATATTCAATCGTGTATATATATATATGTTTGTGAAAAAATTATGCATCAAGAAAGAACAAAATATAGGTAGGTATCATTTTCCACTCGTCCCTCAAGCATTCTCTTGCTTCCTCCGCTAGAATGTGGAAACTAGAAAGAAAAGAAAGAGAAGGGGAAGGTATCGATCTCTCTTTCCAAATCCTTTAAATTCATTCGATATGGTTAAGTTTCGGCTGTCAAATTACAATGGCATATTGTCCCAAGTTTTTCAACTGCTGGAGAGTCTTCTACGACTGGAGTGCCTCACTCATCCACAAGAACCCTGATCGACCATCTCCGAAAGATGAAGCTTCGAGTGTCGACGAGCCCCCAACGGTAGCACATAACACTTCTCGAGTAGTGCTAATTTTACGGTTCATAGTTTTCGATCATATGATAGAACTTTATCACTCATTATCGCGAACATCATCCTCAAGTCATGTTAGTCTCGACAATTTCCTTTATGTGTAGGTGTATAAGATAGGGCCATGCGGAGGCAATGGAGGGGAAGTAAAGGATATGATTGCGAATAGCAAAGCCTCCATCTTAAAGGTGGTGGTTCGTCACTTTGCAGCCATTAACGGTATTCGAGTATCATACAAATGGAACGGCATTCACAAATCGACCGAATGGTGGGGGGAGGCGGTGGGCGGTCATCTGAGGTAATTGCTAACTTAAAACCCTACTTAACTCATAAGGTTTCTCGAGCAACTTTCAATAGTTAACTTACGAGCATATTATTTATACAAGCAGTTTGATTTGGGGGCGGATGAATACTTGACGAGCATAAGAGGCCACTATGGGTATTTAAGAGATTCCTTGGTTGTGAAATCGCTTACTTTTACGAGCAACAAGGCGACTTATGGGCCTTATGGTGAAGAAAATGGAAGCCCTTTCACTCTCAATGCACAAGGTGGAAAGATTGTGGGCTTCTTTGCTCGCAGTGGTCAATACCTTGATGCTATTGGTATTTATACAACTTAACCAATCCCACTAGATGGGTTGACTATGTGAATCCTCCTATGTGATTGAACTTTATTCTCTACTATATCATCATCTATATTTAAATAAATTTTATTCTATCTCATCGTTGCTAGAAACATACAAAATTAGAAACGTCCTACATTTACTTAAAAGGAAGTATACAAAGAGGAAAGAACCAACATCCCTCCAAGCAAACAAAGAGGATGGGAGATACCTTGTTCATGCTTTTCTCTCTCACTTCAGCTACTCCCCTTTGTTTATTTTCCACCTCCAAGCAAACACCACATCAAGAGAACTTGTCGAAAAGGTTTTAACTGCACGAAATAATTTATCCAAAGGGTTGCAGTAAATCCTCACCTCACTGTGAATCTTCTCCTGGTATCTATTATAACAAGCAAATCGACTACGGTATTATCGGTTCCCGGTTTTAACAAATTTGACCCTTGCGGCCTTCCTCTCCATTTTTTCTCTCTTCTTTCGGCTCTTTGCATCCTCCGTTTCCCCCTGCAAGCAAGAATAAGAGGAAGATGGTCTTCAAGTTGTGTTTAGAGCAAACAAGTCGAGAAGATAGAGAGTTGGTGCTTATTACATACCTCTGAACCCCCTAGCAATCCTTTTAGTAGATCAGATAACTTGTAAGCACCAAATGCTGGTATCTGTGATGCATAAAGAATACTCAGAAAAAAGAGTTTGAACGAGAGAAGTTCGAATGACATAACAACGCGCACCAAATCTAGTCCTAGTAGCAAAACAGATGCAAGATGCACAATTAGTTAACTAAAAATATTTAGTTAGCAATATAAATCTGTGGTTCGATCTATCATACTTTATAGATTTGAGAGCAATTACTTGTGGCACCAATAAATGATAAAACAATAGCAACTATGTTGAGATGGTCCGGGATTATGGGAATATTCAAAGGCAAGCAAAGATTTAATATTTAAAAGGGTTGAACCTATTAGCTTGGAAAGTTTGAGAAGTCGAGATCAACCAAAATGGTTAGTCAATATAATAAAAAATTATTTAATTAATTTAAATATTATTGGTGATGTAACCTTGTATAGAACTTATTGCAGGAACAAGATTCTGGTAAGGATTTATAGTCAGGATAAACATAGCTGCCTCATTATGATAATGATGAGTCATTAAAGCTAGATATATTGATATTTTGGCGGGCAAGCCCCAAAAGAACAATGTGAAGGGAAAAGAAAATTAGAAAGCCTAGATTCAAGTCAAACTTAAAATAAAACAAAATAATAATAATAATAATAAGATCATAAGAGCTTGCTTGAAGCTCTAATGATGGCAAAATTGGTTTACCTTTATTGTTTCAAATTTTCTTACTGTACATCCACATTGTAGATCTTGCATTCATGTAAGTTATATTGTTGGACCAAATGAAGGTTAATTGTGGGGAAATATTCCAAAGAATGTGGATTTCTGCTATAAATCCAATGAAAACAGAAAAAAAGAATGAGTTCCTTGGATTCTCACCACCAAGTAAGTCCACCAAAATTTACCAGATAAGATGGACATTATCTGCACAAAGCTAGTTATGTAGATCACGTCGTGCAAATAACTGCAGAACAAAAAAGTTGGTAATAACAGTAGTATTCAAGATTTCAAGTTATTCCCAGTATTTTTTTTAGAGGGAAAAAAAAATTAACTAGGAACATGAAACATTCAACACAAATACAATTATATATGCCTTCTCCAAAACAAGGCACCAGATAATGTCAAAGTATCCTGATAAATCACATTGTTTGCAGCAGTAGCTTATTATGAAAACAAAATTGTGTATCATGTCTGTAGGTTGAAACATTGTCTTTGTTTAATATGCTTCACTTTTTTTTTGAAAACGAGTGTTTTTAGTTAATTCTGCTCTATCCTAACTTATCAATTCCTAACAAGGCTTATCTACTTATCACAAAAGTGCCACACAATGAATTGAGAAACTTCGCCTACTGGTAATTCATAGAATCCGACCCTCAAGAACTGAACAGTTAACTCTTATACTATGGTCAAAAGAGAATCCTTCTGTAAGCAAAACATAATAAACTGTATGGACAAGAAAAGGGGAAAGTTATCTTTCACTCCCTCTGACTTTGGTGTGTGCCAAACCCAGCACAAGAGAGGTAGGGGTCCCTCCGTTCTATGAAAAAAAATAGAAACTAAAAAATCAACATAGAGAAATTCAATAAATGAAATCAAATCTACAATGAGAGAAGTGGAAATCAATGTTAAGGACACCAGATTGGTAATCACGCTCCATGGTTCTAAAGCCATACACAAGGATGGTCAAGGTGGCAAAATATATGTACTGTGCCACAACAAGCGTGGCAAGTACCATGGAAAGGTTAGATCCAATTTGGACCCAATTACAAAGGTTCCAGTGCCCTTTCAATATCAAGATGGATTCACGTTGATACCATACAAATTCAATCTTGGATCAATATTGATATTTGATCTATATTTCAACAATATCATCAATCACTAAATTTTTTTCTATAGTTTCTCATTCTATTGGAAGAGTCAACATCTAAGTTCCAACAAACAATTACAACCAACAAAGTCTCACCAAATTACAATCCAAGAGGAGCACGACACTGCAATTTTTCTTACAGCAATTGATGTAGTAACTTGAGCATGTGATTCTGTTTAATATAAAACATTGAAAGGGGGGAAAATTATTAGTGGAGTTTGAGGTGTGAGGGATAGGAAACCAAAGAAAACTCTACTAGTTGCAATTAAGGTACGTTTGCTCTAAAGGATGGAAAAGCAGAGAGTTGGAAGAGTAGTGAAATGAAAAAGTGAGAAAATGAGTGGATGTAAATAAAAGGAAAATCTTTTGCTTTTACATCCTCCACTTTTTCATCCTCTGCAGTAAACGCACTATAAAAGTGAATTAAGAGACCAAACAGAATCATTAAAAGTGATAAGTTTGCATAGAGTCTAATTCAATGACAATAACCATATAATCAACTCCAAATAACTGGGATTTTGGACTCATATGGCTTGATGATGATGATGATAGTTCATCGACATTAAAAACACTTCAGCCCATACACGCATTAAAAGAAAAAATTGCTATGAGTTATGTTCTCTATTTACAAGTTAGAGAATAGGTTCCAATTTGGTATATGAACATATCATGTTTCATTAATGATGCTTACCAAATAAATCAAGCCTAGTGTAGAATTTCATAATCATTAATACTTGACATTTTTGATATAGAAACAATTGACAGGCTAGTTAATTTTAAGAATAAGATCCAAATTGAGAGCGGAAACATACCACAAATTCCACCAGTGGTCATATCATACCCACCATCTAAGAGTTCACCATCATGAGAGTATGTTGCCCTTGCCATACTGTCAAGTTGTTTATATGGAAGCCCATAAGCAATAGATGTTACAAGAAGACCAATCCAATGCTTCCAAGTAAAAGTTGAGTGAAATATAACCATTCGCACTAGAACATAAATGACCTGAAATCCAATGTCTCATATTTACTATCTATCAAGGGGAAAAAAACACGATAGTATGTTTATTAACTCACAATCTTAACTCATTTTTTATCAAAGTCTGATTAGAAACGAGAAGATCTCCAACCAAAAGCACAACATAGTGCCGCTTTTTTATTGTTTATCAAATAGTTTGTAATCAAATAGTATGTTTATTGTGTTTCTGTCTGATAAAGAAACGAGAAGATCTGAACCAAAACCATCAACATAGTTTGTTTATCAAATAGTATGTTTATTGTGTTTCCTGTCGTATCTTTTATATGGCTCATCATCATCAATCAATTAAGGAATGCCAAATGGAATCAAAGAATCATACAAAAAAAATGTATAGAAAGTTCTACTAAATAAAGCTATAACTAGAACAAAGAAAGTTGATACAGTTCACATATATTTCATGGGTAGTTTGTGTATCTTATGAAAAACTTCAGTTGCAAAAATCACAAACTGAACCAACTAATGAATTTCACCTGCAGCAGCTTCCACAAACGACAATTATTTCATGACTAGTGAATATGATCAGTTCAGCTTCTTAAATTGGCCATTCATTTTATCAATCATCTTTGTGATTAATTTGGTATTCCTTTGCACCATCAACTTCAAATATGTCTATAACTAAGTTAACTTTTCCAAATGTTCTGTTATCTTTAATTATTGACATGTTAACTCATTTCTATCATCTAAATTTTTGACATCTACAGACTACAGAGCTTCCATAACAGTTAGGATCGTTATATATATATATATATATATATATATATATATATATATATATATCCATCTATGTTTTTCCAATTTTACTACGTAACACATTTGTATGTGTTGTTTCTCTGATGCACAACATGATGACCTGTAAAGAATGAATATTCTTACCGCAATCTCTAATTACTAGCTCTCTATGTAATGCTTTAACTAATAGATTTTGTTAACAAATACCTAAAAGACAAATGGTATTGAAATTGTTCTTTAGACAATTCTGACCCAGGAGATGCCTAAAGACAACATAAAATTTGTGAAAGCAAGCACGACAGTAGAAACTTAATTCAAACCTTAAGAAGATGACACGTGTTTTAACTAAATTCGAAAGATACACAATGTTATACTGTCTCATAACTTTCATTTGAAATGATTGATATACTCCGTGAGATTATCAATTATGATGCCTAACTACAAGAATCAAATCCATAATGCTTCACGATATACTCCGCTACTTGACTTCCTATTTACTTTAATTCTAGTCTTTAGACTACATTCAGAATTTCATGTTACAAAGCTTTCGTCCTTCTTGCCAGACAAAAGAATAAGGCCAAATATATCAGAAAATTACTCGCAAACGAACTATTTCCACAATATCGTCGAGCGATTCCCAAAGAGTCCAGCATAGAAGGCAGTAAAACAAAAGATCCACAAAGTATAGATTAGGGATCCGGGAGTGGCAATTAAACATACGTTAGAGGCGATGATGAGGCGGCGGAGGTTGGTCATGTGCTTCCTGTTCTCCTCCTTCCGCTTCTTGGCTCCCTGGTTCGCCTGGTGTCGCCATCGCCTCGCTGCTCCCTGCGCGCCGCAACTGGCAATAGCATCGCACCGTTGACTAGGTTTTTGTTACTGGTCAACCAAATTTTTTTTTTCAATTATTATTATTATTTTAAAAATATATATTTTACAAATTAAACAAAAAAATCACATTATTTATATTCCTCTTCGTAAATACTCGCACGAATATTAATAATTTTTTAATGCCCGAATTAAATATAAATATAAAAAAGAAAAAGGAAAATGGGTAGAAAAAAAAGAAAACGGCGTCCGATTTCTGTTCTCCTCCCTCAACGAGACTCGTTCGACCTGAGCCAACTCGTTCTCGCCCCTTCTCCTCTGGGATCCCTCTCCTCCCCCGTCGAACTCGGACGCCCCCGCTTCGCCTCCTCCCACAGATGGGCTGCTCCTCCTCTCTTCCAGGTCCCTTTTTCCTCTCCCTTTATCGTCTCTTCAGGGCTTTCAACCATGGCTTTCCAATTTCCCCCTTTCCTCTTCTCTACGGTCCTTAATTTATTAATCCGGTAAGCTTTTCTCTTACCGGGAAGTTGGAGTCAGCTTGAATAATTTTTTTATATGAAGCGCTTATCGCACCTTTCGAATTGGGGTGTGTTGATTCTGAAGTGAGGCTGTGACGATGTTCAAACGTGGTTAGTTTCTATCGGTTTTCACTTCAATTTTGAAAGAAAAAAAATCCTTTTTGCCTTCTTTTCTCGTGCGAAATGTGAGAGATGTGCGCCTGTTGTTATTGTGCGTGGATGGAGGTCGACGAACTATTGAAAAAAAGTGATCTTTTAGACGCTTTTAAACTGCAAACTTGGTGGTGATTATGAACCCATTTTATGATGATTTGAGATCATTTTGTTGCAGATTCGTGTTGTTCTTGCGTTGTCAGCTTCATAAATGATTTGCTTTGTTATGAAGTCATGATTTTTAATCCGGCTTTTTATGGCAAGAAAGTTGAGAGAGGTCTGTGAAAGATATATGATATTTGCCAAGTACAAGATACTTTATAGAAGGTTGAGGAAGAAATTTAGGCTCTTATGAATGGAGAAATTGCTTTGCAGTGAGAAATGTTAACTGGAGGTGAAGGGCGAAGTGAGTTAGTTCAGCTCATAATAGGTGTTTGGAAAGGAGAAAATGGAGGAATCAGTAGTTACTAAGTTCACATAGGTAGCAATTTAGCATTCTAAATGGCAAGGTTGCTGGGTTTCATATAGATTTCCAGGGTTAATGGTGTGGGTTAGTAGGAATAAGGACAAACTTTAAACATCTATTAGTTTGTTGCAATTTACCTGCATGTTAGTAGTACTTTGCCTTTCCAACACTTTTAGCATCTATTTACTTTTTGCTGTTTTGTTGTCATATGCAAGCACTGTCGATGGAAAATCAAATGATTGATCATTGATGCTATGATATGAAAATAACATAATCTAATTTAAGTGCATCTGGCAATCCCAGGCCGGAATGCCAGAAACTTGGGTGGTTTGGATGCTGAAAATTCCATGGCCACTGACCCAAAAAACTTGCGTGTGAAGGTATGCCCTGCTTGCCTTATGAAGTTCAGCTAGGATCTCCATATAATTACAAAAATCTAGCTACTTCAGAAATATTATAATTAGTCAAATATAAAATCTATTTTGATAACTTAATACTTTTATAGATAGCTTCCTCTTTAGTTAGAAATACTCTCTTCTTGTTTTTCCTTGCTCTCTCGGCTGTCCTATATTTAACTGTTTAGTTTCCCTGAATGGAGCACAAGGGTGTAACCCTTCTGGAGCATAAGTGATCTTTACATGCATACAAGTGGAGTATAATTCTTAGCATGAGGTGGAGAAATTGAGCTGAGATTGCTAACTATCCATGCGATTGTATACAGTAATGAGTTCATTCCTAGATTTTTTTTTTTTGTGTTTGTATCAAATTTTAATTGATTGAATGTCTAAGTCTATATGGAAGATTTAAGCTAACTAAATTATGGACAGTCATATGTTGACCTCTCTAGTTTAAAGTTAATTGTTTCCAATTTGTGCTATCAATCAACCGTTGCCATTTGCCAAGTAAAAGTTGGGCAAATTTTTTTCCTTAAATGTATTGTTTATTTAACGAATGATTTCACTGCATAATTGCACCTGGTGATTGGGTTTGGTGCTACTGATAATATCATATTTCATCTTTGCAGTTGGTTCTGTTAGGTGATTCTGGTGTGGGTAAAAGCTGCATAGTCCTCCGGTTTGTTCGTGGCCAATTCGACCCTACTTCAAAGGCAATACTTTATCTAATGACAATCTAGCAATTGTTATTACCAAAGTGCATTCTTTTGCCTACATTTGTATTATTAGACTAAGATCCTGCTACTCAAAACTCTTAGTACTATTCCTTGGATCCTTAAATCTATATGTCTGCAAGGATGCAGTGAAATGAGAAAAAAAATGACAATATACAAAACATGATGATGCAATTTGAGAGTTGTACCCTGTAACTGCATCCTTTCCTCTAGTATGTCTTTGATTGGAAAGAAAAGTTCATTCATTTGTTTTGGAGATAAAAAGGCTGAACGATTTAGCTCTCTGCATTGAATAATCTAGCAGTATTAATACAGACTGAAGGAACAGTAATGAGAATGATCCATGTGTATTGAAAGAAAGTCTTTGAGATTTTGGTTGTAAAACAAAACAGTGATCGAACTTTAGATAATCTTAAGTAATGGTGAAAATTAGGTTCATTTTACTTGTTACACAACCATATTTTTAAGTTAATTATGTTACAACCCATGTGTTTCTTTGCTTTGCTTCTTTCTCCAGTAGCACAAGGATTAGTGGTTACTTCTGATAATTGAATATTTTTATTTGATCTATCTGCATAGGTTACCGTCGGTGCATCCTTCTTATCACAAACACTAGCCTTGCAAGATTCTACGACAGTGAAGTTTGAAATATGGGATACAGCTGGACAAGAAAGGTGGGTAATTTATTTATTAAAGTTGTGATATATTTCTTGTTTGTTGTAGATACATATCTATCATATACTTTGAGGATCTTAAAAAATTGCAGAGGAGCTGTAAGAATAATGTCTTGTTTATGATGCTATCATCTCTAGGTATGCCTCACTGGCTCCTCTTTACTATCGGGGAGCTGCTGTTGCGGTTGTCGTATATGACATAACAAGTGAAGAAACATTTAGAAAAGCACAATATTGGGTTAAGGTATCGTTCATTCTTTTACTCCATATGTCTTACTGAACTTCCCGGATGGAATATTTTTGCTTCTTTTTATACATTGCCACCGAGTTTAAGTCAATCCACATAACACTGATTTCACGAGTTTTAATCATGCTGCAGAACTTTCTACTTGTGCTTTTAGATAATTTGAATGAACGATGACTTGCTAGGGCTTTGCTTGCTGTAGGAACATTCTCGAATTTAATTTTTCAATGTAGGCAGTAAACTGATACATAATGATTTAGGGCATCATAATTTCAAATTTGCAAGATTGCATTTCTGCAACTGCAGTTAATTTGCCTCTAGTCACTCAAAAGCTTGAGGATCTAGTATGGGTTTTCGTTTCAAAGATCTGTATCCCATCATCTTTTCAGATTTATGAGTTTAATGTTATGTCCAACAGGAACTTCAGAAGCATGCCAGTCCTGGTATTGTCATGGCATTGGTCGGTAATAAGGCTGATTTGGACGAAAATAGGATTGTCTCATCCGCGGTAGACATTGATTTCTAATTGCTTGACGATCGTCTTAGCTTGAATCAACATATATTTAGCTTTACGAATTCATTCATTTGAAGGATGCCATGGAGTATGCGGAGGGGAATGGTATGTTCTTCATCGAGACATCCGCAAAGACAGCTAATAATATCAACGAGCTTTTTCAGGTAAATAATAAACAAATTTTCAGTCAATCCATCTAAGCTCCATTCATCTTACTTATTTCTTGGAAGATTAATTAGAGTGAAATTGATATTCTTTGGAGACTACAATAGAGTAAGAAATATTCCTTACTCTAAGAACAGTTGCATATGAATTTAACTCTCGTGAATAGGATTGTGCTCCATAACTCTACCTTGGCCAAAGATTTTTCACACAAATTGCATTTGTAAATTGTTCTTCTCTGAACAAAATGCTCTTGTTTCAGGAGATCGCGAAGAGACTTCCTCGAACATCTTGACTGTGGCTTCTGCAAGATCTGATCTGATACAATTCACGCACAGAGTTGAATGGGGGATAAAATTTATGTAACCGGTTTCATGGTTTGACGACGACAATGATGGGTGTTATGTTTGTTTCGTATCGGATGTTACACGCGATAAATCAGTGCGATATCTTCTAACTCTTGTGTGTATGTTTGTCAATTTCCTGTCTAAATTCTGTCTGTGAATGATGATTGTGGCTCAAGAAGAGTGAATGAAATGGCAAGATGGAAGAAGAATGCTAAAGTTGTTTTTAGTCTCACTTTCTTGATATGTGATTGCGGTTTAGGCTTATGAGAATAAAATTGATATGATTAGTTAAATTTGATAATGATAATAATCTATCCTTCAGTTAAAAGTTTGGTTAATGCGTCTCGTGTGGCCGAGCTATCTATCGTGAAGATTAGGCGATACGGCCTATGAGTAAGACAATACGGTTGGATTGAGTCGCGAGCAGCTTGACTCGTTTTTTAATGAGTTTTGCTTGAATTCATTCTCATGGTCTATGAGCAATTTAGATAAGTAGACGCATAGCATCAGCGGATGCAGATCTTCCGTCCATCATTGAGTATTAACCATCATGACCGTTCATTTAATCCATGAATCCCGTTCGTCCATCATTGAGTATTAATCATCACAACCGTTCATTTAATCCACTACTACCTATAAATATCTGTCCTCCGCTTCTAATTCCACTGCCTCCCTTTTCGATTCTCCTCTGTCCTAATGTAGGGTTAGGGTTCTTGATGGCGGATATTCGTCGTGTTGGCTGCTGTTTGATCGGCAGGTTCTTCTCCGGCCGCCAGCGCTTTTCCTCCGATCTTAGCGGCGCGGAGGAGTCCGGCGGGATCGCCTTACCGTCGCACTAAGGGCACGATTAAGGACGGCGTGATCGGCCTCCGATGATGGTCGCCAGATTGGGCGAGAAGTCTGTCGTCGAACGACAGCGCGCGGAGGAGTACCCCGGTCAACCAGCCGCTGCACGACGGCGGCGGCGGCGACAACAACAACCCAGTAACGGTGGCGGCGGTGGCGGCGATGACAACAACCCAGACAACAATCCAGTAACGCCGGCGGCGGCAGCGGCGGTGGCGATGACAACAACCCAACCCAGACAACAATCCAGTAACGGCGGCGGTGGCGATGAGTTAATTAGAAAGATCAAGAAAAATTTGTAAAGAAAGAAAAAACAATAAAGGTAATCGATTCGATTGTATCTTATTATTTCTTGGATCTTAAATCCACGTATCAATGAGATAAAAAAAATTGGCATTACAAGAGTTGTAACAGCATACTTTCCTCTCTAACTCTTTTGTATGTTCGTCAATTGTGGCTGAAGAAGAGTGCATGAAATGGCTAGGTCGAAGAAGAAGAATGCTGAAGTTGTTTCTTGTTTCAACTAGGGAAGAATAAAATCGGATACTTTGATCCTAAACCGGTGCAGACCGAGCCCCTATGGTCTGTTCTCTACCCGTCTGGGATTGGATTTCGACTGGATGAGTCAGGCACAACCTTGCTAGGTTTGCCCTAGAGCTGTCCGTCAAAAATTCATCGACGACCGAAGATTAGGCCTAGAGCTGTCACAGCTTTACTAGGCTGGGTTTTGAGCTCTTAGACAGCCGTCAAATTGGATTATTTTAAGCAAATTAGAGTAAAATTTTAAGATGAATTGTGATGGATTGGTCTGTCTAGGCCTGCGATCTGCGAGGGTTGGCTTGCGGTGGATTTGGATTGGTCCGTGGAGAAAATTTATTTATTTATTTAAAATTTTAAAATTAAAGTAAAAAAATTTAATGAATTAGTGGGTTAGATCTATTTAAATTATAATTTAAATTTAAAAATTATAATTTAAATTTAAAACTTTCAACTTAATCAATTAAAATTAAAATTTTTTAATATTTTTTTATTTTTTAATAGGTTCGTGAGTTGGTTCGCTTAATCTGCAGCCTGTCTTAAGTTGAGTTGGAGGAGATTTTTCAATTCACCAAATTGGTAGGTTGGTCTGTCTTGTTCTGTCATATGATGGGTCCGTCATGGGTTGGTCCGTCCCGTCATGGGTTGGTCCGTTCCATCATGGATTGGTCCGTTTGACAGTTTTAGATAGGGTCGCCCTAGTTAAAAATTCATCCACTAACGGGCTCGAAGTTGGGCCTGACGGGCTATAATTTATCGATTTGTGAATTAGACGGATCAATTTACGAACTCATTAAAATAATAAAAAATATATATATAAAAATTTAAATTTGAGTTACAAATTAACGATCCTAATTGGGCCGAGTGGCGAGTTGGTAGGACTCATTTGCATTAGTTGTAACATAAAAAAAAAAAACAAATTCTCAGTGTAGAAAACATCGATCAGCAATGTCAATGCCTTACCTTGTATCGATCGTCCTATTTGTCCTTATCACATTAAAAACAATTGTCAATTATTGAAAAATAAATATTAATAATTAGATATTTTTAAAAAATAAATTGACAATTCTAAAATTTTTATATATATTTTTTAAAATCAAAGATAAATTATGGAGGAGATGGTATTTTTATTAATGTTTTATAAGTTGTAAAAAGTAAAATGTTATATTTTTATAATTTATTATAAATAAAAATTAAAATAATTTATGATTAAAGCCTGTTTGGTCTCTTAATTACAGGTCTATATAATCGACGAGAGCGCCCTTGGCATCGAACACCATTGCTGATGCAGGGCAACAGAAGAACCTCATCGGCGAGATGGTCCGCGAGGGACTCCGCCGTCGTCTTCAGCACTCCCCAGTGGCTGCCGTCGACGGTCCTCGGCGCGCCGACGATAGCGGGGCCGGAGCCCGGCGCCATTGCCCCTCGCTGCAGGATCATAACGATCATGGGGAGGGAGCACGAGGTGGTGGAGTTCCGGACGCCGCAGCACCCGCTCGCCGGCTCCAACCACTGGGGCGGCGCCTCTCCTCTCCTCTCCCGCCACATCCCCCGGGAGTCACTCATGGCCACCGCCTACCAGCGATGCGAAGGCTTCCATGCCGACGGCGACGCGCCTGCCTCGGAGGGGTATAGTTTGGACACTGATGCTCTGTTGTCGCCGGCGACGGCTAAATCCGTGGTCGAGAGGAAGGTTACTGGTGGCGGTTGTCTCCGGCGAGGGAGGTGGGGGCTGTGGAGGCTAAGGTGGAGGCGGAGGCGGAGGGAGGAGGCGGTGTTGGGGGAGATCAGCGAGGGAAAGAGGGAGAGGAGCGGAGGATCCATCAGCCGGTGGCCGCAAGGATGGTGACGTCGAAAATTAAGGATGGTGACGTCGAAAATTTTCAATATAATGAGAATAATTCGATTTGTTGCCTTTTAACAAGCTTAAGTTTGTAAAAAAAAATAAATAAAATCAATTTTAAATAAATATTTTAATGATTTAATTTATTTTAAATTCAAGTTAAACTTTTTCTATCCACGCTTTGAGGTAAACAGCGTGCAGAGTAAGAATTTGAAATTTTTGAGGAGTATATGGAAGTTCTTCAAACAAAAAGGTGGTAAATGAAAAGTTCCTAAATTGTTACATTAATTTTCCCGACGACTCCGCTTTGCCTCAGGCTCGCTTTCTCGCTGCCTTCCTCTTTCTCCCCCTCGGTCCTCCACTCCGCCGTTCCGGCGACCGGCGGCCTCTGCTCTGCCATCGTCGCAGGCGCCTTTGATCTTCCCGATCTCTACCTGTCTCCTCTCGGCAGGCCTTTCGAGCGCTGATATACTCTTGAAGGTTTGCTTTCTGATCTCCTTCTTGCTGTTCTTCTTCAACCCTTACTTTGATCCTCGTTTGAAACCCTAATATCGAACTTCTTCCTAGTGCTTTTGTCGCAAAGGTTTGACTTTGGTGTCGATTTTCGTAGCTCTTGTATCGTTGACCTTGTAAATAAATTTTATTTTTGTTCAAAAGAGATATTTTGCCACGCCAGTTCATGAGGTAGGACGGATCATGAACTCTCATAGTTCAAATAAGGGGGAAAAGAGACCAATCGTTGTTCTTTCCAATGATTTCTTTTGGCACAAAAAAGTTAGCTGCGGAAGTAAGGAGGCATGCTTGGCTAGTATGCCAGTAGATTGTGAAGTTATTAACCATAACTTCTATTAGTTAATGCGTTGGTGCTACCATAAACCTCCTGAAATTTTCTCTTCAGACCGGATTGGCATTCCATTTACTATAAAGAACTACGATTAAATGCCATTAAACATTGTTTATTCTTCTCGACCATTTGTTACTTGCAAATATTTGTTGTTGTAAACAAGGAATATACAACTTCTCCTTTCACTGGAAATGATGCTCTTATGCTGGAAAGAACAGGAAATTTGAACTCCTCTTCTTAGATGAGAAAATAAACAGAAATGGAGTAACCACACTGGAAATGGCTTTTTTACTTCTTATCCATGAGTTAGTGTTTATATATCACAGCTATATAAAGGAATTTCAGGCATTGAACCTGAAGAATTCAAGCTGAAAGGGACTGTGCTTGTTAACGTTTTTCGTAAGGTAGTTGATCATTAAGGTAGGTTTCATGGTTTTGATGAAAAGTGGTATTACTCCAGCAACCCACCTCTCCATATAACCTGTTATTCCCACTTTTGAGCATTACAAGAAAGATATTGTTGGTGAAAAGTTGTGATTCTTACCTGATGGGCATTTGTACTAGATAGTTCTAGATGTTCAGATGCTGAAAATAGCATATTTAGGGTGTGTTAGAATTCATAAGCTTTAACTTGCTATTTTTTAACCGTCAAACTATTATGAATTAACAAAATGGTAAAACATTATTTTGACTCTTTACTACTTGAATTGATTTTATTTTCCTTTTTTAACTTTCTTAGTTTAGGATGAGAAATTTTGACATATGTCGACACCTTTGGAAATAGTTAGCTCAACTATGTCAATCTAGATTTGGATGCTCAACAATATGAGTAAGATAAAACATTATTTTGACTAATAACTGCTTGAATTGATTTGATTTGATTTATTTAACTTTCTTAGTTTAGGATCAGAAATTGCGAGATATGCTCATACCTTGGGAAATAGCTAGATCAACTATGCCAATCTAAATTTGGATGCTCAACAACATGAGTAAAGTCTTCAATGGTCTGAAAAAACCTAGAGGCAAAAGGAATTGTTTTGTTGATTATTGGAACTTATGTTGTGCGACAAGATTTGGCTGATAACTTGCTGTGGCAGATGCACAGTAAATTATACTATTTTTTTTTCCAACAGGTAGGAAGGGGCACCCAGTTCCCCCTTATGGCTGTCCCTGCCTCTCGTTGGTTTCATAGTATTATGTTGTCATTTCTTCAATCACTTTAAATCTTATACCTTCCTAGCTAGTCTTTACCATTAGAAACTATAAAAGTATCTTCAGGATACAACGTATCTATTGGAATTTGTTGTTTTCCCATGTCTTGAAACTCGTGTCGATTTAAATTTAGTATTAGTTACATAGATGTGCGTCCTGAACTATAATTAGCTGCCTGTCAATATGGGTTTTTACAATTGCTTCTCTCAGAAACAATCTGGAAAAGGTAAATTCTTTCTGATCATTGTACAGGCTGGCATAAGTTAGAATAAGCAGCATGGAAACCAAACTTCAACAAACTGCAACAAATTCCCACAAAGCTGAGATAGACACAAGAGCCTTGTTTTTTAGCACATCCCTACTGGGGCCCTTTGGTCATTAGAAACATCTTAAACCCTAAATAAATAAAATTTGGTTCTTATTTTTTAGAACATCCCTACTGGGGCCCTTTGGTCATTAGAAGCATCTTAAGAGTTACAGATTCCTATAGGTCGCGGGTTCAAATCCCTCCTCGGACATTTTTCTTCCTCTTTATTTTTGTTACTTCCGCTAATTCAAAAATTCCAGAAAAATTTTCTAAAATTCTAGAAAAATTATAGAATATTTTTAAAATTATTTTTGAGAATTTTTGGGTGTTACATCATGGAAGGGGGTTGACTGCTTTTCTTCTTTGACTGTGAGGTCGAGGACCTGATTGAAAAGCCTTTAACTTCTTGGGCAGACATCGACACCACCTCAAGCACCTATCCCATTGGGTCGAGTTCATCCATGGGTGTTGGTGCATCAGCAATGGGTAGGGCCTCGTTTTGATCTCTGACCTCTTCAGGAGACTCCTCGGACGCTGCTAGTGTTACCAAGGCCTCGAAGGCCACTCGGTCCCACTTCAAGTACTTGTTGACCAAAGCATCCATAAGTACTTCCACTGCTTGGAAAAAATTAAGACTTAGTTAGTAATCATAGAAGTAAGTAAAAGCATACAACTTACTGAGTAGCTGGGGCAGGTCGACATCAATTGGACTTAGACACCCCTGATAGAGTAGACCCTCCTCACCCACCAATTTGTTGACGTCAAAGTGAAGTTTCTTCAGTAGTTCGGCTACTTTTATATACACTTGCTCTTTCCTATATGATCCTAGGGGGGAGGACTTGACACCTCGGGCTACCACTGTCACGTCCCGAGAAGGCCGTCCGAAAAATTTCGACAGCATCTCCTCAGTAACTGTGATAATTTTCCTGAATACATGCAAAATACTCAGCCACAAGCGGCTGGAATAAGGACAACATGTCCAAAAACATCACACAACCACAGACAGTTATAAAATAAGGCCTACCCGGCCACACAACAGCTAACACATGCATACTACTCAACATAATCAAATTTTACGAAACGGAAACATCGTAAATCCAGCAAAACGAATAACCACTACGTAAATCCAACACGACTACTATAATATGATAAATCCAATCGTGACTACAATCCAAACCACAAATACATGTCCTCGGAGTACAAAACATAACCGAAAGAAAATAACTATACCACTACCAACAATCTTCTGATGTGAGACAGCAGCAGCCGACCGAACCTCCAAGCTCTAAGTAACCTATCTGTTATCTGGGGAGAAAACAAAGTAACCCCAGGGTCATGGTAGTGAGTATTAGATACTCAGTGGGTACAGCAGAGAAGTGCATAATCAGGTAACAACAAAGATAATCAACAGGAATAGTAAAAAGAGTGTATCAACAGGAATAGTAATGAATAGAAACTGACGAATGCTAGCAGCCGAGACTGAAATAAGTCTAAGTATCAACCGAATATATCATATGTCAACTGAGTACAACATGTGAGTATATATCAACTAAGATAGGTATCTACTGATAGTACAGAATAAGCAGGAGTGTTTCATATGAATAATAATACAGGTCATAGGAATCATGAAATCTGCAATGTATAATTCATGGCATGTAAAATCGATGCAACAATCATATAATGCAGCAATCATATTTCAACCAAGTGCAACATCCACATACACATGCTGTAGTCAATAATGCAGCTATAATAGTGCTGCTAATACATGTATGCAACTATGCAACATACATCGGAAAACAGTATGCATGGTTCCGTTCGCGGACCATCCCAGTCACCCTCCCAGAGCACAGTGAACTGGGTCGCCAAACAGAACAACTGCACGAAGCTCCAACAACAAACCACTACTAACAAGTGGTGGAGCAGGCAGTAGCACAGGAGGGCTAACGAGCCAGTCCTGGTTGCACCCAACTAGTGCAACCTCACCTCTATCACACCACAACACGGTGTCCGGTGAGAGCCAACAACAAAACAGCCAACTGTTGCTGTCATCAACTACTACAACTACATGATGTCATGGTGATCATCTCAACATATAATAGCTACATGATAGCAGCATAATCAACAAGTATCAACATATGTGTCAACATGGTATCAACATGGTATCGACAAGTATCAACAGGAGTCAACATGGTATTACTAGGTATCAACATGGTAGCAACAAGTATCAACAAGAGTCAATATGGTATCAACATGGTATCGACAAGTATTAACAAGAGTCAATATGGTATCAACATGGTATCAACAGGAGTCAACATGGTATCGACAAGTATCAACAGGAATCAACATAGATTATTCAAAGGTCAAGCAACAGGTATCAAGCTACGAATAATAACAGATATCAACTGATAACATGCATACGCATCAGAAGTATCAACATGATAACAATGATAGATCATCATAAGGTCAAAGGCAGGTATCAAGCAATGAACGAAACAATGAGTCAAGCAACAATGCAATAAGGATAACAACAGGATAAACAACGGATAACAAATTATGCACTACGAAGATAAGACCTGTGTTGACCAAGCACAGGAGTACCCACCTGATCTGACGACCATTAATCACACTCCGAGAATAATAGGACCAATCCAATCGAGGTCCTAAAATAAACAACAACATAACTTTTACTACAACGATACTGTATCAAATTACAGTGTAATTAAATTATATAATATAATCCAACTAATCCCCTTATTAATTGATAAATCCAATAAATGGATTATCACTCCCATCCTAATGGTTAATGATCAAAACAAGTCCTGATCATTAATTACTAACTTAATCCCAATCCATCAAAACCCTAACAACTATAACCGAATCAACTCAGCTTATAACATCCACATAAGTCAATGAAATCATCAACTCAAATTGGTTACAACCGGATCCTAACCGAATAACCCTCACAATCCACATTCTTTTTCAATAGGACAAGGTCATCAATCAGCCCCTTTTGGAACCAAGTAGACTTAACCTCACAACTCATTCGGTTAATTAAAATAACTAATTCCATAACCCAATCAAATAGAAATCTAAACCTACATCAATCGGCTAAGCAACACCCTAAATCTAGAACCATACCACCAACATCCATTATCAAACAACCCTTAATCAGATTCTAGTAGATAAACTCACCTTGATTCAAAGACCGTTTGCCCTAGAAATCAGCTTCGGTTTCCCTTCTTCACCACTTGCAACCAACACCGAAAGACATAGCCACTGTCCACCTTCTATTGGTGAGCAAAACCAACAAAATCCAATCCTAATTAAAACCAATAATTCAGATCCAATTCTAGTAACACCATAATAAAGCTTACCTCAAATCTGATTCCTCTCTGCTCCTTCTTCCTCCTTGCTGCCGGATTCAAGAAAAACCCCCAATCTGAACAGGTCGCACCCACCAGCTGAGGAAAGAAGAAATCAAACAACAACCTTAGGAGATTCCAAGTCCTACAACCCGATTCAACTTAGGAGCTCTAAAAATCCACGATTTTGGCTTACCAATCAACTTCTTCCTCACTGGTCCGATGAAAATCTTTGCGTGGCTAAGAGCAACAGACGGCGGCTGAGGAAGGAAGCCAGGTGCTGGTCCTCACACAACAACCACAGCAGGGACGGCAACGTCGGCTGCTAGTCACAGCGACGAAGACACGCGATGCGATTGGGCAGCGTCGGTGCTGATCTTCTCCACACGATGACGACAACGGCAGCCGTGGATCTTCGGGCGGTGAAGGTAGGGCAAGCTCGATCTCAGCAAGGATTAGTACGGAGCTCCTCCTTGGTGGCAGAGACGACGACTCGCGATCAACGGTGGCGGTGGACTTGTGGCAGAAGGGGCAAGCGATGTGTGGTGGGCAGAGCGGCGGCGAGCGGACTTGTGGCAGAAGAGGAGGCCACGGCAACGGGCGGCGATAGGACAGCGGCCAAAGAAGGGAAGAAGGCGGTGGTCGGCGGTTGAACACGAACAGAGGCTTCTTCTCCACGCGGCGCAGCGAGGTCTCGGTCTAGGAGGCGAGGGTGGCGGCGAGGGCGACGGCGAAGGATGCTGGTTTACAGGGGCAGCGGCGGAAGAAGGGCACAGCAGCGTCGGCTTCAGCTGGTGAGGGAGGCGGCGGCAGCGAGAAGGAAGAGAGGCGGCGGCGGCATCGATCAGGAGAAGGCAGAAAGGGCATCGCGATAAGGAGAAAGCATCAGGTTTTTATTCCTTAATGGATCCCTAACGGTTTGGGTTTAAACCATTAAGCTATTAACACATCCTATACCTCATAACCATTAATTTAATTAGATGCGTTAAGGTTTGATCAATCCAACAAATCAACTCATAATTACTTAATTAAATCCATCTTCCATAAACCCCATAAATCAAGGTTAGTTATATTTTACGATTTACCCCTTTAGGTTCCGGTATTTTACAACCACCCAGTCAGAAAGTTTAAGGGAGTTAGGGGCCTAATGAGGAAGAACTAGGACTTCCAGCCTTTGTGCAAGGTCAGGTACTTGTCAAATAAGTTATAGCCTAGCCTTGCGGTGAAATAGAACATGTCTTGTTTCATCCTCTTCGAATAGAAGAAGAAATGAAAGAAGACGTGGTTGAGCGGGATTTGGTAGACTTGGAAGCCTAGGGCTACCCCACAGAGGAGGCGAAAGGAGTTGGGGGCAAGTTGAGGGAGGGGGATGTGGAAATAGGTGGAGATGTCTTGAAAGAAGTCAAGAATGGGGAAGTGGAGGCCACCAACCAATTGCCTGTGGAAGAAGGTGACGAACCTTGGCGGTGGGGTGTGAGGTTGTTGGTCAGGGTGGGGAATCCTAATTCTATGGCTCCCCGTATCCCATATAACCTCGTAAGCTCCTCTCTCAATTCGCGGGTGAAGGTAGACTTGATGGACCCATACCAAGGGGTGGAGGGTCCTGCAGGGTCCATTTCTAAAGTTCCTAGGTCTTAGGGAAAGAAGGATGATAACATGCATTTTGTTAGTTTATTTTGGCCCTAATACTTAATATTTTGGTTCTCTCATTGTGTAATTATTGAGTATTAGCATATTTTATGAGTAGGACTTATTTTTGGACTATATCGCTTATTCCATTCCTACAAATTTTGAGTTGAATCTAACATTTTCCATATGATTTTGTAGGAGACCTAAAGGGCCATGAAATTGGATCATGTTCAAACTAAGTTCAACCTAAGAGAAGTGAAGCTAGCCCAACCCAAATTGGATTCATGCTATCTCCTATCCTATTGCGGATTCGAGTTTGGGCTCACAAAAGGATCCACTATGACCACAACCCGTTAAGGAAGCTAGAGGAGGGAGCAAGAGGGGTTCATTGAGGCATTCTTCCCTTTGGAGAAACCCTAGCCGCCACCCATCCTCTCCATCTTCTCACCGCCACCTTTATTTTTAACCATGCCCTTCATCCGCCACCACCATCGGAACGAAGGCAAGGGGATTTCCTCTTCAATCCGGCCACCTTCCATCGATCGAGGAGTCAAGGGATACCTTCTCCATCACACCATCTCATCCACCCGTATCTACGTGGAGTGCCGAAGTTGGGGACTCCTTCCTTCGTCGTGTCATTCATGGAGTTCGCTTCGCTTCGCATCCACCTTCATAGGGAGAATTATTAGATTAGATTTAATTTCATTTCTGAGCTTAGATTTAATTTTGCATGTCAAGTGTTTGTTGAATTCCCTCTTACAGTATTCACTTGTTTTCATTTATTGATTGTTAGCTACTTTGTTATCTTGAATTGTGCACTTTACATGTTTGTTAAAATTCCTCTTTACATGTTTCTTAGCTTTTTCTTGTTTATTGTTCATGCACTAGTTTAATTCGTTAGATGATTTAGATTAGTGTTCTTTTCAATAATTAGATGATTTAGAATTCAATACAACCCACCCCCCCCCCCCGTCCAATACAAATGAAAACCCAAATTCGGCTATAATAACCACTAAGATTACCGCACATTGTCTTCAATCGTTGGGAGACGATTCGGGTTGCCCTATACTATCTTAGTTAGGGGGATTCGGTATAAATTAAGTTGGTGTGCTAATTTAGACGACAATCTGAGCCTCACATCAATTTTTAGTACCGTTGTCGTGGACCCTTTTATAATGTTTGTTAATTTTTAGATCTTGTAATAATTTTTCATTTCTTTTCTGATATCTTTTCTGTATGCCTTATGATTTTATTTTTCTTGTTGTGAAGTGCATGACCAGGGCATTTAAGGAGTCATTACTTGAAGATAATCCAGAGATTATCAGAACATTCCATACTTACAAAGAGCGCAGAGGAATTCTGTGAATAACAACATGGCATTCTACAATAGTTACAATTACAAAAACAACACTTTCAGAGTTTCAGACTTTGCTTACTAAGCTTCTTACACTCAATATCCTGAACCTGAAGTGGATTTTGAGCTTATATCAGAGAGTTGGCAGTCCCAGAATTTTCATGGCTTAGCAGCTCTACAAATGCAATTTGGTGAAATATGTGCTAGTGCAACACATTTTACTGATATCTGCCCTTCACGACAACCATATGGAGGATTTCCTTTCCCAGATCATGTGGCAACAACGAATATGTATCAGAGCAACCCTCAATATCAGAATAACCCTATATCATTTACCTATAATTCTGAATGGAGGGATCACTCAAAT
This sequence comes from Curcuma longa, assembly GCF_044706935.1. Lineage (NCBI taxonomy): Eukaryota > Viridiplantae > Streptophyta > Magnoliopsida > Zingiberales > Zingiberaceae > Curcuma > Curcuma longa. The sequence continues at coordinate 10,110,855 of NC_133865.1, forward strand.
CTGAGATATGGAAACAACTTTGAGCAGCAACCCAACTTTGCACAACAACAAACATTCTAGTCTTATTCAACAAACTTTCAGAGGCCGCTAGAATTTTAGAGTGACCCAATTCAGTATATGCCTCCACAAGTTCAACATTTCTATCCTACTCCTAGACCAAGTTACTCAGATCCTTCCACACAAGAGCTGAAGGACATGATGTAACAATTTCTCTTGCAACACCAACAGAGGGAGGACGCTGCCTTGCAAGACTTTGAAAGACAAATGCGTCACATGGGTACTGTTATCAGTCAGTTTCAGTCTCAGAACAGTCAGCTTCAGTCTCAGGAGCCCCCATCTCCACCATCTCAATCAATTTCAAATCTGGATGAGAGCACTACTACACCTTCAGACCCCATATTTCAGGCACCTATCACAGTTTCTGATAAAGACATGAAGCAGGAACCACAACTAGATTCGAATCCACAAGTGCTAATGTCGATTTCATTTCCCCAGAGAGCAGGACTTTATGAGTTAGAATGTGATGTAGATACCTCCTTGATCGAGATGGATACCAACTCTGAGGTAACAAATTATGATTCTTTTGTGTCACTGATGATGTTGTTGATGCTTGTGCAAATAAATTCAATTCAATAAAATGAAAAGATAAAATTCAAATAAATTCAATTAAAATAGTAGATGCTAGGGCTGGGCTCTACCGGGAATGCGAAAGAGGGACCGGCACCGCTCCAACTAAGATCTCTCTTTAGGCTTTAGTCGTTCCGAGAGTTGGAGGAAAACTTATCTTCTAGGCCAATATCAAGTAGTAGCTCGGGATCAGGCTAGTAACTGGGTGAGAAATGAAGAAAGAAGTTCTTGAATTTCTTTATATTTATTTTAGGCCATAAGACTGACCGGCACGATAAAGATTTCATGATTTCACTGTGAGATTGAGGGGCGACTAAAAGGAGAGTAGAAGGCATCTGCTGCTGCTAGAGTGCACCTACTCAACCGATCGTCGGCTAAGACCTTCTGGTTAGCAGCCGGATTAGGTACCTGATCTGCTCCGATCGATCCTCGGGTTCGCCCGCTAGTCCTACCGCCTAGTGGGATCGGATCTTCTGTTCGGAATGAATGATCTGCTTTGATAAAGTATATTTAGTAGAGGCAAGTCCAATATTAGTCAAAGGTTTGGTTCGCGAGTCACTGCTCCCACGAGTAAGTGCTTCCTCTACTTTATTTTGCCCAAGTCCAACCACTAGTCACTGCTTCCTCTACCCAAGTCCAACTAAGATCCCTTCCAGGAATAACCCTTTACCCTCCTTTCTACGCGCCTTACATGCTTGAACTTGAGCCGATCGGGGATTCACTCGTACACTCGCTCCACGAATGAGCAGGCGATGTTGAATCGGGGCTTTCCTAGCTCCTATTGGTCGGACTTCCCTCGCTCTCACTCTCCGCCGATAGAGCGAGGAGCGACTAGAAGGAGTGCCTAAAGATGAAAGGAGCGGTGACGCACTCTCCACTCTCACTCGATCTCCATGCTATGGAGGGACGGAGCAGATGTGAACGGATTTATATATCTAATTAGATCTGAAATGATCATAAGAACGAGGATCTTATTAGATAGAAAAGAGATTGATAGCAAATAGAGATTCTTTCTCGTCTGCTCTCTTTCCATCGCGTGAAAAGCCCAAGATCGAGATAGGAGCTCATGACCGAACGTCCTAGTTGAAGGAGATAGGGCCTCGGCCCCTTTTGACCTCTTTACGTATCAACATACATCGCATCGAGGACTCAATCTGCGTCCAATAGAATAGGCCACAAGCAAGGACTGTTCTTCCTGGCTTGGGCTTGGCAGTCATTCCTGGCTTTGAGGTCATGTCTGCCCTCCAGGCCGCTGTCCCTGTCCTTCTTCTTTCTTTCTCAAGTCTTCTTTTCTTCCTGTAGCGAAGAGAGGGAGGGGTCTCAGGGCTCAACAAGTATCAGTCATGTCGAAGAGAAGTAGTGCTTCACCGTTGGCATTCAAGTCACCATCATCAGAGCTAGAATACGAAGAGGCAAAGGTCTCATTTCCGCTTTCAAGACCCGAGGCAGATACTGCTAGGATGGTGCGGAGCGAACCAAGGAAGTTGGAAAAAAGTACTCAAAGAAGGAGCTGCTGACTTGGCTGGCGCATTGTCATTGGCCAGAATAGGTCACGAATACTAAGATCAGACTGAACTCGCCCGCTAAAGAGGTTTAGTTCCGCTGAGGCCGAGTTCAGACTCCTCGCCCGAAGAGCAGGTCTGGCACGAACTCTACAAATGTCGACTATCCTCTAGTATCCTCGAAGCTTCGACACGCAGATAACTCTTCTTCTGCCTCGTGCCCCGCCTTAAAATCCTATTCTTAGTAATTGTCATCACGAAAGAAAGGGACTCTGCTTTAAGAAGAGATTCCCGAACTAAAGTAAAGCCAGCTCATTCTATCCCATTGAGGTCGAGATGCAGATAGAGCCTATGTGGTAGCCAATCGTCCATACCCCGCACTGCAATGAGCTAATCAGATATTTCCAGACTCCAAGAAGACCCGCCTCCCCTTAGTTAGATTTTGATTTGGGGCAAGCGTCACGCTCCTCCGAACGAGATGGGTTTTGACCACTTTCTATCCCGGGGCTGGGACGGGGGGAGTCTCATTCAAAAGGCTAGTGCCAGAGGGATAACTATTGCTGTTGATTTTTTCAAACCCCTTAGCACTGCAGCTAAAGGAACGAATGCAATGACGTGTAGAAATCCCCCTTCGACGTCGATCCTCGAGACCCGGCCAATCCAAAAGTGGGTCGACCAGCAGGGTTAGTGGGTCGTTCGAGGCTAACGGCTAACGGTCAAAGCGCCAACCAGGCCCAGTCGACCAGCAGAGGGCAGGGACGGCAAGGAGTCCCAGTTTAAATAGAGAATTTACCTTAGACGTCGATCCTCGAGACCCGATCCTCGGTCCAGAAGTAGGTCGACCAGCGGGACTCAATCCAAGTAGCAGAAGCAGTTTAGTTGAACGCAAGTAGCAGGCGAACGAGGTTAGGTTCCATTAGAGTGAGAAGACGTCAGATAAAAGGGAAGGTCAACGAAAGCTATGCGATAGGAGTCCAATGCCCTAGAAAGGGTACGGAGAAGAGACCAATCCCAAGAACCCGATTCAACTTCGTATTGATAAGTGAATCTTGATTTGAACCCTCCGACTCATAATTTAGCTATCGGAGCCTCTGACTCTAGGATTGGTCCCGTCATTCCGAGTTCTCAGTTTCTTTTCTTAAATTCATTCCTCGTTCGAATTGATCATTGAATCACTCTTCCCTCTTTACGACGCTAGTTCAACGTCGGGTCTTTCCTCGACTTAATTAAAAGACGCCAAGTCCCTAATGGTCGCATTCTTAAGCCACCTTAATATATAGTCGCCACCACTGAAGCCACGTATATATGTGTCATGTCTTCCGTAGTGTCTTCCGTCTTTAGGCGCTCCCGTTGGTCTGATTAGGCGCTCCCGGAGGTCGCTTTACATCATTACATTCGCTCGTCGCAACTTTCTACTTTATTCTAGCCAAGTCCCTAACGGTCGCTAGGTTTCACCCCTACTCTTCGCCGGCTTGACGGCTTGGGCACTCCCGTTGGTCTAATTAGTCTTAGGCACTCCCGTTGGTCGTGTCGCGCTGTTCCTCCGACGTCTGCCGCGGCTATCTTTAAACCTCCTCCAGAGGGGCGAACTTAAATAGCGCAAGCTTTAGATAGGTTCGCTCATGGAGCTCACACGTTGTTCGTCTTTGCGACACTGACGTTTGCTCGTCGTAAAGCTTAGGAAATGGAGGTCCGAGAAGTAAGGTCCGGTCTTCGTGAAACTAGTGAATGTAGGTGCACATGACCAGGACACATGACCAGGAATAAATGGAAGATCGAGGTGCTCACTCTTCTCTCACCAAGGCAAAAGAGGTCTAAAGTGCTCTTTCTGGCAAGGCTCAAGTGGTCTAAAGTGCTCTTTCTGGTTTGTCGGGTACCCGGTTGAAGATCTTCAGTCTAGGGCCATGGAAGCACAGATTGATTCTTATTTTTCAGGAGCTGGGGAATCAGTTGGCAGTGAAATCCAAGGTCAACGGAAAGGAATGCGATCAGAAATCGAGTGAACAAACTCATGTATTCATATTTTTGTGCTACTACTGTCTTGTAGAGTTTTTTGTGCTAACATCGATTTTGTAAGATCAGTAGATTGATCGGCTGGATTGGTAGATTGAACAGGATAGATAGACTGATTAGTCGGTTCGGTATACCGAATAGTGACATGGCATCCAATATGGCATAGGATAATAACGAATTTATTGACGCGATAAAAGATAACTGTTAATTGAATAATGTGGCAGAAAAAGTTATCAGGTAGTTGACATGGTGGCAAATGATTAAAGGATAGCTTGACCTTAGACTGATTTGGGAGATCGGTGTATCAATCAAGTGGATTGGGATCCAAATCCTAAAATGATTGATGTACTGACCAAGAGATCAGTAAATTCATCAGGTCCTTAAAAAAGAAGGTCATGGTCGAAATTTCTTCATCAATCTAATCTTAGAAGCCCTCTACTTTCACTTCACTCCAAAATACTGACAACACGATGACCTACTACTTTGACATTCGTACAAATTTTTGGATCTATCCCATCGATATTATTGCTTATTAATTAATTATTTTTTATGCTTTAAAGGAATGGTAGCCGTGTAGGTGTCATTTGGAAGACGATGAATTGAGACGTTCCCCGTCTCAGACTAAGACAGAGGGATAGGAACCCACCCAACGTGGCTGGCCCCGCGCTTTGTCTATGATCGACCATCGTGGTCGTGGCCCAAAAACAAAACAGCCCTAATTTTGGTTCAGCAAACCTCACTACACTCTCCACCACCGACAACGATGGCCGCCGTCTCCTCTTCCCATCCTCTCCACCACGGCCACCACGGCCACCGCCACTGCCTTCTCTCCTCCTCCTTCCCCTTCTATCTTCGGCTCAACGCCCGCCGCATCACCTCAACGCGGGGGTCGCCTCCCTCTACCGCGGCCCACATCGTGGCCTCCTCTTCTTCCTCCCGCCCCCTCCGGGCGGCCGTAATTGGCGGCGGCCCCGCCGGTGCCTCTGCCTCAGAGGCACTCGCCCTTGGCGGCGTCGAGACCTTCCTCATCGAGCGATCCCCTTCCGGCTCCAAGCCTTGCGGTGGAGCCATCCCCCTCTGCATGCTCTCCGAGTTCGACCTCCCGGCCCACCTCGTCGACCGCTGCGTTACCCGCATGCGCATCCTCTCCCCCTCCAATCGCATCGCGGACTTCGGCCGATCCCTTCGCCCCAACGAGTTCATACCCATGCTCCGACGCGAGGTCCTCGACTCATTCCTCCGCAACCGCGCTGTTAGCGCCGGCGCTCGCCTCCTCCCTGGGCTTTGCACCTCCCTCCAACTTCCCGCGTCCGAGTCTGATCCCTACATCGTCCACTACACCGCTTCCCCGCCCTCCCCCGGCTCCCTCGCCGGCATCCCCTCCACCCTCGCCGTCGACGTCGTCGTCGGAGCTGACGGTGCCAACAGCCGCGTCGCCCGCGCCGTCTCCGCGGGCGGCTACGCCACCGCCATTGCCTTCCAGGAGCGCATTCGCCTTCCCTCCGCGGCCATGTCCCAGTACGCAGACCTCGCAGAGATGTACGTCGGAACCGACGTCTCGCCTGACTTCTACGCCTGGGTCTTCCCCAAGTGCGACCATGTGGCCGTCGGCACTGGGACGTCCATGGCCAAGCACGACATCAAGCGACTCCAGGGCGGCATCCGCGCCAGGGCCGGGCCCAAAATCGTCGGCGGCGAGGTGATACGCGTGGAGGCGCACCCAATTCCCGAGCACCCGCGGGCGCGTCGGGTAGTCGGGCGGGTAGCGCTGGTGGGAGACGCAGCTGGGTACGTCACCCGTTGCTCCGGCGAAGGAATCTACTTCGCCGCCAAGTCGGGGCGAATGTGCGGCGAGGCTATAGTGAGGTCATGGAAGGAGCGCGGCGTGGTCACTGAGGCCGACCTCAAGAATGAGTACCTGGGGAAATGGGACGGCGAATACTTGGGAATGTTCCGCTTCCTAGACCTACTGCAGAGGGTCTTCTACGGGAGCAATGCCGGCCGAGAGGCGCTGGTGGAACTGTGCGCCGACGAGTACGTCCAAAGGATGACGTTTGAGAGCTACCTCCACAAGAGGATGGCGACGGGGGACTGGAGGGAAAACCTGGGTTTGGCGTGGAGGACCGTTAGCAGTCTGATGAGGGCGAGTATCGTGGGGTGGGAGATCGGGAGACTGAGGACTGCTGTGGACTCCTGAAACAACCATGTTCGTTATCTATCGCCCTGATATATTTCAACCAACTAGTTATTGTGATGAATATTGAAATCCTAGTAGTTTGCTATTGTTGTAGTTGTTCTGCTTTGGTATTTGCCTTCTAGTCGTAACTCTTGTTTGGTCTTTTAGTTTGCTATTGTTATAGTTCGAGGATCTCAGGAGAGATGAAGAAGTATGGCTGCTTTGATCGATCCCATTGAACCTGTAAGTTCCCATCTCCTTTATACATTTTATGGAGAATTAAGTTGATGATTTGTTCTTATTTATGCTTTGGTTTTGTAGTCCAGGGGCAAAACCTAGCCAACCTTGTTTCTTTTCTTTGTTTGATGGAATAGATGTAACTGATAATTTGATGTTACAATGGAGCTACTTTTTTAAATATAGTTCTATCTTCAGGACATGGAGATCTCAGTCATGGAATGTAGATCAAAAGTTAGGTTTGGTTTTTTCTTCTGCAAAAGGTGTGGAATCCGCCATCTTAGCGACTCCACACGATCGACTCCACGATCATTTGTGAGGAGGTAAATCTAGAAATTGCAGTTGATTTTGCCTATTTTATACGACTTGTACTCTGATTCGTATGATTGCAAGTCTTCAAGGGTATGGACCATACCATAGTAGGGGCTTGCCAATGATGGCCTAGGCTTGTCCATGCCATGCCGTATGATGGTCCATTCATGCATGGTGCATACTCTTTGATTTGTACTTGTTTGGGTCGTACCCTGTGAGGTTCAGGACCCATCACGACCCATCCTGTCAGGGTCGCGCCTAGGGATGGCCTTATCTATCATGAGGGGCTTTAGGAAGCTTGAGATTCTTGGAGGGGTGAGTTTTGTACAAAGCTCTATGGAGTGCTTTGTGTACGAAGCTTAGTCATGGTCGCGAACAAAACTTTGTGAACGTCAAACATTGAGTCAGGGTGTTGAGACGTGTGCTTGGGCTATCGAGTACTTGAAATGCCAAGTTGAGGTGCTCATATTAATGAGTACTCAGGTTCTGATATGGGCGCGTGAGTTACCGAGCACTCGGGGCGCTAAGCTAGAGTGCTCGAAGTTGTTGAGCACTTAGAACGGCTGTACATTACTTTGTTCATCAAGCTCACAAGATGTTGAGTACTTGTGTCGTGCTAGGGACTCTAAGCCAAGCCAAGCTTGATTAGTGCCATCTATCAAGCCTATTGACTTGAGTTGAGCTACATAGATTGGGACTGCTGAGTTAGGAGGGGATCACTATTTAGGAGTATCACAAGTTCCCCTATTAAGTTGGGCTGATGGGTAGAGTTGAAGTTTGACTCAAGGAGATCATAACTTCAAGACGTGCCACTCAAGGAGATTAGACCTCACATTACACTACCATTATGTTTACAATGTGTGGTTGATATTCATTAAGGTGGAAATATTGGTTTATCTTTCCATTAAAATCAATCGTCGATTGTGTTTGTCGAGGATAATTTGCACATTGGATGGGGCACGAGAATCTCAAGGTTGAATTGCACCTTCTAATTGGGAGCAAATCTTGCTTGCAGTGTTAGCTCTTCTAGAGGTTGATTATTTGCATGTGGTTGCCCCATGTCATTCAAACTCTACGGTTGCTCCCTCCTCGTCAATCAAGGGTTTAGAGGAACCTGAGGTAGCCACGTGTCATTGGATTCAAGATTTTAATAGCGTCGAAGTGTTTTCTTGTTGTTGGATTAAATAAGGGGAAGGGTTTATAAGGGTCAATTTTCATCATACTCTAATTTCATTTTTGGCCCGCTGTCTTCCTCCCTAGTTTTCTCTCGTGTGCATCTTTCCTATAAGCTTCTATTCTCCCTCTGTTTCTTCTCCTTAGTGTAGATGACCTCTAGGGTAAGCGTCCTATTGCCACCAACGGGTCCAATAGCCAATCGCTAGACCTTACTAGGGCTACGCTGAGGGGGTGATAACTAGCAATTTGACACATTATTTTGATTCATTTCTTAATTTTTGAATCCACTTGTATAGTTTATTCGCATTACTTATCATGTTTTACGAGCATTGAATTGTTTAGAGCTTTAATGCAAATATCTTTTAAATGATGGCCCTAATGTTTAAATTGGTACATACTTTGTTTTGTAGGGTATATGAGGAGCATATTGAGGAGTCTTGGGGCCTACTCAGTAAGAAACACAACTTAATTGTGCCCTTTGACACGGCCAAGCTGTGCCCTTCAATGACCTCTTCGATCAATGTCAATACGGAGTAAACAGCTTGTGACACGGCCTACTCGTGCCATTTGGCACTACCGTATCACACCTGGTCAGAACCTGACATGGTCAGGGTGTGCCTACAGGCATGGCCGTGCTGCACTTCATCAGAACCTGGCATGGCCAGGGCGTGCCTATAGACATGGGCATGCTAGATGCTCCGTGGTTGCATGGCTAAGCATTGGTTTAAATGGTTTGGGTTGGTTAAAAGGGTTGGTATAAGTGGTAAGGGAAAAGTTGGCTAGCAACATATAACTGAGGTGCTGTGCTCATGTGTTAGGGATTGCTCTCCACAATCCTCATTCTTTTCTCCACCAACATTTCCATCTTCTCCACCTCTCCTCATATTAGAAAGGAGAGTTTGCTTCACTTCCGATGACCTCCAACGATTTCCATCACTTCACTAACATCCTCTCCTTTCTCGGATTAGAGGAAGAGGACCCATTTCATCTTTGATGGTACTCCAAGCTCAGACAGATTAGGGAGGGCTCGGATCCTCCACCAAACTCTTGGATTACGGAGTTTGAACCATTCCACCATTGCAACTTTATCTTCAAGACTTGATTGAGTTCTTCGCTGGATTTTGTCATGAGCCTCATCATCCATACACATTGGGCTTCCCTTAGTTTGTTTTTGACTCCTCTTGTTTAGTTTTGATTTGTCAATTGTTGGTTGTTGAGGTTGTTACTCCCTTTACAGTGCCTTTTCCTTGCCATTTCGATAGATGCTTAGTTGCAGTTTATTGTGCTCACCATTTGTTTGGTTTTGATTTGTCAATTGTTGGTTGTTGAGGTTGTTACTCCCTTTACAGTGCCTTTTCCTTGCCATTTCGATAGATGCTTAGTTGCAGTTTATTGAGCTCACCATTTGTTTGGTTTTGATTTGTCAATTGTTGGTTGTTGAGGTTGTTACTCCCTTTACAGTGCCTATTCCTTGCCATTTCGATAGATGCTTAGTTGTAGTTTATTGTGCTCACCATTTGTTTGTTGAATTGTCCCTTCCACGAGTTATGTTCTAGTTTGACTATGTTGTTAGTTTAGTTACTTGCAATGGTTTCCCTTGACTAGTTGTAGTTCATTCGTGCTTTGTAGTTAGTGATTTCATGACAAATTGGTTTAGTTTAATTTCTCCATTCTGATCCTAATTGGCATTAGACTTGCTTAGATGCATTTTTCTACTCGCATTATCTTTAATTGCTTATCAACCCCCCAAACATTGATTAAACTCTTTGTTTAGAGACAACCACTATCCTTGAGAGATGATTTGAGCCCAACCACTAACTGTGCTAGTAAAAGTGGAGTTCGATATTAAGTTGACATCATAGTGTGCCACACAACGACACATATATACACACATAAACTCCTTAGTGTAGATGACCTCTAGGGGTAGGGGGGGCATCCTCACTTTGGCAGAGGATCCCTAGTTTGACCATCCTGTCTCCTAAACAACCTTAGCTAACAATACAATCCTCTGCGAAGCCTTCTAACTACCGTAAGACATCAAAAGCCAACATCCCAAAACCTTCTAATTGCCCTCACCTACCCCTAAAGCACTCTAGCTCTTTTCATGAGCCAGTTTAATGGCTTCCATTTCTCCCCTCCACTAATTCTTTCTAAAGGTCATCGTGTATTATATTTCTCATCAATCAATCTGACCTCTGGTGGCGCTGGGAGCATCACAGTGAACTAAAAATTTTGATGTATGATTAAATGTAAAATTAGTTTTTCTGTGAATTAATGATTATGTATTAAGTGTAAAAATGGAGTTCGATATTAAGTTGACATCGTAGTGTGATCCCTAGTTTGACCATCTTGTCTCTTAAACAACCTTAGCTAACAATACAATCCTCTGCGAAACCTTCTAACTACCCTAAGGCATCAAAGCCAACATCCCAAAACCTTCTGACTACCCTCACCTACCCCTAAAGCACTCTAACTCTTTTCATGAGCTAGTTTAATGGCTTCCATTTCTCCCCTCCACTAATTCTTTCTGAAGATCATCGTGTATTATATTCATCATGAATCCGACCTCTGTTGGCGTTGGGAGCATCATAGTGAACTAAAAATTTTAATGTATGATTAAGTGTAAAATTAATTTTTCTGTGAACTAATGATTGTGTCAAGCGAAGTGGGTTATTTGATAAGTACGAAGTCCTAGTGAAACTAGGCAAGTGCAAAATTTCAGTTGGGAATTAGACAGTTGGTTAAACCTTGGTTGGGAACCAAGCAAAAAAGACCTAGTTAGGAGAATTAAGCAGAGCAAGTACAAGCAGAGTCAGCTAGGAGCTGAAATCTTGGCAGAGCAAGTCCAAGCAGAGTTAGATGGGAGTTGAAGTCAAATGGGAGTTGCAGTCTTGGTAGAGCAAGTCTAAGCTGAATCAACTGGGAGCTGTGGCTTGGCAAATTAAATAGATCTATCAAGTGCAGAGAAGTAAGGTTCAACGGTTCTAAGCAACTGGGAGGGAGTCGAGGAGACTAGCTGGGAGATAATATTCGACTATTGGATTTGAGGTGTACCAAGCGACTGGAGCGAGGAACTGGCGACTATAGCATCCAGGCGACCTTGGAGGATCGGACACTTGACATGAGAAGCAAAGTTTAAGTGGGTCATGAAGAATCAGACATTTGGTGCTAACGGAAGTCCTGACAGCTCAAGGTTGATTGGATGCTATGTAATGAAAAATTTCGGTAGGTCCATGTTGATCAGATGCTGAGCAAAGGAAGTCCTGGTAGGTCGAGGTCAATCGGATACCATGCAAAATTAGAATTCAACCTTGTTAAGGCTGAAACATGAGTATTAGTTGATTGATTGGGTGAATTGATCGATCGATAGATTCAAAATTTGAAATTGGGGTTTGATGTGTTTTTAAGATTTGCTACAGTAATTAGGGATTCTATTACAGTAACTAAGGTTGTTGCAGTAGCTAGGGTTCACAACATATCCTAAACCTTAAAAGATAGGATTGCTACAATAATTAGGATTTGCTACAGTAACTTTTGGGTTTATTGCAGTGACCGTGTTTAGGATTTTCCTACTAGTACTTTTGCTATAATAACAATCGACTGATGAGTTTATGCAATCGATTGATGACACTTTAATAGCAAACAAAAGCTTTCCGAATTGTTTACCCAGTTTGACTGATGACTTCCAATTAATTGGTGATATTGAACAATCTATTGTGAAGGTAAAAAAGAGTCATTCTACAGGTTTAAATGGTCGGATTCGACGACAATTGATTGATGAGTTCTAGCAATCAATTACTAGACGGATTTGAGGCCAAAAGCAATCCTATAAAAAGGTTTTCATGAAGATTTGAAGGTGTCGATTGTTGAGGGTTTGGAGCCGAAGTGTTGCTGTATTTTCTACCATCAAGAGGCAATCCAAGGCGATAAAGAAGTATCCAAAGTAAAGTTTTCATTTGTAAAATTTGTTTTATTTTGATTTCATTTATATTTTTATATTTGATTATATTGCTTGTGCTTGTTGCAAGAAATAGGTTGTAAGAGGTTTATCCACCTTCGAAAGATATTTGAGAAAGAGAAAGTTAGTGGTGATAGTCTGCTGGGTATAACCATCAATTTGGGTTGAGCTTGCTGAGTTGGCTCGCCCCGCTAAGCAATTTAGGCCGGTTCGGTTGAAATTTTATCAACCCATTTTAAGATAGGTTGACCTAGGCACGTGGGTTGGCTCGCGGTGAGCTTGGATTGGCCCGCGTGTTGAGAAAGTTTATTAATTTATTTTAAAATTTAAAATTAAAGTATAAAATTCAATGAATTAGTGGACTTGATCCATCTAAATTACAATTCAAGTTTAAAAATTTCAACTTGATAAATGTCATTGGGTTGATCCACCTAAAGTGATAAATGCCATTGGGTGTAAATGTGTTTTCAAGATGAAAATTGACATGGAAGGGAATGTGCATACCTCTAAAGGGTGATCGATTACTAAAGGATTCAAGCAAATTCATGGTATAGATTATAATGAAATTTTTTTATCAATTGCGATGCTTAAATTCATTCGGATCATACTTGCTATTGCAGTTTATCATAATTATGACAGATGGATGTCAAAACTACATTCTTTAATAGAAATTTACTCAAGAATGTGTACATGACACAATCTAAAGGTTTTGTTGATCCAAAGAATGCTAGAAAGGTATGTCAGTTGCAAAGTTTATTTATGGATTAAAGCAAGCTTTTAGAATCTGAAATATTTGATTTGATGATGCAATCAGCTTTTAGAAGCTGGAATCTTTGATTTGATGATGCAATTAAAGAGTTTGATTTCATTAAAAATGAAGATAAACTTTATGTCTACAACAGAATTAGTGGGAGTACAATTATCTTTCTTATTTTGTATATTTTGTATATAGACGACATACTTCTCATTGAAAATGATGCCCCTGTCCTATAGTTTGTAAATATTTGGCTTGAAAATTATTTCTCAATGAAAAATTTAATTGAAGCAGCCAACATTTTAGGCATTAAGATCTATAAAGATAGATCTTAGAGATTGCTTAGTTTGAGTCAGAGTACATATATTAACAAAGTGCTTAATCATTTTGTCATACAGAATTCTAAGAGAGGATGCTTGCTAATGTTACATGATGTGAGCCTTTCTAAGACTCAATGCCCCTCTACTAAAGAGGAAATGAATCATATGAATAAGATTTTTAATGCATCTGCTATTGAGTCTATCATGTATGTTATGTTATAAACTTGTCTTGATATCTCATATGCATTAAGTATGATAAGCATGTAGCAATCAGATCCAGATGAAAGTCTGATGCGCTCTCGCAAGAGTACGAATGTCGTCAAGTAATAAAAGATATCAAACCACAAGAACCGTGAAATTTAATCAGTAAATTTTACATAAAAAGAGTTGTGAAATCACGATTCAAGATTTGGTGATAGGGGAAGAGTGAGAGAAGTCAAGTACCTAAACCTCAACCAAAGAGAAAATCAACTAAATGATAGGATTTGGGAAACGATCCTAGGATTTCGAATTCCTCGAGATTATGGTTGATGATTATGAATTCCTTACCATTCGTCAATGATTATACTAATGTAGAGATTCTAACCAAGATATCCAATCAGACCTCGTTAGGACCTTTCGGAATAATCATGACTTCTCTAATGTTACGATTGCTAATCCGAGATGATACCTAGATAACCTGATTCTATAGCTCTTCCGTTGTCACCGAGCATTCCAGTAATATTACTGATATCCTACTCTCTGTCACCGAATACTCAATTAAGGATTTCTTCCTAGCAATCAATAACCGTTAGTTATCTCTCATGAGAATTCATTATAGTCTAAGAATCTCTTCGAAAAGTTCGATTAAAAGTTCACCTTCTGTCACAAGGCATCCCAGTCATACGATCCTAAGATTTCCATTAAACTATAACTCATCCTCATCCATATGAAATCAAGCCATCACAAACATATCATCAAATAAGTACAAGACACAAATCCATATAACAAAGCATAATCAAATCCTTGAACATGACAAATAGCAAATCCATAAATACAATCATCCATTTACATCTCGATTCCTCCTACATCCTAGAATTTAGAGGTCTATTCCATGACGGAGGAAATACAATACAAGGAAGAGGTAAAGTAGTTCATCTTGCTCCTAAATCTAGAAGAGAAAAAGGATAAAACACTTATCAATGGGTATGGTCTTCCTTATCTTGCAGTCTCCTCGTCGATGGTGGGTGGAAACGGCGGAGCAGTCCTCAATGGATGGATGGATCATTGAAATCTTCTCCAGATAGTGGCATGGTGTTCTTAATTCAGCTCCAAGAGATCTCCTCCATTTTTAGGGCTGAAATGAGAAATATTTATATGCCCCTGACGCCACATGGCTGTGCCTCATTGCACGACCCTGGAAGCACGCCCCCCATCTTCCGTCACACAGCCGTGCCTATTAGGCACGACCTTGAGCTGGTCTCCTTCTGGAAATTAGGCACGACCCTTACATGGATCTTCTCTGGAAGTGAGACACAGTCGTGCCTTGTAGGCACGACCCTAAGCTGGTTTAACCTGGAAAAGTGGGGCATAACTGTGCCATATAGGCACGGCTCCAGCTGGTAGATCTTCTGGTTTAAGGACACGGCCGTGCCTTATAGGCATGACCCGTGTGTTGATCAGCTATGCTGATGAAGCACGATCGTGCTTGGTGGCACGACCTGGAGCAGCTGGTCTTATGTAGGGTTGGCACGGTCATGTCTCAGGGACACGACTGCTGGCTTGGCTCTAATGGATGAGGTGCGGTCGTGCCTTGTAGGCACGACCTTGTCTTGTTCTTTCTCCGTTTTATCTTATTTTGCTCCAAATTTCATCCTGCAAATACACAAACACGAGAGCAGACCTCCGAACTAGGAAATGGAGAAAATATGCTTAATGCACAAATAAAGGATGTGACAAACACAGAATAACATTATGAAATGCATAAAGATGTACAATAAAAGTAGTAAGAATGTATGTATACCCTATGCACATCAAAGTCATCAAACGACAGTTAAGAATATTCTTAAGTACTTGAAAAGAATTAAAGATTATTTCTTGATATATGGAGATGATAAGGAGCTCGTTGTAAATGATTACAGTGATGCAATCTTTCAAACTAACAAGGATAATTCAATATCATAGTTAGGATATGTGTTTTGTTTCAATGGTGGTGTTATGAGCTAGAAGAATTCAAAACAAGACACAATTGCTGATTCTACTATAGAGGCTAAGAATATCGCCGCTTCTAATGCAGTATCACCGCTTCTAATGCAGTAAAAGAGGTTATTTGGATCAAAAAGTTTATTACATAACTTAGTGTAATTCCTAGCATAGCTAACCTAATGGACCTCTATTATGATAATAACGAGGCTATTGCACAGGCTAAGGAACCCATGTCTCATTAGCGATCCAAACGTATATTTCGACGATTCCATCTCATTTAAAAGATTATCGATGTAGAAGATGTGAAGATATGCAATGTATTGATAGATAACAATATTGCGGGCCCACTGACCAAGATTTTGGCACAGTGGAAGCAAGATGGTCACACTAGGTCACTAAGTATTAGATATTTCAATGATTGACTCTAGTGCTAGTGAGAGATTATTAGTATTAGCATTCAGTGCCAATCATGAGATGATTGATTTGGGACTTGTGTACCATATTTTAATAAAAGATAACATTTTATATTTATTTTAAAATCTGTGTA
This sequence comes from Curcuma longa, assembly GCF_044706935.1. Classification (NCBI taxonomy): domain Eukaryota; kingdom Viridiplantae; phylum Streptophyta; class Magnoliopsida; order Zingiberales; family Zingiberaceae; genus Curcuma; species Curcuma longa. The sequence goes on from NC_133865.1 coordinate 10,126,661, forward strand.
AATTTGAATAAATATAACAATTCCTAGAGTGGTTGGTTCAGTTCTATAACATATAAATTATTTGAATTGATCATGAAATACTATAGACACTATTCTTAATTATCCCTAATCAAGTACTAATATACAAAAGCAATATTAGTGCATTAAGTTATGGATATGAGATATTAAATTAATACATGTGTATATATTAAGGAATATATACTGGATGACAATATTACAGATCCACTGATCAAGACTTTGTCACAAAGGAAACATGATGATCACATTAGATCACTAGTATTAGATACTTCAGTGATTGACTCTAGTGCTAGTGAGAGATTGTTAGTGTCAGTTCTAAGAGTCAATCATGAGATGTTTGATTTGGGAATTTCATATTATATTTTAATAAAAGGTAACATTTTATGATTATTATATTTACTTTAAAATCTGTGTAAATTTGAATAAATATAATATTATCATAGTTCGGTTGTATAGTATATCAATTATTTGAATTGATTGTGAGATATTATAGACACTACTCTTAATTATCCCTAATCAAATACTAATATACAAGAGCAATATATTAGTACATTAAGACTAGCATATAAATTAACTAATAACTTAATCTCACAAATCATGGATATAAAATATCAAATTAACACATTAGTATATATTAGAGAATATGTACTGGATGATCCGTCATGAGAATGTTTCACGGATTGTTATATGAGTATTGTAAATATTTTCATCGTGACTATTAGTATAAACAGTCCTCTGACCTGAAGTCACTACGGTTCCCTACATAATGAGTGTTGGGTTTCTATATGCGTAATTTAAAATTTTGATTTCATAAATTATGGCAACAGAAGAGTAATAAATAATTTTATCACTAATTATGACAAAAATCCATCTAAAGAAATACACACATGCAAACATAATCGTAAATAAGATATAAACAATTTCATACCTTTTGAATGACGTAGAACGGAAACGACATCAACTAGCAACCTTCAATAAGGTTGCCTCTATTTGTATCTACGACGAGACCTCCTCGAGATGATGTCTCCACTTTGATATTAGTCGAAAGACTTCCATATGCATTTCTGGCAAACATATAAATGACTTGTGAGTCAATCAAAACTTTAATCATAAACAATGCTCTCACTGAAAAAGTGGCCATTGTTACTAGATAGTGCAGACCCAGATTTTCCTACATTTTTTCCCCTTTTGTTATAGTATGAGATATCCTTTCCAAAAAACATATGAATTTTACAAGATTTGTAGGATGTCTTGTGGTTGCTAACTTTTAGCTTTAATCTCAAAATGCCAGATTTCCTGTCAAAGACAGAGTATGTTTTAACTGTCATTTAGTATTGCTCTAGAAATTAATATATCATTCCAATCACAAAAATATAAAAGTTAGGAAACTACAGTCACGTTTTTGTAAAATATTTTGTTGCAAATATTTTTGACCACATTTCATCATTTATCAGAGGATTTTAGCTAAGGAGACACAGCTCCACTTGGCTAAAAAAGAACTTAACCACTACGAGGAACAAATTAACAATGCTGAAACAACTAGGATCCAAGCACTTGCTGAACTAGAAAGACTGAAAAGAACTGTCGAGGAACTGACCAACAAGCTAAATGCAATAAATGAATCAAAAGAATCAGCACTGAAGGCTACTGAAGCTGCAAAAATTCAGACCAAGAAACTTGAAGATGTGTATTCAGTTGAGAATATTGGCAATGATGGTAACTGGGAACAGGAATTTGACAATGCGAGAGAGCAGTATGCAGTTGCCATTACAGAACTTGATGCAGCAAAACAAGAACTTAGAAGGATCAAGAAAGAATTTGAGACATCAATGGAGGCAAAAGTCACAGCCCTTCAGCAAGAAGCTGAAGCAAAGAAGTTTTTAGATGTCAACAAGGACAAGGTTCTTCAACTTATTAAGGACCTTTCAGCTGCTCAGGAATCACTCATGCAAGTGAAGCTTGCTACAGATCAAGCTCAACGAGAAGAGTTAAAGATTCGAGCTGAGAAAGATGCTGCCAGACAGTCCTACAAACAAGCTCTAGAAGAAGCTCAAAAGAAATTGGCATGTTTAAAGAGTGAATTCAATCCTGAAGATAAAAAGAACCTTGAAGTCAAGCTAGCTGAGACTGATGCTGCGATTGCAGCTGTACAGAAGGAATTGGAAGATGCCCGAACATCAGATTTGGAGTTGGTGATGACTGTAACTGCTGAGCTTGACGGTGCTAAAGATATGCTTCAGAAATTTGCTGAAGAAGAGAATTCACTCAGATGTTTGGTGGAGTCACTGAAGATTGAGTTGGAAGCCGTCCGCAATGAGCATGCAGATCTAAAGAAAAAAGATGCAGAAACTGAATCTGCTGTCAGTAACCTTCACCTCAAACTTCAGAAATGCAAAGCTGAGCTTGAGGCAGCCATGGTTGCAGAATCAAAAGCTACTACAGCATCTGATGATTTGGTGTCCGCTCTTCAGCAGCTATCATCTGAATCTCAGAATGCGCTTGAGGAAGCGGAGGAAATGAAGAAGAGTGCTGAGGAGCTAAGGGTTGAAGCTGAGATAGCCCGAATGTCCTTGGATGAAGCAGAAAAGAAGTTGCAGGTTGCATTGAAGGATGCTGAAGAAGCAAAAGCAGCAGAGACAACAGCCCTTGACCTGATCAAAGATCTATCTGAGAAAACAACTGTTGCTCGGGCATCAACTTCAGACTCTGGATCTAACATATCAATCTCAAAAGAAGAGTATGCATCTTTAACCCGAAAAGTGGAAGAGTCTGAGAAACTGACGGAGATGAAGGTTGCTGCTGCAATGGCCCAGGCGGATGCCGTACGAGCCAGTGAGAATGAGGCAATTAAGAAACTTGAGGTAGTTAGGAAGGAAATGGAGGACATGGAAACCGCTACAGTGGAGGCTGCTGAAGAGGGCAGAAATGGCTGAGGCTGCAAAAAGGGCTGTTGAGGGAGAGCTAAGGAGGTGGCGCGAAAAAGAGCAGAAAAGGATCACCGAGACTACCTCAAGGATTCTGTCTGAGACACAGATGTCAACAGAGACATTGCCGCCAAAACCCTTGGTTCACAGTTCAAATATAGTAGAGAAGGCTGAAGAGAATCATAAGGTTATGCGACCATCGACTTCCAAAAAGTCACTTCTGCCAAACTTCAGTGGCATATTTAATAGGAAGAAGGGCCATTTCGACAGCGGATCTCCATCTCGTCTACCAGGAGAAGCTTGTATGATCCTCGTACCGATACCTCGGCTTGTATAATATGATAGTCTACTTGTTAGAGCTTTTGTTAAATGTATAATTTGTTTCTCTTTTGCCATTGCTAAGTGTTGTGAGAAGCTTAGTGCTGTTGGAGTTCTGTCTCTGACTATACTGGATTTTGAAGTAGTCCTTGTACTCCAAAGTGATGGTTGGCACTCTTTCTGGATAATTGTTTTACATCAACTAATATTGAACAATACAGTCGACTCGATCCAAGTCGAGTCGAGCCGATTAGCTTCGCGGAGTGCTTCGATTGAGTAGATTGTGGATAGTGTGGCTCTAGTCGGATTGATTCGAGCAGTGGTATTGAGGACTCATGGGTAAGATAGACTGCATTTTGGTTGCCATGCCTTGAAGGATATTTTGAGCAGAGAGGTGCTGAACTAGAAAATTGCTTAAGTTAAGGGGCCTTTTAGAGAAATTTATCATTAAGTTCAGCAAAATGTGGAATTTGTCATTTCAGCGGTCTCACATGATCAGTCCCACGATCCTTTGTGAGGAGATAAATTGAGAAGTTACAGTTGACTACGACAGGAGGATATTACCTCAGCTTCGTCGAGATTCGATTCTTGCCTACGTTAGTAATTCTGTTCCATCATAATTATCTCAATTATGCTCCGGGATAAAAATTTACAATTAACAAGGATGAGTTTTAAAGACGATGGTTTATCGAAATTCTTTTCATAATTTAATGGTTTTATATTGGAGTATTTTTTTAAAAAATTAATAAAAATAAAAGGCATTCTTTTATTTTTATTTTACAAATATGGAGTAAAATTAAAATAATTTATTATACGCCCGTGGAATTTGAATTATTGACAATGTTGGGCCATGACCGTGAATCTTTATGCTTCTCAAATTTATCTGATAACTTGACTGATCTATGAGGTCTACTTGGATTAATACAAAAAAGATAAAAATTAAAATGGTATTTTTTCCCCAAATTATCAAAGAAGTATCCCATTTTAATTTTTTTATGGAAAAAGTATCTCATCCCTGGTAAAATAACATAACTATCCTCTAGTACTGTCTTCATTATTAACCTGTCTATATCTCCTATTTAAATCCTGAACTAGTTTGATGCGTTATAATAATCATAAAATTCTAATTGTTACAACTACTATATAATTGTAGCAGTTATAATTTCATAATTAACATAATATAAAAAAATTTATAACTAAAACTATTTAAAATATTTTAAAAAGATTTAAATGATATTTTTTGAATCTAAATTAAATCGATGGTACCCGGTAATCAATTATAAATCTATGAAAGAATTTTAATTTGATATATTATAAATTTGATAGTTTAATCCACAATAAAAATTATAGTTTTTTAAAATTTAAAATTTAATATTCAAATTGAAACGGCTATCAAATCGTAATAAAATTATATCAGTGTATTTTTTTCAAAATTAATAAAAATAAAAATTATTTTTTATTTTCAAATATGGAGTAAAATTAAAATAATTTATTATAAATAAAAAAAATCAAAATTGTATTGGGGAAAGGGTAGATCAGAGAGTTGATTGAGGAGCAGCCGCGAAGCCCTCCAAAATTGTTCGATCGGAACGACGGAGAAAGAAAAGAAAGAAGAAGACGACGAATCCGTTCCCTGGTGTGATCCTTTCCTCGTTGCCATGGAGATGTATGTTTTTTTTTCTTATTCCTTCCTTCTTTTTCTTCTCTTCAGCTTTGGGGGTCGACGACTAGCGCTTTTGACGACCGGCTCGTCGATTAGCTGCAGAAAAATTCAATTTTTTGGGGCAGTGTGGTTGGTATTGAGATGGGGTATTTGAGGAAATGGTTTGCCTCTCCGATCAAGTTTAGGGAAGGAATGCCTTTTTTTGGCTCTCGGAGGAACCAGACTGCTGTTATATTGCAGAGATATTTCGCGAGCAGCAGTTGCCCTCCGCCAGGGTATTCCCTTTCTGAAGTCTTGCAACAATTTGGCACGGGAATCACAGCTATGCCGGGTTGGTTAGCCAGAACAAAGTGTGAAACGGGAAGTCTGCTAATGGCCTTGAAAATCCGCCTAAACAGTCGTCGTAGATTTTCAAATTCTCCAGGGGAAGAGCAGCCTTCGCGCAGGAACTGGTTGGCACGAGTTTGGGTTGAAGAGAGGCGAAGAGCGAAAGTGTGGTATGGAGGAGTAAAGAGACAGTCCGCTTCAAATGCTCAAGATGGTGCCACTTTGCTTTATACTTTCGCTTCTCAGCTTCCTTTTCTCAAGTCATTTCCTTTTCAACTCCCATTTTTCAAGTCAATTATAAGAGAACCAGATCTGGGCGACCAAGATTCTGTTATTAACAAAACCATGCATCAGCCAAAAATCAGTCAATATGATGGTGATTTTCTGCCCCCAAGTTCCCCAGAGGAGGTGAGTGATAAAAAAAATGCACAAATTCTGTCTCCCCAATATAGTTGGTGATAATGCTTCGCCTATCATCTTTCTTATAGAAGATTGATGCACATCATGGAAGTCTATTTCCCTGTACTATGGTTTTTATGGATGATCATCATATTTCTTTTTCTAACTTGAGATAGCATTTTGTTAATTTCTTACCTCATAAGTAGTTTGACACAACACAGCGGACGAACAAAGACATTCATGACTGTGTTATAGTTAATTTTCTTTTAGCATTTAGGAATATCTCATGCTCTTTTTAGACTTTCCTATATCATAAATTATTATATCAAATATTTTTGTTATTTTAATGGATTAGGAGAATGAGTAGTATTGACAGGAAAAAAAGTTATTGGCCAGTATACCACTTGATCAAATCATAAGCAAAGATACATTACCAAAGAGCTTGACATGCCACTTGTATAAGAAAACTGCAGAGTTGCAAGGTCTCCAGGAAAAGATTATTCCCCAAAAAACAACTGTGTTGACGGACAAATTCTGAGTATATTTCATTAGGAAACTTAATTAGAGCTGAGGATTCTGCTACATATATGGGATTGAGCTTACCTAACCACCTCTTGAGTTTACTTGCAGGGCGAATATAAACTTTTTCGACGTCGAAGAATCCTTTCTGTACTAACATCTAGCTGTATTAATAAGTGATTTTTTGGTATATTATTTATTTACTTGACATCAATTGTACATAAACTCTATCTGAATGTGTTTTCATACCATATAGCTTTGAGTGACAACTGTTCTGTTGAAGATGCTATGAGTTCTCTCCCAGCTTTCAAGCTTAGCTCTTGATAATTTGTTGTCATTTCCCCCCATGTTTTGTAGGTCAAACTTGCACCACTTCTTTCCAGAGACAATTTGGTTATAATTAGAGACATAGAATGGGCAAATATCATGTTCGCATTTGAACAGGTAACTAGAGCAAAGTGTGCATGTGTCTATGTTGTTCAATTTTGTCATGCTTGTGACTTATGTATAACATTAAATAGGATCTTATGAAATTTGTCATCATGCTCTCTATATCGTGATCAGTTGAGAATTGCAATTGCAATTGCGAATGAAATGGATGCCAAAAGATCAAAATTATGGTAACTACATTTGATGACTCCACATACATGGAAAACAAAATTATGCAATGTATTGGCTTTCAGAATAAAATGCATGTTGTAATTGAAGTGCAAGCTCGAGTGAAAAAGATGTTGTGTTGGAGTTATAAACTAGATATTTGACTCTTGATACAACCTAGTGCATGGAATCCAGAATAGTCTTGTGTCATTCATGTTTTATTGGATATACAGCTATGATTCATCATCCCACTCTATTTGATGGCAAAACATTCATTCTGGGGCATCCAAATCAGATGGCTCACTAACAAGTCCATGGATCTGGCCCAACCAAGGAATGACATTGATAGTGTCTGAGATTCTCAATTAGCTATCATTTATAAGGACTATTTTTGACATTTTTTCTTCCTTTGAAATTAAGATCCTTATTGGTGTATCTTCTTGTGTTGCAGGAGAGCCGTTATGTAGTCATGGATGTTTGTCATCCTCAGTCAGTATGTAAAGAGTTTATTTTTACTTTGAGAACCAAACCTAGTAATCTTTGTTTTACTTTATGCAATTTTTTGTTTATTAATCATTTTGTTTTCCTCAGCCTGTGGCTTTCATTCGAGAGAGAAGTAATGTTATTTTTAGGCAGGTATGCAGTCTTGAATTCAGTAGTTTCATTTTGGTGATGCCTGTATGGTCTTGAATTCAGTAGTTTCATTTTGGTGACGCCTGTATGGTCTTGAATTCAGTTGTTTCATTTTGATGATGCCTGTATGCTGAAGTGGTTTCTTTGCTGCTCACATCTGTTGTTTACATATTAACTTGTTGCACCACTTCATACTTCAGAAAGCATCATTCATTAGGAATGAGTTTTTTTTTCTATTTGTGTTTATTTAACTGTTCACAGACAAGTTTTGTACTTTCTTTAATTCGTCTGTGAACTCATTGTTTATATTACTGTGCACAGACAATTTTTTGTACTTTCTTGAATTCTTCTGTGAACTCATTAGCTATAAGGACCAGTGAATAGTTTGGTGTATTTGTTTAATGATCAGGTGAAAGAATTAGGAAGAAGTTTTTCTAAAGTTTACATGGGTTGGTTAAAATTATATCGTGTTTTTAACAATTTGATCTTTAACATCAACTTATTATTTATTTAAGCATTAGGTTTAAAATGTTTAACAATCACATTTTGTTATCTAGTAACAGTTTGAATAGAATTGATTGAATAGGCTAATGGGTACTCAGAATTCAGAACATCACTACGAGAAAAGGTGATGCAAATTAGGAATTGATTTGAATTTTAAATTTTAAATTGTTATTGAATTTTGGTGTCAAAAGGATTGGTATGTTTTAGTTTGGTGATTTGGCTTGGCATCAGGCAAAGGTGTCTGATGGAGGCAAACAATCTAGAGGTGGCACGCTTCATGGTTGCTAGAAACAGTTAGCTGTCATTACAGATCTGGTTGGCTAATCTTGGTTGATATTCCATTGTTGGACAAGCTGTGGGTTATATCTTTAGCATTCTACTTTAGAAGGCTTCTAGTTGTTGAATCATTGGTCGGAGAGCTTCAGTTATTACACTCGACACATTCTTGCTTACACAAGTTGTGGTTTATATTATTTGCATGCTACTTGAGAAGGCTTTGAGCTATTGACTTGAGGAATTCACCCCATAATTGAGTTTGATGTCAATTATTAGGTGCTTATCTGGAATTGAGTTGACTGTCATTGATGTGCAGGAATGAGATCATTGAATGAGTCCCCTGTCAATTTTCCCATCAGTCTCCTCATAGTCCCTGCTTTCTTCTACCTATATTTCCTGTGAGCTCATTGGGCAGGGAGAAAATTTTCCAATATCAAATATTTAGTTTTTGCATGATAAAAATTATATATGCCTTTTTAATTATACTGTGAAATTCTTAATATAAAGATGCATACCCCTACATCCATTACATAACCGTTACATCTATTTTGCCCATTGAGGTCACTTTGGGCTTATGCTGTCTAGTCCCAAGCACTTTACCATCATCTGGTGTCAATACCTGGAATAGGTTGTATAATAGTATTCCTCTCATATTAGTCAATGCATTTATGGAGAGCTTGAAATTGGGTGTTGCACCAATTCTCTTTCTTGTTGAAAGGCTTGTACTAGCCATACAGGATATCATCCTAGTGTATTTTATGTTCACTATTTTTCCATAAGTTAGTTTACATGGATCTTGTTTGATTTTTTTGTTTTTGTCGATTATTTTACTTTTCTTTGGTATTTGGATACTGGTCAGATTTATTATAGTGTTTTAACTTGCCTTGAAGCTACTTCGTGGGAGGCGCCCATTCGTCGCCTATATGTTTGATGCCATGGGCAACGAAGTATTTAGGGTATGAAATTACTACACTACTAAAAATATCAAGAAGTCCTATTTTTTTAAAAGTTTATTGGAATGAACTTCCACACTGCATTCACTGCATTTACTTTGTTTAGGTTCATAGGCCCTTTTGGTGGATAAACAGCACCATATATGCAGAAGTAGACGGTAAGGTACATAATTTATGTTCAATGTAATGTAGCCTGTAAATGATCCCCATCATGGTTGGTAGAATCACACATAGTTGAGTAGCTCCAGTTTCTTTCTGTTATAGGAAATTGGCGTAGTTCACAGACGTTGGCATCTTTGGCGGAGAATTTATGATTTGTACTTGGGGTAACATTTCAGATTATTTACTTTTTGTATTTTGATGTTCTTGGTATTTCATTTCTTTTCTTTTCCACAGGGAACTCAACTATATGGGCCCAAATGAAAATGATATGTTAATTAGAAATATTTCTTTCTGGATAATTATTGGTGCATCGTGTAAACATACAGTACTATCCTCGGGATCATTAACTCTGTTGCTCAATTACTCAGAACTCGAGATAGGCGATCAAACACATGCACAAGGTGTTAATGACAATATTAAGGAGTTAAGGTGTTGTAATTCCCTAACAATCAGCTACCTAACTTAATAGCCTACGTGATGTAAATTTGGGAGGCATACATGATGATGATCGAAATTATAGTCGATGCTGGGAAACCTAATAGCCAAAAGGTCTTGCCTGATTAAGAATTGTATATTTGTGGTATATCAGGATCAATAGGAGTATCTGGTTGGCTGGGGGATCTGATGACATTATAAAATAATTTGAACAAAGATTATAAGAACAAAAGAACTATTATAGGAAAATATGTATTGACTGGTATTTACTGTTCAGATCAAGAATTTTTGTTGGAAGATCATATCAGCGCTGCTGAACATCCATATCATGTGTTTTCTTTGTTGCATTTAAGTTTCCTCCTGGTGCCAAGTGTTCCCTACAACATGTAATGTGAAAATTATTCACAAAAAACAAAATGATATGAATTCAACCAAATGTTTAAATATTATCCTGTAACAGGTATTAATTTTCTAAAAGAGAAATGCTTAGAATAATCAAATATATGAATTTAACCAAATGTTTAAATATTATCCTGTAACATTCTGATGGTAGATGCAGTTATGGGGATGCTGTAACAGATAGATTATAGACAAATTGAATGGTGTACAAAATAGGATTTTACTGTTTTTAGGATTCAAAGTCATCTCGAATCATGTTTTTCATCATTTTATGAAATTTGATGAACATAGTACTCAATTATTCTTGTTATTTCGAACATCTAGAAACAAGCAATTTGCTGTTGTTGAAAACCCTGGTTTCTGGAATTGGACATTTACGCTAAAGGATGAAAATGGCAATGTGCTGGCTCAAATTGATCGTAACTGGAGAGGTATTGGTCTAGAGGTAATCTTCACTCGATGTGTTATATACAAAGAAATTAGAGGTATCTTCATTTGATGTGTTATCCATGAAGAGATTATCTTCCTACTATTTTGCTATTGGCTTCTCTAATAGATCTTTATCCTGAGAAAGTGCAGGAGGGAGGAAGTGAAATTTTCATTTTCCTTAAACATTATCGTCCTCCAATGTCAAATTTAGCAGAATATTAGGATCTCCATATTTGCAGACATATATAACATTGTGATTGAGTCCTACGTAACTAGATGGTCTTTTGTATCTCTTCTCCCCCTATTTTCAAACTGTGGACTTGCAAATAATTTATCTTATTCTTTTGCAGCTTTTCACAGATGCTGGCCAGTATGTGATACGATTTGGGGATGCTAATTCACTTCCTCATGCTGAACTTGATAGTGTTAGTGCAGCTATTTTGCTTGCATATCTACGAATTCCATGTTATGTCACTTATGTTTTCTCTTTTCAGATTCAAGAGTTTAAAGTTGCTCGTCCACTGTCTCTTTCTGAACGAGCTGTCACTGTTGCTCTTGCTATTTCTCTGGATAATGACTACTTCTCCACCTATGGAGGCTGGTATGCCAATTGCCTCAGTTGTCTTTTAATTACTAAAGAATCCGGAGTCTTGCTTTGAAAATTCACAAGTTATTTTTTAATGTGGGTTTTACTGGATTGGTTTGACAAATCATAACTAACAAATGAAAGTTGTTTTGCAAACTTGGTAAAAGTTGGAAAAATTGTTTCAGAAAACATAACTAGCTGAGAAAAAAACTGAGTTGCCGGCCCTACGCACACTGCCCCTGCTCAATGGGTGCCTGCGTTGCTGTGCAATCCAGGCAGGATTAATCCTTGCTGTCTTAATGTGGATGGCTGGGATTAATCCCTCACGGGTCCTGTGGCGGTGCAGACCTCCTTCAGGCAGGAGCAGTGTTCGGGGGGCTTGCATGCTAGTCGTGTCCTGACTAGCTAGTGACTGTCTTGGCTGTTTTGCGTAAGTCTGAGACCAACTTCCAACTTCACCACCTACCTTTGCAATTTTAACTAGAATAAAATGCATATATCAGTAAATTCAAAATAAAATGAAGTTGAAAAAATGAAGAGCCTGACTCCAGATTCGGCGCAAGTTGAGATGCCAACTTTACTTAGCAATGTAAAAATATGTATACAATCTTTTTTAGAGGCTTCTTGCTGAGTGCTTTCAGATGTCCATTTGTAGAAAGAGCCTGAAAGATCTGAAGGTCTATCAAACTTGGGGATATGTGGTAAAGGATGAAGGCGAAATCATGATACTAATATAGTTCCCAAAATATCATTCGCAAGTGAGATTCATAATTGATTACCTGGAGTAGAAAAGTTATTATACCAACTCTAAAGTTCCGCACCAAGAAAGTGTGACTCGAATTGGTCAAAGTTGAATACAATTCCAAAACATCTCCAGTCTTCCAGGGATCTTTAAACTTCCAATTTAACTCTTATATCACCCTTGATTCATGAATGGGTTTGCTAGCCTGGAGGCCTTCTTGGATATTCCTGATTAAAAATTGGTATGTAGATGGTCTAAACAAATTACTCAATTACTTGGAATTACTTGATTTCGCAGACCCATATATGCTTGCGAAGTCAGTGAAGTTTGATGAAGGTAATAACTCACATACCCAAATACTTGGTTGTCAGTTGATTTATAGTTAGCTAATATCAAATTTTTTTTGACATGCCAAGTATTTAGCTGCTTGATTCTACTGTAACAGCATACAGATTCTCAATGAGTAGGAAAAAACATTTCTTTCTTGTGAAGTGGACAATTAAAATCTTCACCTTCTATGGTGAGGGTGTACTCTGATAGTTGGGAAATCTCTGTTTCAATTTTAATGTCGGTCAATACTTCATGATTTTCTTTAAATAATGATCATCCTTTTCTTCTCCAGTGCTATAGCCTGCAAACACTTGGTTTAAACCCTAAATACAGCAGTTTGTGGATAATTAAGTAGAAAACTCCTCACTTTTCCTACTAACAGGGCCATAACTCCATTGGAGCTAGCAAGGAACACCAGTATCATGAGCTTGATTCAACCTTTTGCTGAAGTGACTAATCATCTGTTAATTCAGTTAATTTTTTTGTTGTTTGTTCCAAAATTGTCAATAACCATGCACAACTGCATCCAATATCTTCTTTCTAGTGCATCATCATCTTAGATTCTCAGTCAAACGTAGTTTCTGCTTTCCTTATTTTGGGTTACAGTTCAATCTAGTTTCCTCCATGAACTTATGCTGTCACATTTTCATCTACCTCATTCAAACAAGCTTAATATGCCTGGTAAACTCAAATTTTCGGTTTCTGTTTGGATTTGCTGATCTTCTGGGTCGCCGAAAGCCCAGGTTACCGTTCGATGATCGTCATGTTGTCGACGACTAACGAACGTGCTACTCCTTGCAGGGGACTCCCCTTTCTCGTTGCCGGCGAATAGGAAATCAAATCTTGCAGACTCTGGTTCATGTTTGGGGAGCTGAAAGTATGAACTCCTGCTCTCAAAACAATTTACTTTGTCTTCTCAAAAGCTTTGGTTTTATATCTGTCTGAAACAGATCAGTGTATTTGAAGCTGTTCTGTTGGGTTCAACTACATGATAATAAACACACTGAGTTTTCATTTTTAATAGATTTATTTGCATGCTTTTATAACAAATGTAGCACATTATTAAGTTACCATGCCACAAAAATTTTAAATAAAAATAAAAATCATATGCTAAATTTATTAAAATAATGAGGCATGTAGATTGATAACAACAATAAGGCATTTATTTCATGTTTGAGGCCAGTTTTCTACATAATAACTGCCTGGATCCTATGGGACAGGAATTTATGTTTGAACTCAGTTAGGGTAAGCAATCAGTTAATAATGGAATAGATTAAATCAAAATTGAATAAATTGATTGTTTTTAAAAAAATAAATTATCATGAAAATTAAATAAATTGAATTGATAATTGATGTTGCATATCAATTGAATATCAATTATTTTTTCTCCACCGAAATCTCAACTCATTGTTAGATAATTATAATTTTTTTTTTCTTTCTTCAGTAAATTTGTTAAGGTTACAAAATATCCATCATTTCAAATCAGATATTGTAATAATATAATATTTATGATTGCAAATATATTTATTATTTTAAATCATTGTGTTACAATAATATAACTTTTGTAATGTTTCATAGAAAAATTTTAAAATAAAAATAATTAGTAGAGTAATATCTTCTCAAAATGATGTATCAAAATTCGCACGTTGAGCACATAATTCTATAATTTATTAAAATAAAAATAAAGTAATGAATAATATTCAACTCTTATATAAGAATTAATTTTTTATTTAAAAAATAATTAATTTATATTTATAAAATAAATATTAATATAATTAAAAAATAAAATTATTATCTAATTTAAAAAATGAAAATATTTTTATAATTTTATATATTTAATTTTCATTATTTTTCATTCTTTTAAAATAAAATAATACATGTTATGAATCTTTTCTTTTCTTTCAAATAAAGAACATAAATACTTTACATTCCCTTTCTTCTCCTTTCTTCTCTTTCTTTTCCTCTTCCATTAATGAACTTTCTCTTCATCTTATCTAAATTGACCGAACGTTAGAGAGAGTTATTTTAATTTTTTATAAAAAATATGTTTAAAATATAATATTTTAAACTAGAAGGAGGAAAATAAAAAAAAAGATCAACTATGGGATGTTATAAAATAGATAAACTATGGGGGATAAAATGAAATTATTCAGTATCTTTTTTATCATGTATAAGAATTCAAATTATTCAGTTTCTTTCTTCTCTGTCATTCTACCTTCTAAGTAAACAGAAAAGTGAGACCTTCTCTTTAAAATCTTCCCTCGTAGTAAACATCCTTCTCTTTATATATATATATACATCAAGATTCGAGTCATAAGATGGACGGCCAGATTTATTCTCTATTCATCCCGGTGCGCATTGTAGCCCTTCCTTTCTAAACGACGCGGTTTCACGGGCTCAGACGCCAAACGAGCGTCGCCGTCTCCATTCCTCCGCCTCTCGCTCTCCTCCAAGATCGCCAGATCGATTCCACGAAATGGGGGATCGCTTTCCGAAATCGAAGCCCTAATCCTCAGCTATGGATTCGCCCTCGAGCTCGAAGGCGGGAGAAGGGAGAACCGTACGGATCTGCAGCGCTCTCTGTTTCAGTGTGATATCTTGCTTGGTGGCTTCCTTCTTGTCCTCGTTACTTTTGGGGCTCTTCGGGTTGGCAATCGACAGATTCTCTGCTTCCGCGGCAGTCGCGATACCCTCCACCTGTAGAATTCTGTCGAGCGGTGAGAGCTTCATGTCATTTCCTTACATTTCATTCAGATCGTCCAGTTCTGTTCGACAAACCTCAAAAATCAAAAAAAAAAAAAAAATCTCCCTTCTTTTGTCTTTGGATCATTTTTCTGTGGTAGTTCATAAGAGACATCACAATTGAGTTCCGCTTTTAAGTATTGAAGGAAATTTCTCATCATGGTTTAGTGTATACAGACAAGAATCAACTAGTATATGAAACACAGGAGAACTTTGACATAAGATGCTAATGGTTAAAGTTTTTTTATAGTTTTTGTTTTTTTGGCATGCTGTTTTGTTCTTTCAGAGAGTGATAGACTGATGGTTCATGTTTCTTTCTATTAGCATAATGTTAATCTATTTTAGATCTTTTTTAGAAGCTCAAGTTTGAAAAGCAGCCTTATTGAACTCTTAGTTGGTTTGGCACAATTTCTTGAAACACTTAGGTAAATATCTTGCAGGTGTAGATCTAAAAGCATCCAAGGTTTGCGAACTTGGAACCCTGAACCATAAATCTAACAGTGCATTCTATCACCTGAAGAAAGCAACTTTTCGCTGTTATTATGATTATTATTGGGCTTCAATCTTTGAGGTGATTACTTATCTTTCAACTGGTTTCTTAATTTTCTATGTTCTTGTTACATTTTCCTGTGCAAAATAAATGTCAAAAACATAGTTTATTGTATCCATTTTTCCAAATGGTGTGGAGTCATCTTTCCAAAAATTTGGGCAGTTGATGCTTGGAGAAGTGTTTTTGACTTCTAAAGTAATAACATCAGATAATTATGGATTCTCTTCAAACTAGTTTATCTCTATCACAGTCTTGAGTTCCCTCTTCTGACAAGCTCTAGAAGATATTGTGGTCTCTTCTTCAAATGAATGCTAGTTACACCTCCCAATCATGGGTAATTAGTAAGCCTGGACTTTATGTAGCTACATTGAAATGTTCTTCACTTATACATCACAAATTTTCAACTTGGTGTTTCCACTTGAGGTTCATGACAGAGCATAACATACTTAACAGGTATTTGTGTCATGTGAATTGAGGATGTTAAGCAATAGTTATTTGAGAAAAAATTTAGATGGTCCTCAAACCTGCTTTAGTTCCTGTCCTTGTGTCTTTATGTTTTGCATCATTCACCTCTATCAACATCCATTATACTTTAAGTGTAGCTAAGATGCTATCAAACATTCTGTCACATCACGAATAATAGAACATGGGTTATGCAGGTACAGTTTGAAGAATATTTTTCTGGCCAAGTATTTCATGCAGTGGCAGAAGCACCAAAGGAGGCTCTTCCTCATGACTGCAGGCCTGATTTTGGCACTGCATGGTTAACAACTATGAAATTCAAGGTAAATAGTCTGAATTGTATGCCAATATGTTTACAACTTGATAGTTCAATAGTCAGAAATTTGAAGATCATCTAATTTTTATGTCCAACTCGATTGAGCTGATATATTATTTTTGATTTAGAATAATTACATGGCAATCATAAGTCAGAACGAACAGATTTCAAAAATTTGCTGTTGCAAATCAAAGAACAGTTCTTGCAGTTAATGCTTTTCCTCCTGTAAATATACCTTTCAGAAACAAAATCATGATTCTTATATGCTTGAAGTAGAATTGCCTTGCGTTTTGGGGTTGTGTGAACACCATACAAAGTACCAAGAGATGCCTCTGATGCAAAGGTCAGATCCAATTGAAATATGACATAATGCATCAGTTCCAAGACTCCATTTTATACTGTTTTGCTTGGTTCATTGATTCGATCCATGTAATGTGCTCCTTTTGTTTGCTTTCTGTTGTCATTACCTGTATCACTTAAACATAGCTTTCTTTTCATTCAGTTAGCTGATCTATGTCACTGATTGTTTATTTTTGGCTATGTTCATTTACAGGTGTGATTATTTTAACAACATTGTCTTTTTGAATATTTGTTACATACACCAGAAACTAAAGTAGTAGCTAAGTTCTACAGTTAGTTTTTGCTCTGAAAAAAGCTTAACCAACAATTGTTTGGTGTAGTGACAAGCGAGCTAGTGTGATTAGTATTTGTTTGGCGAGTTCTTGAACTGAAGCATGTATATGTGTGTTCTCAATTTTCTCTTCTCTTTACAGCTCATGTCGATGCTTTTCAAACATTGTTCCATTAGGTAAATGAAACATACGGGTGCAAATATCTGCTCGGTAGTCGGAAAGTCGATATTTATTCAGATGCAGATGGTCTTTTTGGTTGCAAGGCAAAACAATCAAACACTATCATGCCATACATGAACTTGTGAGTTTCTCAAGCCCTAGTTCTCTCCTCTTGCAGTCTTGCTGTTGTCAGTTCTTCATGCTTCTTGTTTGCCCAATTTGAGCAACTAAAATCAGGTGTTGGCTACAATTGTGTATTTCTCATGACATTCGAGTGACTTATAGTACTAGTAATCTCGCTCGATACTACTAATAAGTCGCATTTGCCTTGCATTCCCATGAGGTTTTAACAGGTTACTGAGACTCTTCGTCGAGACCGAAGAACCAGGGTCCAATATTGTGTATGTAGCGAGAGGATTCATCTGCGGCATACTGGTTTCGATGCTCACTGTTGTTATAGCAAAATGTTTTCGCATCCTTGCCGGTGCTATGGCACGAAAGCAGAGCACGCTGAGGTGGAGGCCGACATGTATCGTGCGGCTTCAGCGAGTTTGTATCCTCATTGCTTATCTCAGTGCCATGGCTTGGCTAATTTTGCAATACGGCAAGATGATCGGATTGAACCAGCTGTTGTTCGACTCCAAAACATGAAGATATAAACATCTTGTTGAGAGCTTTAATAGATACTCAACTACATTCATGAGTGAAACTTGCAATAATTGCAATTTCGATTTCTACTGTGTAAACTTGTCGTCGTTACGAAAGATTTCGCAATGTGTCGGTTCAGATAGTGAAACTTGCATTGCTATTTGCTGCAACTTAACATGTTCCAGATAACATCGACTGGTAGTGAAACTATGAATGCAACGAGAAACAAATTGCTAGAGATCTAAAAGTTCGGAAACAAATTACCTACTCAGAGAGGCAGAGCCATCAAAACAGCTGATCCGCGAACCGGATCAAAGATGGAGTAACCATCCGTGCGACTACTGGCAGTATAGAGGAGGCGAGTGCTCCGAGCATGAAACAGTTTACGCTGAGCAACACAACGGCATCGGAAGCTGGTTTGTTCCTTATGGTTGAGAGAAACTCATGCACACTGCCAAGGGATATAACGACGACGGTAAACAGGGCCGTGACGAGAGGAACGCATGCGTCTTCGGCAACCCATATGATCACAGAGACCAAAAGAGACAAGATCGTGCTGAACAAACTTCGCAGAAGGGCGACGGTCCTTTGTTGCCTCAAAGCCTCACCTACAATGAATTAGATTCCTTAAACATACTCAATGGAACAAGGAAATGCAATTCAAGGTAGTGTTTGTGGCTTATGCATTACCTTTCTCGCCAACTACCTGTGCGTCTTTACCACGATCCGTGTCTAATGGGATAGCCGTTCGCCTTTTGCCATAACGAGCTCTGTCGTCGCATAGAACTTTTCCCTTAGCTTCATTTAGTCGTAACTTTTGTTCGTTGAGTTTCTGCAACTGCCACAGCTCGAGTCTATCAGAAGAATCAAAATCATAACTCCAAGCAACATCAGTGTTAACATACAATGACTATGAGAGAAATCGGTTCAACACGAGGACTTCCAAATCACCACTTCCGTAGAAGATACTAGTTATGATCTTCGAGGAGTTTTTCAGAATTTCGGCTTACGTGGACCAGGCGTAGCAACTCACACCGAATCGAAAGGTGGAAGAGAGCTAGAGAAGATCAAGATGCTAATGGAGGAGATATGGCATGAGCACCCATGGGAAAAGGAAGCAACAGAAGGTGGCACTATAGTCACTAAGATCTTCATAGGGTTCTAGATTATCATTACCTCAAGTGAAGAACACTCAAAGCTCGGCGAGTGGGAAATTTGAAACCATTCACCAAAGACGAAGTAACCGTAATTGCGATAAAGAAGTTAATGCGAAAGCGACGAACCATTCTATGTTGAGATTTAGAGTGGCATTGTAAAAACTTCATCCTTACTAGCAAACATGCTTTTAGAATATGCGAGCCGCCATTAACGACACATAAGGGAAGCTATAGAATATATTCTAACAGCTTAAGTTCGGCTCACCTCGTTCTCAAGTAGGTTAATTCTGCAAAGAGCTTTCCGGTGTTTCTCTTCCGTCTCCTCGACTGTTGAATTCATGACCTTTTGATCTTCACTTGCGATCTTTAGACATTCTTCAAGATCTTTGTTTTCCACTAAAAGATGTTGCATCTGCCTCTCCATCTCAATGAGAAGCCCATGTAACTGTAAATGCACAATAACCATAATTTATTTGGTCGGTTTTTAAGATTACATAGACGCAATGACCGCTAAATATCATCACAAACATAATTGAGAATGCACCAAACAAATTAAACAATAACAATCAAGTTTTATCCAACTAGATGCAATCAGTTATATGGATTCTCCTACGCTATTGAGTTCTATCTTCTATTATATCACCATCTATATTTAAATATTTTACATGTTTTATCATTTCTAACTAAGTTTTCTTTGATCTGTCTCTTTTTTTATTTAATGTGTGTATTTATTATAGTTTCATATCGTCTAACTGAAGTATTTATTTATCTTTTAAGTACATATCCATACTATCTTAAATACGTCTCTTAAAGTTTTCTCTCTCAATGGCACAACTCCGACTCTCCTCTTCGGATTATGTGGCAGTCTTAACTCAACATTCAATTTCATATAGCATAACACCTAAACAAATTAACAAATAGAAAATTAGTGGCCAAAAGAGTAATGATACACTACATGAAAAATGTAACATGAAACTCAACATGACACACTCCAGGAATTGAGTCAATGCGACTAACCAGGATTATCATTTTGAATGTGTCATGTTGAGTTTCATATTTTATTTTTCATGGACACAATTTTTCTAAACAACTCACCATCAAAATCGTCCAAATAGGTTATGATCTTTATGTCCAACTATGTCAATCTGAAACATGAAACTCATAACTTCACAAGCATCAACTTATAGCAAGAGAAATGAACTAATGCATCAAAATCAAGCAGCAGTTAGACTCAAGGAGTAAAACCACACAAAGAGAAGCCTAATCTGGTAGTTGAAGAAGATCTTCTCCTTTGGTGCTGTAATTTTTGCAGGCTTTTCGGTTTTCTCATAGATCACTATGTTTATGTTGTGTGTTATATAATTCACTGAGATCTAGAGCCATTTCATCGATCAGTGCAGGTGCCAAATGATTAAAAAAAAAAGCTTAAATGGCAGAAATGACTGCGACTATGATTGCAAAGAGGGGATTTGCACAGATCTATGGAGGAGGTCTGACCTTTATTTCGTTGTACAAAGCCGCCAGCATCCGTAGCGGAAGCGTCAGGAAAGTGACTCCGATCATAAGAAACTGATACCATAGCAACAGGGCAACAGCGACCATCCTCAGTCCCAGCAGGAACAGGATCTGGACCACGGAACAGGGCGCCTGGATCAAACATGTCGGCCTCGTCATTGCAGAAGGAAGAGAGATTCACAGCCTGCGCGAGGAAAAAGCAGCGTCCTTTCACTTCGCCGCATCGCGAGATTGGAAGCGGCAAGAAAAGAAACACGTCGAGATCGAAAACAATTTCACTTCTCCGCATCGCAAAATGAGAACACCAGAAAAAGGGGGAAAACAAAACATCGAGATCGAATCAGAATACGTTTTACGGCATCGAAAACTGGAAGGGATTCACGGAATGCTCAAAAAAAGAACACAGAATACATTTTTCATCAAAGATTCAACTTTTAGGGATTCCGCGGAGCAAACTAAGAATCAATCAGAGGGAACTCTACGAGTGAGGGTTCAAGAGGAGTAGCACCTGCGATCGAGTGAGAGAGAGAGAGGAGGAGCGTCAGCCTGCGTCTTCCACAGTGGTTGGACCAGAGGAGGAGATGATGACGGGAGGGGCAGGGTGGGAGAGGCCACGTCGCGCGGAGAGGAAGGTCATGGGCATCGCCACGCGGCTCGTGCTTCTGGAGTGCCGCCGAGGGAGACCAGAATAAAGACGAAGCCTCGGAATCTCCTCCGGCGATGCCGCGCGGCGGCCTCCTGCTGCGCGTGGGGATCGGCGCTCCGTGCGGAACGAGTTCAAGGCGAAGAACCAACGGTCGAGAGTTAGCCTGGCAGTGGAGAAATTAGTAACACTTTTGATATTTGAGAATTAAAACGATAATGATAAAAATATAAAAGCATTTTTGATAATGGTGTAAAATCTGTCAGTTCTAACGATTTCACATGATAAATCTTCATCTATTTTAGCAAGTCTATTATGTTATAATCAACTTAACTATGATTCTGGGAGCACATTTTTGATAACACTAAATTATGAGTATAGTTGTCAATTTGAATTGAATTCGTCAAATTAATTCGCCTCATCAAACAATTTAAACAGATTGAGTTGAAATTTTATCAACTCATTTTAAGATAAGTTCAAATTGATTAATCCGCCTAGGCACACGACTCACGTGGATTGGTCTGCGATGAGTTTGAATTGGTCTGATTGAAAAAATTTATTTATTTATTTATTTTAAATTTTAAAATTAAAATAGAAAATTAATGGATTAGTGGATTTGATCCATCTAAATTAGAATTCAAATTTAAAAATTTTAACTTAGCTAATTTAAACAAACTTAAAATTTTTAATATTTTTTTAATTTTTTGATAGACTCATCAAATGAATTGACTTGTTTAACTCACAATCTGTCTTGAATTGGATTAGATTAAAATTTTCTACACCCATTAAGTTGATAGATTAATCCCTCCCACTCTATCATATGAGAAATTTTTAATGGATTGAGTCGTCCTACGAACCTAACCATAGTGAAATTGCTAAGAATAATTAAAATATATATAAAATAGGGTTAAAAAAATACCTTTTTAAAAATGATTAAAATAGTTCGTTATCTATATTTGATATTTGAAATATTCCTGGGTTAAACTTATCTGATCACAGATGATAATCTCTTATTTTATTTTAAGAATAAATCATGTTCACAACATTATATAATAAAAACGTTCCACATAAGGAATACTTGATCTTTTTAAAAAATAAGGAACAATATGATTTTATTATGAAAAAGTGAGGGAAATGATAGAAATTAAATATTTTATTTATTTTTTTTTTGAAAAAAAAATCGTCAAAATTCCCATAAAGTTTAAACTCTTGCTATTTCCATTTCACTTCTTAATATTGTTTATTTGTCTAAAAAAATGTGATATATGCGTATCACGTCACTCCATCAAACAATCAAAGTAAAAAAAATTTTAAGAATTATTTTCCTGACTTTAAAATACTGAGATGAAATGAAAATTTTCCAGGTATTAAAATTCCAATGATCATTTAATCATATAGATAGACAATGGGATGGACATTTAAAAATCAATCTCAAAAATATTCATCTCATTTAAAATTTAAATCCTAATCCTCTTATTGCTTCCCGACATTAATTTTTTTAATAATCCAAACTTTCAATTAATCTTAGAGATGACTGATCTAATCCCACTAAAATTTTCCATCATCTATCAAGATAAATCTAAAAACATAAGCAACATTGATCCAAAAGCACAATTGATAGTCCACCCCTAAACACTATTGTTTCCATTGGTCATGACACATGTAGCTAATACATTTTAAATAAACACTCGCTTTGAGATTTTATAAAAGAAAAGTCCAGGAATAGCAAAAGGGGAAGGAAATTACTCTTATTAGTTCATACTGCTCCACCACTTTCCATAGACTAGCCCAACCTTGAGTCTAATTACTCAGTCAATCCCAAACCCAACCTACCTCGATCGAGATCTCCTTATAGTTCGGCCAAAGCTAAACTTGATTCCTTATTCGACCTGCCAGAACTCTTCTGGAACTAGACTGCTCTGGTCAACTTCTCCAACCAAGGTCCAAACTTACAGTTTTAACCATAACTGATTAGCTTTGGAATTGAAAGCTAATAAATATGGTCTGGTTGAAAGAGTGAAATACTTTAGATGATTCATCTCTCTAGGCTGGGTTTCAAACACTGCTTTAGCATGTAATAAACAAGATAATGTAGTTGGAGTCTTTTATCCTTGCAATGAGAGGCATCAGTGAATTACTTTCAAACGTCTGAAATGGAAAAGGATATCGAAACAGGTGACTAAAGCAGCTTCTTTAAAGACAGGTAGAGACAAAAAGTTAAAGACATTGAGAATGTCTCGAAGAGTGAGCAATGGTAATTTACAAAACATAAATTAAGATAGATACCGATCAAAATAACTCTGCAAAACTCAACAGCTACCAGTTAGTTTCTGAAAACCTAATATGTCAATCTCTCATCGGAGTTTAATCTTCAATTCACAAGCAAACTGAAATATCTAATAGTAGATGGTAAGGGTAACTGCACTGTTTTTTTTACTATCATACTTGATTTTATTCTTAGACATGTGTAGATGGTATTACATAACATGATTTATTTGAAAAGTCGGCAAAGATTGTGGACAGTGAGAGAATTGTTGAGGAAGAGTGCAATTGGATTTATTCAGGGCAATTGAGGATCTTAAGGACAGTGATCATAGGGGTGCACCTCTAGATATAATTTTTCAGAATCTCCCCTTCAGCATAGATAGTTATCTTGAATTCAGGCAAGACGACTATTCTGAATTCATACAAATACTGGCTGGCAAAAATGGCAGTATACATATCTTAGCACCAGCTGTGATACAATACATATGCTCACCTCAAATCCTAAAGTAAGAGTGAACATAATGGTAGAGGTACTAGATATGGTATGTTCCTACACTACATTTTGCGGTTGAGATGCCCCTGTTTTGTACTAGATATATGGATGTTTCTATTTGGTTGATACAGACTTTATGTAGTTCTGTGCGGGATTGAGATATTCCTTTGTGCATTTCTATACTAGATCATAGTTTATGAATTTTGTGGATAATGAGATGAAAATATGCATGAATATAGTCTGTATTGAATTGGTCTTGCGATAGACATTGGCTTTTGTGTGTTCTGGTGACTGGATGTTCTTGATTACTTGTGGTGTTGCATTGACTCCAGATCATTTTGTGATGTGTTGTTGTATAATGTCATACACAAGTACAAGTTATGAATTGTTTATGGTTAGCAATTATAACTCTAAGGTGTGTGGTTGTTTCACATTCATTATCTTTGTGCAGGTGATTATGGATTGACCTAAGCAAGGTGTAACAAACTAACAATTCTAATCTTGCATACAGTTTGTCAATTCAAATACATGACAAGACTTCAATAACACATGAGAATTTTCCAGAAGAAAAGACCACATCAAATGCCCAATACAGTGCTAGGCAAATTTGAATTTAGCATTTTATTTTTCTAAGATGTTTCATATCTAGTTATCCAAACTATTGAAACTGTGAACTTACCTTAATATAATAGCAACTTAATATTTTTGAATGAATTAATATCTAGCATGCATCGCTGAAAAACTGGCACATAATTAGAGTTGACTCCGTGTAATATTTAGAAACATCTATCCTCTCTGACAAGGTGGTCATCTTCAATTGTTCTTCAGGATACTTTACTATAACATCCAGCTTCTGGTGCTATTTTTTCGCAAATTAAACTACTAACTGGCGGCCCTTGCTATTTTTCTTAATTGAATTGTTTGCAAATTTAGTGAACTCGAAGCAAACAAATTTCCCTAACTTCTATGTTGCCTACACCAATTACTTATTTAAAGCTGATAAGGTTCGAGGGGAAAACTATTCCTCGTTCAAAGCTTACAAATGTGGGATGGGATTTTCACATGGAAATGAGCATTGCCAACTAGTTTGACATCAATTTTTTTATTGTGGATTTACCACAGTACTGTATGAAAAATCTTTGCTATAAGGCAGGGCCTCAAGCATGTCTGATAGTATCCTGAGTGTAAGCTCATGGCAATCAAAAAGAGGAAGCTAGCCCCTTTCAAATCAATGAGAACAATAATTTAGGAAAAGTCCCCTAACAGAGAAAAACAGACCTATAGACTCAAAGTACAAGATCAAACTTTGCTACTAGAATTGGTAAACTGCGATAGAGTTTCTGCCACCTCATAACCATTTTTAGATATAATGATGAAGCGAACTGAATAATGGCTTCTAAAGCTTTACTTGTTACTAGAATTAAAGCAAGTAGCACGCAGATGTTCTCACACTCATCATTGAACTAAATGTATTCAGCCACAGGTTATCAAATCCTACTCTTAACAGGAAAAAAAATGAGATAGAAACTACACTTTACTATATCCGTCAAACACATCTATAGAAGAAGAATCAAACCGAAATTCGGGGAATACCAGAAGCAACGCCACTATGAGAGATCACCACTGGCAGTAGAAAGAGTTGACAGTTATCTCTATATCAGCCTAGTCCTGGATTCCAATGCCCATCAATCGAGTAATCAAGAACTACGAGATTTGAGTCCATTGAATGAAATCAAAAGCACACCTACGTCTGCTTGGAGTAGGTCGACGAGGAGGAGGGAACGCGCTTGATGCGAAACATCATGTAACCGAGAGGAAGCACCACCCCCATCATCATGATCGCCGCCCCAATCAGATACCGAAGCGGTCCCGGCGGCTCCACCTCCATCGATCCCGATCTGTTCCTCAGCGTCTACGATACCAAACCAACAACAGATCAGGAAGAAACCCTACCTCATCAGATCGGATGCATACAAGATGGATTCACGAAGAAAGAGCACCGTCGAGTCGATCCTTCCTCGCTGAGGAAAATGGCGACGAGATCGGGAAAGGAGAAAGTCGCAGCGACGACACCATGAATTGGCCGGTCCAGCGGTCTAATAAAAAATAAGCTCTGTCACGTAGCTGAACCACATCGGTTCAATTGTCTGGTTCCAACCCACTTTTTTAAAAAGGAAGAAGAAAAATGTGTTTCCCCAATGCCATAGTTGAGTTGGTTATGTTACAAAAGAGGACAAGGATTTGAATTTGTCAGGCAATACCATTCTACGTCGTGATCAACTGTAATTTCTCGATTTACCTTTTCACAAATGATCGTGATGGGAAATTATGGGACCGTTAAGTGTGATTAAATTTTCCAATTTTTTGCAGAAGAAGAAAAATGTAAAATGACCTAAACCCTTTTAACATATATTACTATATAGTTATCACCTCAAATTTAAATAAAAATTTTCTTTCGTTGAAGCAATAAGATGAAAGACCATAATTAATAAAAAAAAATTAATTTCTTTGACACATTATATATGTTAAAAGGGTCTAGGTCATTTTACATTTTCTTTGACATATAATTATCAAATTTAATAATTTTTCTTTGACATACTATATTAAATGTTTCAGAATGACAATTATCGAACATAAAATTAATAATTATCGAGATTAGGATATTTGATTTTAACCAAGTAGATTTAACCTGCTATTTATTAAAGATTTACTTTATTTCCAAATCATTCGTCATTTATTTTTATTTTTTCATAACTTTACTATTCAATCATTTACACGTTATTACTACAATATAATCTCTTATTCCTACAATATTATTTTATATTATCCAATACTTATTTCCTATCTAAATCTTAAATCGGATATTATAACTACTTACAATATAAATTCTTATTCATTATAACAATTATGAACATTATAACATCTATGATATTATAACTACTATAATATAAACTCTTATTTACATTATAATAATTATTAAATTATAACTGTTACAATAACTACTATATAACTTTCTATCATTCTTAATCTAATTATAACAACCACAACACATCTAATCGATTCAAAAATCAAATGAGAAAAATAATTAAATAATTATATACAATTAAACAGAAATGAGATGCCCTTTTAATAAAAAAATTCAAAATGAACCACCCCCTAGATGATTTGAAAAAAAATTCCAAACTCGACAAAAAAATAAAAAGAGATTAATTAAAAACTGGAGACTACTATATCAAAATTTCATTTAAAAATTTAATACTTCTTAAACTTTCACATTATCAAATTTCATTTTTGCAAGAAGCCTCTAGTAGACGATCACAATCCTAAAATTTACATGTATATGTTTAGTCTGAGAGAGATAAGACGATCAAATGCAAAATGCAACCCCAACATCCTCTTCAACGCAAACTAAACTTTGATATGATTTAAATTTTGGCATTACACAAAAAAAGGAGAGATATCATTAACCATTCAAGTGTAAGAAAGTCTAGGAAGCCACTATGCTCCACTTCTAGTTTGAGCAGGTGAAGATCTGCACAGATTAAAGAAACATCATCCAACTCTTCTTTCCTCATCATCAATTATATAAATTTTATTCTTCCACAGCCCTACACAATACAATAAGCATTCCTAATTATGGATAAACCTGAAACTTTACAACAAAGATTTCATCGCTATTCAAGTGTAAACAAGTCTAGATGTTACCTATAATTCCTAGTATTTGTTTGAGCTGCAAAGTGGGAATGGTCGGTCTATAGGTTCAAGAAACATCATCTGGCATTTCTTCCCTAATTTTCCATAACCTGAAGCTATGATGCAAATTTTCATCAACCACTGAAGTGAAAACAAGTCTAGGGTGTTACCTCAATGCTCCAGTACTTGCATGAGCTGCTTAAGTCGAACCGATACAAGGTGGTAATGATGCTCCGATACTTGCTCGACTGATAAAAGTCCCATAGATTCGAGAATGCATACTACAATACCATCCTTCAAAGGTTGCAATGTAATAATAGTTCTACAAGTCTACTTCTAACAAAAGGTCCCATTCTAGACTAATAAGAACTACAATTACAGCAATATATCATTTTGGATCACGACATCTTTAACAGCAGAATTCAGTTACCATGCGACTAACAATATATGCAAAAAGACTGAATGACGATGAAAAATAATGCAAGCAAACATTTGCTGTAGATGGTTTCTCACAGAAAGATAGAGGGCAACGAAACATATAAGTCATTAAATGGCATTTGGTGAATTTTTACCTTCCTAAAAAACTATAACACTCAACTGAAATATCAGCCACACGAGTCATGACCTCGGAGAATTTTTCTAAGAACTTGGAATGGGTGGTGAATAGGAAGGAAGAAAGAAGGGAAAGGTACAGAGAAAAGAACCAGAAAAAATGCATGAAAAAAAATTATCCTCCATCTGCACATTCTTCCCTTCTATTCATCCATGCAAATAAATATGAGTGCTATAAATTATGACAAATACAGGTTATCTTAGACAATTCATTTTGTCAATAATTTCTGCTCAAACTCCTTACTTTCCACTATTTCAACAAGCAAATGCAAAGACAAGTAACCAGTGAACAAAATGGATAATTTCCATAGCATTACAAATCCCATATCCTGGAAACAAGGGAGACAAAAGAGAATATTCACTTAAAGCATTTGAAAGAGTATCTAATCACAACTATTGTACAAAAGCAATTGTGTTTTTTTTTTAAATAAAAAAAAGGAAAAGACAAAAGTTCCAAGGTCGAAATCTGTCATTCAGCATAAAGTGGAGTGATGTTTTTCTTTGTATGTTGGTCGGACTAAAACAAAAGGAAATTACATCAAAATTTTGGAATTTAACAACTAAAAGAACAAACACATACTAGGGGTCAAACATGCACATTTTCCTTGCATATGTAGTCTGAAGATTTTGTGGGATTAGTAGATTTTAGCATTTCCAATATTTGATAACCTGAGTAAATTGGTAGACGGTAGCAACGACTTGGGAACTGATCAAATCAGTTAATCAATTGAGATTTTGTAGAGGCCCGACTGCACTTAAAAAGTAGGTATAACTGGTATTACCTTGCATAAGTTGATTAATAATCATCATCTTCAACGCCACACCGCGTCATGTTTCAAAATCTGTCATCTTAGTTATAATAGGAAATGTCTTACACCAAAAGAATGCTCTGTGAAAGAGCTCATAGATACAAATGAAGGATGTTATAGTTGCAGTTCAAATTGACCTTGTAATAAAAGGGAGGGATCAATTTTGCCTACCTCAATGTTTTTCTTTTAACTTGAATACCACATTGACTTCAACAGAGCTGTTAGACAGCGACCAAGAGTTTAAACAAGAAAGATACTTCAGTTCAAGCACAAGTGCAATCAGAAAAAATTCCAGGCAAAATGGACTACCTCTTTGTTCTCAGTAATTGACAGACTATTAATACTAACAGCTAGCATTGTCAAACTGGACTCCTTGACCTTCTATAGCCATGCCTGGAAGGAGACCTGGACCTGCTTCGTGCTCCAGATCTGTTATGATACCTATCTCTGTTAGATTCTCTCCCATTTCTGTGATAGTCATGCTTATGGCTTGCCCCTCCTACCCTGCTTGATCTTTCTCGTTCATAGCTCCAGTCACCATATCGATCACGCTCACGTTCTCTGGACCTTTCTCTTCTACCCACATCACTCTCCCTAACATGAATCCCGAGATCCTTTTCGTGTTGTTTCCTTCGCTCCTCTGCTTCTTTCTTCCTAGCTAGTTTCTCTTCCTCCCTTGCCTTCTCCTTAGCAGCCTGTGCAACAAAGCATATTAAGAGCATATCATAACCACAAAGATAATATTAGACTTAAGCTGAGAATCCTTACCTTGAACTCACTAAGAAAATCTCGGATCATACCATAACCAATATGTTGCTTTCCAGTAACATGAGTTTGTGTCCTCTCAGCAGCATCATTTGCTACCAAAAATGAGCCACAAATCTCACATAGTGCCATTTTCTTCTCTTGTGGAAGCATCACCTTGTCAGTTGCTGACTGTTGAGACAAAGTTGCCTTCTCGGCATTAAGCATATCAACCTGAACAAAAATGTCAATTATGATGCAATTAGAATGATAAATTACGATGCATCCAATATTTCTACATCACCTTTCTCATAAGTGCCTCAGCTTCATCTATCTTTCCTGCTTCACCAAGCGTCTCAATTTGCTCTAGAAGCTTTTTGATCTTTTCTTCTAACACTGAGAGGTGTTCAGGTTTTTCATTAGGGATCAGAGGAGGTGTTGCCTCTACCTCTTGTTCTAATCGCTCACGACCACGCTTGACTTTTCTATCTAAATCCGTCACCTGTGTTATATATTTCTAGCACTTTAACTAACAAAATTTTGAATGCTAAAAGAAATGATTAATAGCTGAAAGAAACACACCAACTTCTCACAGAATTTTGCAAGGTCTGCTTCAAACTTTGGAACATAAGCATCATGTCTAGGGGACTTCTCAAAACTGCAACAAAGAAATCCATATATATTTACATAAACATGAAGAAACGCAAGCTTGGGCAATTCAAGCTGTCAGCTCAACCATTAATTATTCATGAATTGAAAATAAAATCCTCAAACTATCCTTCCTATATTCCAGAGGAAAAAATAGATATCTTCCAAGTGAACTATAACAAGTAGTTAACACTTCCAAGAAATGTGTGGTGATAGTATTATAGTTTCCATGAACTCAAAATTGCACTCCTAGAAGTTGCATGAAGGCAAAGCTAGGCATATATTTAATGATCATAACATGAGTAGTCAAGTCATAATAACCAAAGCTCGCACTTAAATCAAGATTTGCCTCCCTGGGTTACAAACTCAACAGGGAATTAAAAAAAAAAAATCAACCACTTAACTTAGATATGATAATCTATCTGAGATGTAGATAGAATTAAATTAACCATTACCATTCATGGTCCATACTCCTTAAACTCCAAAGATAACTATGTTGTTGAACAACTGTTCATCCAAGGCAAAAAAAAAAAAAAAAAAGGCCAGCAGTGCCACAAGATGGCCTATTGTCTTTCTTTTCATATCTTTTCCTTGAACCTTTTCACTTTTTCAAACTGTAGACAAATGTATCTTTTTTTTTGCACCCTTCTACATCATATAAATAATCAACTTCTGAATAATTAGCTACCATGCCGCGATTATGGTTCAGCCTCCACTACTAATGGAGCATAAAGCATATCTTTTCACAAATGATCAATTATAATAGTTTCTATGATGTTGTCAAGTGCCAACCCAAGTCGATACACAACCAATGTTAACTTTGCTAAGCTTGAATGTACTAGATTAAGAAGGAATATGAGCTTAAGGTATCTATAATAACAGACTAAGGATACCCCCTGCAAACTTGATAGCAAACCACTAAAGCATTTGAACATACAAAAAGGAAAATCACAACCCTGTAGCAATGGCAAAAAAACCACACCCTACCCATGAGTGTATGAAGTTAAAGAAAATGAGAAAAATGTCCATTCTTATCACAATATCATTCTCCACGAAAGAATATGAAAGCATTACACTAAATAAAATTCACTGTCAATATGAATTCCATCTAGCGCCCAGATTCAATATGCTCATTATATACATCATTGTGTGCATGCCATGTTAGGAAACATGATGCGAGTCTATCCAAAATTATCATCTACCTTATGCATGATGTGAGAAGTTTCAAAGTTAACTTTATAAAACAAGAGTATCTCATATTAAATATGCATTGAGCATTCAAGATCTTCTGTTTTAACTTGTTTTCTAGCCATATAAAGATTGATTTTACAAAACCAAAATAAAGCCAATGTCTATAACATCCAAACAATTTTAGTACAATTACATTTTGGCACAATGCATGCCATAACAGAATTTCTTTCTTTTACAATTTCGAAAATATGAATCTTATATATATATATACACACACATATATAATAAAATGTTAAGTTAACTTAATAATGTGTTAGCATGATTTTTAATTCGTGAAATATCAAATAAAACTTTCAATTCATGCAAAAAAAAAACCCATAAAAACTCATATAATAAAAAATAAAAAACTGCGAAATCTGAAAGGCCAACTAAAGTACTATAATTCTTTGAGATGGAAATGCAACCATATAGCCTAAAAGAGGCAACTAAGATCCTGGCATACTTCGATGGAAATATCACAGATCAGAGAGCTTAGATCAGTTACCTCAAAAGAAAAAATAAAGGAATATCCAGAGAGCTCCAATTGTCTTATATACCAAAGCACACCAGTAACTACATGGCACATTAAAATGTCTAGGTTCAAAGCATTTCCCCAAGCGTACCTACCTCGTAAGAAAACTAGGTAACAAGAATTTAGATATTAAAAAAAAAAGACAATCCTTGAACAAAACAGCATGAAGATAATGGGATCTAAAATAAAACAATTCTGAAGAACTTCACAGCAAGTTCAACCACCAAAAGACCTGAAAACGGTGATATTTTACCATACAAAACTCAATTCCAAGGTTTAGGCGATGTCAGTAGTTACCTCTCCTTCAGTTTCTGGTCATGGATTCTAGGACAAGCTCCTAAAAATAAACAAACGTAGCGTAAGAACACATAGCGACGCACCAACCAATAAACTCGGAAAGTGATGAATCAAACACATACCAAGGTCGCTTTTCGTGTTCACGAACAGATCGTGCGGACAGAAACGAACCATGTAGCAGCCGCACACCTCCTTATCGTCCCAGCGCACCTCCTTGTACTTCTTTTTCTGCTCGTCCGTCAGATTACGAGCTGCGGAAGGTAAAAAAAAAAAAAAAAAGAAAATGAATTGAGAAGATCGAGCAGATGGAAGCTAAGAAGCGGGTGAGAAGGGCGACTCACCTGTCCCCATGAGTTCGTCCAGAAGAGCTCTCTGGGCGTCCATGATGTCAGTGAGCCCTAATTCCGAGGGCAGAGCAGAAACGGAGACGACGGGAATGAGGCGCTCCACTGCTCGAGAGAACCCTAGCAAGGAAGGTAAGCAGATTCCCTCAAGGGTATTATAGACATTTCATTTCTCTATTTACCTTTGGTGGAAATGTTTTCTGCGGACAAGAGTACGTAATCTCAATTACAATACAGAACTTTAGGATAAAAATTATCATATATAATTTTAATTATGTGATCAATAAGTAATCACATAATATTATATAAAATATCATTAGATTACTAAATTACGTAATTATTAAAGTTATGAATATAAAACATAATTTATTCAATTTATTTATTTAAAAAGAATAAAATATAATCAATTTAATATTTATTAAATTACTTTTAATTTAAATAAATTAAATTAAATTAATAATATGATAATACATAAATAAATAAATATAATTTATTTATAATTTTTAAAATTTATAATAAATTTATATATTTTTTAATAAAATAATTAGTTAAAATAATTATTTTAATAAAATAATTAATTAAATTAATAAATATAATTTATTAATTTTATTCCTTAAAATTTAAAATAAATTTATATATATTTTAATAAAATAATTTATTAAAATAAGTATTTAATAAATAATTTATTAAATTAATTAATATAATTCATTAATTTTATTAAAATTTAAAATAAATTATCTTTTTAAAATTTATAAGTATTTAAATTAAATTTTATTAAATTAATTAACTCAGTTTTAATTATGTTTCATGGTACATTACAAATAACTCAGTTTTAAAATCAAAAAGTAATTATGAAAAAAAATTATTAGCTTTTGAAATCATAGAAAATCTTACACGGTTAAGGAAATCGTGTTTCAGATTTATAATCCATTTACTAATATTTTACTAATATAGTAATACTGCATTATTTAAGAATCGATCAAAATTTAAATCAAATAAGGTTCTCGTTCATAAATATAGATAGATAATCAAAATTATTAACGATAATCCTTAACTAACTATGCCTTTAAGATTATCAAATTTTAAGAATTGAATATTTAAATTATCAAATTAATTTAAATTTGATATTATATAAAAAGAAGTAGAGGAATAAAATTGGATAAAAATTAAAAATAATGTCCTTTATTATCCAAAGCATTAAAAAAAATATATGAAATCATAACTACTATAACATATTAAATCAATTTAAAATTTAAATAAAAAATAATAATATAAATAATTAAATAATTATACACAATTTAATAATAAAGTGAGTTATCTTTTTTGATAAAAAATTAAAATGAGATGTTGAAATTGATTTAGTAACGATGATGGATGAGGATTCATAAATATTCCAAATTAATAAAAGCTTCATAAATCAACAAATAATTATTTAAAAACAAGACAAAACTAAGAGTATTTTATTGTTCATAAATACTTGCAAATTCCTTAACATAACCATCAGACCAAAAGAATTTTTGCGTAAATATTAAAATTAATGATTTTCTCAAAAAAATAAAACAATATCCCTAAATTAGGAAAAAGACCAGACAATCTGTTAAAACAAAAACAAGTTATGGAAATAACAAATTAATAATAGAACTGGGAAAATGATCAGACAACCTTTTAAAATACTCAATAAAAAAGTCATAAAATTACCAAAAAGGAAAAAGATCAGACAATCTATTAAAAACATACAAAGGATCCTTCTTTTTGATAAATACAACCGTGTAGATGTTTTAAGATTACAAGGCCATACAATCCAAAAATCAATCAAATATCGTAACACAACAAAGGATTATTTTGTTTGACTGTAAAGAATGAACCCACAAGAACCAATCTTTTTCATTGTTTCAAAAAATAAACACCATCTGCCAGATAGCAAGCACTGGACTTGTTATTTAAGAGAAACTTCTGCTTCTATGTGCTTCTGAAGAGATAGCCAATGATGATGCCCAAGAAAGCCACAACCGCCACAAATGAAACAGAGAAACCGCCGCGATTTTGCTGTTTCCTTAGCAATTCCTGGAAGTTGCAAAGGCCAAAAAACGTTACAACTAATGGCATCAAACATCGTAAATAAGTATATTTTGTTAATGTTG
Organism: Curcuma longa; assembly: GCF_044706935.1. Lineage (NCBI taxonomy): Eukaryota > Viridiplantae > Streptophyta > Magnoliopsida > Zingiberales > Zingiberaceae > Curcuma > Curcuma longa. Next base: position 10,161,507 of record NC_133865.1, read on the forward strand.
CAGTTGACTAAGTGATAGAAAGTAACAATAACAATGAAGAATGATAATCCAAGCCAACCCTTTACATGTTCTTACTTGGCCTATAGTTCGACATGAGCGTATCAAGTATTGATAATGTGAGGTTGACTAATAGAGACCAAAAAATGGTAGTTTATGCTTTTGACAGGATGTACCAAACTGAAGCAGAATGCTGTTAAGGATAGACCAACATTAGATGAAGCATCTGAGAGTCCATAGTTCTCTGTTATTGTGTAAGCTTAATGGTAAGAAAGATTAGGCAAATAGCTAAATACAACACCAACTAAAACTAAAAGTGAATAAAATACATGCATATAAAAACATCCCTTATATGACAAGGCAACTCTGCTAGTGAACATTTGTTTAATCTAAGGCATAATTTTATGATGTGGACTATAGAGTCCAACCCAGATACTGGGGAAAGTGAAGAAATATGGAAGTTACATGTGGAAAACATTATTAGAGATTGAAGATAGCAGAAGTTAATGATAAGCAAGCGAACACCCACGGCAGGCATTTCACAATGCAGATCAATGAGACAACTAGTCCACTCGGTGGGTCATTGAGTGATGCAACACAAATGCTACTTAGATATACCAACACAACTAGTCACCATCTTCAATGTGAGGTAAAAACTGAGTGTCACAATCTCTCTCAGCAAAATCATGGCAACTATTGGTAGACACGTCAGGGCCTTATATACCAACACAACCAACCAGTCTCTTTTAATAGGGAAAGACATGTTGACAACGAATTGATGGCACAAGGACAACCCTATTGGCACAATAAGGACGGCCCTATTTAATGACCTAATCACATTAGTAGTTACTATCAACCATTTTGTCTGCTACCGCAGTTTCAAGTAATCACTAAGGTAATTGCTAGACTATCAATTTTGAAATAATTTACACTTTGAATTCAGGGATAGAACTAAAGTTGAATATATAAAATGAAATTTTAATAATTTTTACTCAATTAATTCTTGCACTTAGTTTATTTATTTGTAAAAATAAGACTACAGTATTAGATAATTGATCTGAACTTTTATAGTAACATGTCATGCATATACTCATTATATTTTGACATATGATAAACCGTGTTTTGGTCAATGCCACTTGGCATGACATAAGGTTTCAAACTATTTATCCTAAAGTTAGAAAAGTTGAATCAATTGGTGGCATGTACAAGGGAAGCTGAAAATCAAAGAAAAGTTAAGCCAGTATAATAAAAACTTATTTAATTGATTTTAATATAGTAATGACTAAAATTGCATAGAGCTCCATTAAGCTCGATGAAGGAATAAAATTCATGTAGTCAATCTTAGTTAATTGGGATAAACAAGGGTTGGTAATAAAGAATTCAAGAATAGCACCTTTCTAGGAAAAACCTGAAAAATCAACAAATATAATTTGGACAAATAAAAAGAACGTGTTAATCACAAAGTCTTGTATCTCTTTGTAGTAAAATCTAAAAGCTGAACCAGAAACCAAGAAAATTTTGAATATTATATGGTACTAGAGAATATCAGGTATGAATCAGAGAAAAGGAAAAGCATACCAACTCTTCTCGTAATTTCTGATTTTGTTGAAGTGCATATTTCTTCTCCTCAGTCAGCTTTTGAGCTAGCATTTCCACCTACAGAGTTACATTCATAATAGTTAACATGCATAAGGAGATAAAGAAGGGAATTCATCTACTTCTCTACAAAAAATATTGGAGTAGAATTATGTTAGATAAATTGTAGAGTTACATCAATTAGATCTACTGATGACCGATAAAATCTACAGTTAGACAAATTGAATTGATTTAAGTTCCAAAAGTGATGGAAATGGGCTATTAAAGAAAACAATGGAGACAGTACTAATGTTACAACCTTGCATAAAGGTTAATGCAAGGATGAGATCCATGTAGCAGCCCCCAAACTGTTGGTGCTAAGACAGTTTGGCATATGGCTTCTAATGTATTGTGAGTCAAATCTTGAAATGCACAATTTTCTATCATGAATGCTATTCAAACTTATTTATTATCTCCCTTGACTTTCATGACTAACAATTTAGTAGCATCTTACTGAACATTTTTTTGTAACTCCTATTTCCCTTGGTTCTTTTTGTTATTGTTCATAAAAATGACAAATATCACTAAAGTCTTATCTTCATTCAATTTCCCTGAGATCCAGATCAGATCTCTATGTTATGAAGAACATATATGTTTAACAGATATAATATAGTCATTTCACATTATACATATATGAATTTGAAGAAGTAGCAGGCGGAGGCAGTTATAATACAGTCATTTCCTTTTTAGCTGAAAACATTTGCTGATGCTATCTTTTTCTTGGTTGTCCTGTGTTATTGTTTAAGATATGCTCCCTCTTTGTTTCTGTGTGTGTTTTTTCCATCTATTATTGTCTCCCTGGAGGCAAGTTTAGGATATGAGGGTTTGAAACACTGTATTGTACTGGAAGCTATAGTGCATTGATATAACTTTTATCAGTTAATATATACATCGGGGGAGCAGTTGTTTGCTCACATCAAGGGAAGGCGCACACAAAAGCATCCTTAATTTACTCCATAGCAAAGCACTAAATGGTAGCATACCATGAAATAACTAATGAAAAAAAATCAAATGGTCATCTCATCTATCTAAAAAGTACCTCAAAGTTACCTAAAAGTAGAATATAAGAATCTCAAAGTTACCTCATTCTCTCTGGAAGATTCTTCCAATGATCTTGATGCCTGAAATTATTTTCACTTTTGCTATTAATACCCAAGCCAACAAGATGGCTAAAGCAAAAGGGATAGTGTGGGATCCCCAAAGTTGATTAATTGACTTTAATGTCAACTTACTGCATCAAATAATGTTGAACTCTGAACTTCATTGTCTAACATGGAAGAATGTGGAGAACCTCCTTCCTCTGATTCCTCAGGAACTGGCGAGGGAGGATTAGCAGGTATATAAATGGCACGTAGCTTAAACTCCTCAACAACTTTACCGGGTACTTTATTGAACTAAAATTCGAATGAGGTCATCAATTCTCAGACATCCAGGATTCAGAAATAAGCCTTGGAAAAAAAAACAAGTAGTAATATCACTAAGCACGGTACCATTTCAGTGGTTATGTCCTTGGTTGTGGTTCCATCATCTGTAGCAACACTTTGAATTAGGAACTTATCTTTGCACTGCAAATCAGGTGGAACCTCCTTCTGAGCTTGCATTGTCACTAGCAGAGAGGACAAACAGCAAAAATAGCTTCAGACAAAAGGGGAGAAATGCCAATTAGATTCATATTTTAGGAGGATTTCACCTGTTATGCTAATTGATGATCTCGGCTGGACAATTCCCATGTTTGGTCGGACACTGTACTTCTTTGGACTAGTTGTTTTAACCTAAGAATTGTAAGCAATCCACCCAAACATAAACATTTAGTCCAAGCAACAAACTCTCCGAAAGACTAAAATTTGTGATGATAAGCGCAGAAAAGAGTCAATTTTGAAGAACAAAATAGACCTTAAAAGCAACAAGATGATCTGTTTTGTTGGTCAGCTGCATGCTACAAGAGCTCTGCCTTTTCACCTCGACTTCGTGAAACAATGATCGCCGCCGATGGCACGCAAACAAACACCATCAGAATCAAGAAAACGATGAAACCAAGAGAAACTTTCCCAGCCATAATCCCCCCAAAAAAAAACAATTCTATTCTCATAGACATTAGGGGAAAACACAGAAGGCCGAATCAGGTCACAGCAGAGAGATCTGACTCAGATTCCAATCGGAATCGAAGTTTTGATGAAGGAAATAAAAGAAAGGAAGAGAAATTACAAGGCAATTTTAGCTCGGAGGGGTAGATCTTGAGGAGGCCTCCGCTGATCATGATGACAGATTCCGACCGACGACAGCGATAAGCAACTTCCTTCCTCTACCACTTCGACATAGATCTCGAAATCTCGATCTCGAATCGAACTTCCTTGGAGACGATGAAATCGAGAGGACACGCCTGTCGATGTGTGAAGAGAAGAAACCTTGGACGGGATCCTCTCTTGGGACCACATTTCACTGCATTGCTGAAATCGCCGCATCAAGGCCGACCATTCGACTTCTGACGGTGAAGATTTAAAATTGATTGATAATTGTCCTGTGATGTCTCTGCAATTGATTGGGCCCACGTTGTAACATCCAGCCCACTTAAGAGCCCAATCCAACCTGGCCACCCGACCGCCCTGGACCTGGTAACGGTCGGCTGATCTCAACGGTCGAATTCCCTTAAAATTTGAACTGTTTTAGGACCAAAAGAAGAAGGGACCTTCTCACTCGCCGTCTCTTTCCTAATCCGAGATACGGAGCAATAGAAGTCGCCCTAGCCCGATTCCGTCTTCCCGATTGTGGATCAAGGCGCAGAAGAAGGAAAGGTAGAAGAAGATTCCGGCGATGGAGGACGCGTTCGACTCGATGATCTTGGTGTCCGGTCCCAGTTTTGTTCGATCAGGGCTCAAGGAGCAAGCTTTTGGAGGTCAGCATTTGTTTTTGATGTTCGTAAGAAAATTAGGGTTTCAGAATATTTGTGGGAAATTAGGGTTGTTTGACTCCGTTATCTTTGTTCAATCGGGGATCGAGATGCAAGCTTTTGAAGGCCAGAATTTGTTTTTGGATGTTCTTGGATTGTCGGGGGAAATTAGGGTTTGTAATATCTTAGGGGGGAGATTGAGGAGCCAGGATTCGCGCACAAGCTAAGATTTTGGAACTTTCGGTCGAAATGCATCTTCCATTTCTGTAATTGTGTCAGATCGCATTCTCAGATACATGAAATATGTTGTTGTTTCTTGCTGAAAGAATAAATCTTTACGTTTCTCGTGAACTTGGATTAAAAACTATAATATCCGGTTGCAACCCCCTTATGAAAATTTGACCTATATTTGAGCTATAATTAGCTAATTTTGTTACTATGCTGCTGAGTTGATATTTATTTCTTTTCATTTTTCTTCTTCATCAGACGATCTTGTGATGTTTGTTAATGCTGGAGGCTGTGAGATTCAGGGAAAAGATTGTCGTATTAAATTCCGAGGCGATGCTCATTTCCTAGGTGGAGACATAATTGAAACCAATGAAATCATAGCTGAAAGTGGTGACCACCCGTTACTTTATCAATCTGCACGATATGGTGACTTCCGCTATATGTTTGATAATCTTGTTCCTGGAGACTATTTCGTGGACCTGCACTTTGCAGAGATAGTCAATACAAATGGTCCTAAAGGAATTAGAGTTTTTAACATATTTGTGCAAGAAGAGAAGGCAAGATCTCTTTCACCTGCTGCATTTTGTATAACATTTCGTTAATTTATGGGTTCTGAGAAATCCTTTTCTGGTTAGAATTGCAGATATTATCTTCATTTGATATATATGCTATCGTTGGAGCTAATAAGCCTCTCCAGCTAGTTGATATCAGAGTCTCTGTGATGCACAACCAGGCTGTTTTGATTAGATTTGAGGGACTCTGTGGATCTCCAACAGTTTCCGGAATTTGCATCAGAAAGGCTCCAGTCTCAACAGGTACGTTGTATTTATCGCATCTCTAGGGATAAAGTTTGAATATTTCTCTTTTCTCAGTTTTAATTTCGTCAGAGTTTAGCAGCCATGATAAACCCAGAACTTCATTTGTGCACCAAATGCGCCACTGAGATAGAGGTCTCTCCTATTCAGGTGAGGAAATGAAACTTAGTTGTAAAGTTTTTAAGATTTGAAAGGTAGCTATTTGATCACTATGTTTTACAATTGCAGAAAAAATTACAGAGCAAAAACATCGGCCAGTATGAGAAGAAAATACAGGAGCTAACCAATGAATGTAAAATGAAGTCTGATGAATGTTATGAAGCTTGGATGTCACTAACAGATGCAAATCAGAAGCTACAGAATGTTACAATGGAGCTTGATAACATAATCTTCCAAAATGAAACACTTGGTAAGGGAACTATGTTGCCTTGAGAGTGATGCCTTCTAATAAAATTTGTCTAATTATTCTGTTTTTTGTTTGCAGAACGAGCTGTTGGAAGGGAGATGGAAAAATTCAAAGACGTTTCAGATAAATACAAGAAAGATAAGAAGTTATGGTCTTCTATAATCAATAATTTGGAAAAGAAGATTAAGGTACATAAGGGTCAAATCTGCATCAACAAACTTATATCAATCAATGTAAAGTAGATTTTAAAATGCTTTTGCTCAGGGTTCAACTGTTCTTTGTTTCAGGCAATAAAAGAAGATCATACGCAACTTTCACAAGAAGCACATGATTGTGCTAATTCAATCCCTAATCTAAATAACATGACCACTGCAATTCAAGCCTTAGGTGGGTTTCTACAGTGACCAACTTTAAGATACATACAATGACTAGGAAGGAAATTCTGAAGTTGCTTTGTGCTTACAGTTGCACAAAGTGAAGATCTCAAGGTAAAGTATAGCGAGGAGATGGGCAAGAGGAAAAGATTGTTTAACCAACTCCAGGAGACAAAAGGTATGCATCTCTTATTATTTACTTAATTACATGCCTCTTGTATTGTTTGATCGACTAGAATCTTTCATTCCATTGTTCCAGGGAATATTAGGGTATTTTGTAGGTGTCGCCCTTTGAGTAAGGAGGAGATTTCATCTGGTTGCCATGCCATTATAGATTTTGATGCAGCCAAGGATGGTGAAATTGGAATCATGGCAAGTGGAACAACAAAGAAAAGCTTTAAGTTTGATCGAGTTTATATGCCAAAGGACAATCAAGGTACTGAACAAGTTGAATCATTACTGAGAATGTTGATAACGTGAAATTTCTCTAAATTAGGGGCATTAGCTGCAGTAGTTAATTGTCTTAAATTAGTAGAAAGATATTTCAGTGTGTCATCTGAAGTATGAATCTGAAAACAAACTTTGTCACTTAATGATGTGAGAAATTGAAGCAAAGATTATGGAATCCTAAGAACATGGTGCAAAATGTTCATAGTAGGCATAGGGTGACTAATCCATCCAAAACTTGATCATGCAAACTTAGTTTGCAGTTTAAAGAAGCAGAAAAGAGGAAGTGAAATAGAATCTTGAAAGTATGGTGTGGCATGGTGACCTTCCCTGATTCAACTAACCATGCTAATTTGGAGATTATGATGTATGCTAATAATTATTTGAATGAAAATATCTTTATAAGGTAAGGATTTAGTTCTGACAGTGTTGTAGATATTGACATACCAGAACATTCCATCTTACTCATTGGATATTCATTATTATACAACGATGTGCAGCTGATGTTTATGCGGATGCTTCACCTTTTGTCACATCAGTCCTAGATGGCTACAATGTCTGCATATTTGCATATGGGCAGACTGGTACAGGGAAGACATTCACCATGGAAGGTAATGAAAATAATAGGGGAGTGAATTATAGAACTTTGGAAGAGCTGTTTAAAATAGCAGTGGAGAGGAAGGACACAATTTCCTACAGCATATCTGTGAGTGTTCTGGAGGTGTACAATGAGCAAATCAGAGACTTATTAGCAACCTCTCCGTCAAACAAGAAGTAAATTCCTTTCTCTATTAGTACATGTGCTTTGTACTTGGTCCATCATACTTAATTATGTTGTTTGTTGATACATTTGTCATATAGGTTGGAAGTTAGGCAAGCAGCCGAAGGATTTCATCACGTGCCAGGGATGGTTGAAGCTAAAGTTGAGAATATGAAGGAAGCTTGGAATGTGCTGCAGGCTGGGAGCAATGCTAGAGCTGTTGGTTCTAACAATGTAAATGAGCATAGCAGTAGATCTCATTGGTTAGTAATAACTTGGTTTTGCTTTGTATATTTATTCTGAAATATGGTTTTGGCCTGTATTATAACTACTAAAACTATTAAATTCTTGGATCTTTCAGCATGCTTTGCATAATGGTGAGAGCAAAAAATTTGATGAATGGAGAGTGCACAAATAGCAAGCTTTGGCTTGTGGATTTGGCTGGAAGCGAGAGGCTAACAAGGACAGATGTTCATGGGGAGAGACTCAAGGAAGCTCAAAACATTAATAGATCACTCTCTGCCCTTGGAGACGTCATTTCTGCTCTTACATCCAAAAGCAGCCACATTCCTTACAGGTTTGAAATCATATAATGTTTTCCTTGGTTTAATTCATAATCTAAATCAAAATCTCCCCTTTACAGGAACTCCAAGCTTACGCATTTACTGCAAGATTCATTAGGTAGGTTAATTGAATGTACTTTAACATTTAGCTTAGAAGGTCATCATGAGTCATTAGAAAATCAGCATTTCTTCTTCAATTCCTATGTGAATAATTTAAAATAATATCACTTGCTATTGTGGAACGCAGGTGGTGATTCAAAAGCTCTGATGTTTGTACAAATTAGTCCATCAGACAACGACATGGGTGAAACTGTCAGTTCACTGACCTTTGCAAGTCGAGTACGGGGAGTAGAGTTGGGTCCTGCTAAGAGACAAGTTGACACAGTGGAACAGCAAAAAATGAAACAGATGGTATTGCTTCCTGATGGTTACTTATATTATGCTTTTCTGTGTTTTTTCCTTAAAATTGATACTAGGTGATCTTTTATTATGACACTCGGTCGATGATAATTACCTGCTGTTGTTGTTTTTCTTGAAGCTTGATAAAGTGAGACAGGAATCTAGAGCCAAGGATGAGTCTTTAAGGAAGCTTGAGGAGAACTGCCAACACCTTGAGAATAAACTGAAAGAGAAAGAACAACAATGTAGGATGCTACAAGAGAAGGTATTGTACATCATATCAAAGTCCACTCTTTTATTTTCCTTGAAAGAAAACTCATATTTTTCATGGTTTTGACATCATCTTAATATGTTTACTCTTGTTAGAATAAAGATCTTGCTAGCCAACTCACTTCAAATGCAGAAATACAAAGTCAACTGGATAGAAAACAGTGCCAGCTCATGGAAAAGTTGAATGGGAAGGAAGAAGAATTTATGATACTTCAGCAAAAAGTGTGGTTTAGACTCGATAATAAAAAGTCACAGTATTTTCTGCTAAGAAAACTGTTAATCGCACATTAACAAAACAAATTTATGTTGTTTACAGGTCAAAGATACGGAACAAAGATTGAAAGAGCGACAACTGATAGAATCAGCGAGTCTTCAGGAAAAGGTTAGAGAAGCTTATAAAAAATCCTCTCAAATATTAAATAAACAAATACCATGATCCTCTAGAGTTCCATTCATTTACTAAATATTGTTAAAAAAAAATGCCTTCTAGGGAATTCTTTGGACTAGTTTACAAAGGGGGAGTAATATTGACTAGGTTTTTAAAGTAGGTAGCATTTTGAAAAGATTGTCAACTATTGGAGACATTTTGATAATAACAGTAAAAAAACTTGAAATTTGGAGTGGCACTGCCAGCAAAATGGAATTCTCTCATCTTTTTACATTACAGATTCGAATAATCTATTATCGTTGTCATACAGGTTAAAGAGCTTGAATTCAAACTTAATGTTCAATCACACTCTGAAATTGCAGCTAAGGAGAAGGTAGCTTGTCTCAACACATTCTATTCCTTTTGGTGTTTTTGAAACCAATATTCTATTGCATAAAACAGGTTAAGGAACTAGAGTGCCAGCTTAAGGAAAGACTGCAATTTCAGTTGACTCTTGAACAAAAAGTAAGAGATTTGAATCAACATGTTTCAACTTCACTTTGCTTAACTTCCCAAAGTTCATAAAGATGAACGTGCTAATTATTTCCAGGTTAAAGAGCCCGAAAGTAAGCTTAGAGAACAGAAAGAATTAGACTCCATTTCACTCTTCCATTCAGCTGATAGATCAAGAATTGGAACACCATCAGAAGCAAAAGGGTCCTCAAGCGATGAATCAACAAGCGACACTGACCCTCACATTCTGAGAAGTTCAACTTCTATAAACAGGCCAGTGACGGGTCGAGTTTCAATTCTCCATAAAGGTGTATCTCCTTATGGAATCAAGAGGAAAGGAGAGCGTGAGCATCGAAGTGGTGTATTGGCTGATGACACTGAGAATCACAGTGTGTTTTCTTCAAACTCAGTAGACAATAATAAGACAGAACCAAATAGAAGCAGGAAATTAGATCAAGCAAAAGCATATGGAAGGATTACAAGGACATCAAAAGTTGTCACAACTCATAAGCTATTTCCTCATAGCAGAATCAAAAAGGACCAGCAAACTGGAGGAGGAGGGGTCAAGGAGAAAAACAAGGTAAGAGGATGGGCCAGGTAGTTGTAATCCCAAACCAAACATCTGAATTGACTTGTTGCGACATCAATAGCCAACAATATTCTATTGTAACAGGATATGAATGTATTGATTATGTACATTCTGTGGGTTTTGAGTAGATTTTTAGTGTTCTGTTGTGATTTTTTAAAATCCTTCTTGGTTAATGAAAGTGCTGAGCATGATTGGATTAAGTTAAACAGGATTTTAAAAAGTGCTGGAATCCATTGGAGATTGGAATGTGGTACATGTGCATGGATTGTTTCTGACCTACAGCACTTAGTGAGGAGCCCATGGTTGACTTCAATGTTGTATGTGTTGTTTCCCACTATGGCCAAGTTTAATTCCATGTTTCTGTTTGTTCATTAATTACTGTCAATGAACACACAATCTTGAAATTTTCTTAAAGTGCAAGATTATATGGATGAGAGAAGTGTTGGACAAACAAATGTATGGTTAACATATTTAATTAAATGTGTTTTAAAATGACTTAATTTATAATTTAGGATAAATTTTAGGGTCTCCTAAATTTTATATTGCACATCCACCCCTGCCCACCGGGCTTTATCTTCATTAATGTGAAATAATCTAGTTGAGATTTACTACATATAAAATCCAAGTTTTGACCACAAATCAACAAAGATTTCCTTGAAGATTATAAAAATAAATTAAATAATAGGAAATTGGCAGCACTTTTTTTAAAAAAAAATTATTAGGATAAATCTACTTTTTCTTTTACAAATAATAATAATAAATATATTTTTATCTCATTAAATATGAATTCTCCACTATATTATTAGCCTCAATCTCTTATTATATTATTATTATATATATTTAAATAAATTTTATCTTAATTTATTATTACTAATCAAATCTTATTTAATATCTATGTATGATTAATATGTGTATTTATCACGATTTTACGCTAACTAATTAGTTACATATTCATATCATTTTAAATTTTAAAGTTTTTTTAATAAGTATAACTTTAATTTTTTTAATATTTTTATTTCTTATCCAAATTATTATTGTATGTTTATGTTCATTTTCGTAATTCAATATTTAATTTATCATAGGTAAAATATCTCTATTATTTTAACATAGTTTATAAAAATGATTCTAAATATTTAAAAATATATATTTTCATTTAAAATTAAAAAAATAAAATCAGCAAAATATTTTATCGTTACGTATCAATAAAACAGCGATATAAACAAGGATATATAAAGGAACCGATACCGGGTAAGTGCTTCGTTTCCCTCAGTCTCCGTCCCCAAAAGCAAGCTTCGGAGCCGACGGCGAGGAGGAGAAGGCGAACGGAGGCGGCGGAGGAGGAGGAGGAGAGATGGAGTTGTTCTACTATTTAGTGTTCGGCGGGCTCTCCGCCGTGGTGGCGGTACTGGAGCTGACCAAGACGAGCAAGGACCAGGTCGCCACTTCTCCGGCCTTCAACGCCTTCAAGAACAATTATCTCGTCGTATATTCCCTCATGATGGGTTCGCCCTTACTCCCTTTGCTCTCGGATCTTTCCTTTGCCACAAAAGTCGGGTTTTCCCTATCGATCTGCTCGTCCATTGGCAGATCTGATTTGGCTTTCGCCAGGACGGAAGGCTTCTAGGGTTCCTTAGTTCTTTGTACTTTATGCCCTAAAGTTTCTCTTTCTGTATTGAGATCCTAAATGACTTGTTGGATTTGATTTTTGTTTTCTTTCGTTTGCGTTCGAGTTAAGTGCCCGAATTTGAGCATCGGACGCCATTTTCTTCGGATCTGAAAGTTTTGGAGTAATTAGATGGCAAACTTTCTTTTTAGATTATAAGTCTCTCTCCGGGAATTGGGATGATTTTGATTTTGTTTCGATTGTTTTCAGCTGGTGACTGGTTGCAAGGCCCCTACGTCTACTACCTGTATAGCCAGTATGGCTTCGACAAGGGTGACATTGGGAGGCTCTTTATCGCGGGTTTTGGATCGTCAATGCTGTTCGGGACGATCGTGGGATCTTTGGCCGACAAACAGTGAGATTTTCATCCAGTTTGTTCTTTTTACTCTTCGATTGAGTTTTTCGAGCTCCTAAAGCCACGAACCATAATTGTGATCGAGTGCAGGGGGCGTAAGCGGGCTTGTGTAACATACTGCATAACATACATTCTTAGTTGTATCACTAAGCATTCTCCGGAATACAAAGTTTTGATGGTGGGGCGTATACTGGGAGGTATTGCTACGTCTCTGCTCTTCTCGTCATTTGAGTCATGGCTTGTTGCAGAGCACAATAAGGTGAAGTTGGCGGATTCTATCCTAATTCCTGTGATTGTTCGACATATCCTAGGTTTCTTTGTTTATTTGCATTTGTTAGATTGACGTTCACTTCAGTTATCATCCTTTATTTTCTATGGCTTTTTACATATATAACCGTCAAATTTTGAAAATCTGTGTATTCTCTCCTTCACAAAAGTTGATGGCTTATGCTTATCCCTTTAAGTATTCTAGTGTCTGAAATTCATCACTACTGTCAACGCATTTTCAGATTTGTCCAACTAACACATGGTAAACATATTTTGACCATGGTTGCTAATGGTTTAAAATACAGGTGTGGATTCCTTGAATGCCTTTTAGGCATTAATGAAAGTTTGCCCTTTATTTGTTAATAAAGTTAATGCCGATATGAATTTAACTATCATGTTACTAGTCCTCCACAATTCATCCATTACTCAAACTAAACATTGCTAATCATGATCATATATATGATTCAATATTATGAATGAGTAGGTATTTGAAGTGTTTTGTATTTCTGATGTATACTTTGATTTGTAATTGTTTTGAATATTACTTTTGATATCGGACCATATAGAGCTTAATGGAGGGTTTAAATTCATAAGGCCAATCCATCTCAAATTGTAGGGATTTGATGGTAATGATGATAATGTGTGTCAAAGACCCTCAAATTACTCGGCTGAAATGCTGCTACCTCAACAATAATGAAGGAGTTCAGCCCTGTAACTCTAGTTGCCAGATCACATTTCAATACCAATCTGTTATTTGGTTGCAAATGTCAACCAATATCCAAAAGTTTCCCTTTTGATTTCTTTCTTCAACATGATTGTTATGGATCAGATGTATCTTAGCTTTGAGATATCAAAATTTTACTATGATATAGTCTTGGATAGTACGATTAATGAGAAAACATGGAGAAACAAAAAGATTTGGGTTCATTTGAAATAAAAGAGCTCGTGCTGGATGGACACACCATTCTGGGATGGAGTATCAACACAAGAGGTTTCATGAAGTATACCATTCTGACTCATATAAGATTGAAATAGACTGGAGTTCAATGGATGGACAAACTCGATCTAGGGGAGACTAAGTAGTTGGAACGCACAACTTTGTTGTGTTTGTTGTTGCATTGTAGTTTTTATTTTATCTATGATGAGAAATTTAGCTGAGTTATTGATTAGTAAGATGATATTAAATCAGTACAAATAGTTGCTTGCTGTATCATAGTTGTTGTTCTATTTCTGACAATGAAATTTAACTTAGTTATTGATTGGTAAGATGATATTAAATCAATTTTCTTTCTTCTTTGTTCAAAGATAGCATTTGAATTACTCAGGGCTGAGATCTAATATCACTAGTCCATTGACCTACTTGATCTTGTGACTGTATTTCTAATTTTTGTTCTGATGTATTGGTTTCTCAATTATGCAGAGAGGTTTTGAACCACAGTGGTTGTCCATAACTTTCTCTAAAGCGATATTTCTCGGCAATGGTCTTATAGCCATTGTTTCTGGACTTTTTGCCAATTTAGTGGCTGATACCTTGGGATTTGGTCCTGTTGCTCCATTTGATTCTGCTGCATGTTTCCTTGCCATTGGCATGGCTATTATCCTGTCATCTTGGAGTGAAAACTATGGAGATCCATCCGAGAGCAAAGATTTAATGGGACAGTTCAAAGCTGCTGCTGCAGCCATTGCTGCTGGTATGCTTTTTTGTTTTTTTTACTCTCATCAAACAGTTGCCTCAATTTTACCAAAGATGATTGTGTGAAAATTTTTATTAATACCAGATGAGAAAATTGCTTTGCTGGGTGCAATACAATCTCTTTTCGAAGGTTCCATGTACACCTTTGTGTTCTTGTGGACTCCTGCATTGAGCCCAAATGATGAGGAAATACCTCATGGCTTTATTTTTGCTACATTCATGTTGTCTTCAATGCTGGGGAGTTCCATTGCATCTAAGCTGATGACCCGAGCAACTCTTAAAGTCGAAAGTTATATGCAGATTGTGTTTGCAGTTTCTGCTTTCACTCTGCTGCTTCCAATTATTTCTACTGTAAGTCTCTTCTCAGTTTCCACCAATATGAAACTTTATCGTTTGGTCACGTCTCTGTAACTTTTGTGCCAATGTGAAACAGTTGTTAATAGCACCTTCGGATGTGAAAAGTGGTGTATCTGTTGGAGGCTCGATTCAACTCCTTGGTTTTTGTGTGTTTGAGGCTTGTGTTGGCATATTTTGGCCATCAATGATGAAGATGAGGTCTCAGTACATCCCCGAGGAGGCTAGGAGCACCATCATGAACTTCTTTCGCATTCCCCTCAATCTATTCGTCTGTATTGTACTCTACAATGTAAGCACCAAATCTTTATGTTGCCCGTCTGATAGTAATTAGAGGATAACCATATTCTAAAATAAATCAATCTTCAGTTCGCATAGCCGTATGTCCTCGTCGAATTTCTGGTGTTTGCAAACTAATCTATGCTTAGCTACATAAATTTGCTCAAGCAACTTTATATTTCCCAAGTACTAATTCCTGGTTCCATGTTTGTCTTGAAGGTAAATGCTTTCCCAATCACTATTATGTTTGGCATGTGCTCTATTTTTCTTTTCATGGCTTCAGTCTTGCAAAGGCGACTCATGGTGGTTGCTGATACCTACAAAAGTAATGTTTCCTTCTCCGATACGGTTGGATGTCTATTGCTTCTTCCTAACTAGTGTCTTGAGGAACAATTTAAACTTCAAGGATTCTCATTGCTTGTTGCTTTCTTCCACAGCCACAAGATTGGATAGGTCCGAAGGAGATTGATGCTGAAGCAGAAGCACGCGTCTGACTTGAAAGGTCAGTCGATCTTTCATATTGCTAATAACCAGATGTAGATGCTGACACTGGAATGAAAAGAAAAGCGACCAACAACATGTCGCAAAAGGAGTTCGAACGCCCTCTTTTGTTCTACTTTTAGCAGGTAAACTTCGATCGATATAGATATGCTTAGTAAACTAGACAAGCGGTCATTCTGCATTCTATGTTTTGAATTCTGTTACTACTAATCTATTCATGATCTCATGCTTTTCTGTTTTTATATTTGGTGCATAAACACAAGCATCTTACAGTGTTCGACATGTATTATCGACTGTTATTACTAGCTAATAAAAAAAATTGCTGTTTTGACAAATCTTAGAGTCGATTAGATAGCATTTCTCCTCTGCTTATGTATTATATTATTTGTCATATTAAAATGTAAAAGGGTGGCAAAATAAGATGGATGGATTGAATGACACGAGTTGAGGATGGAGCCAGGACCAAAATGGCCCGAGTGGGTCAGCAGGCTCATTCTATTGCAAGTCGAAGCTGCTAATAAGCTAAGTCGACTGACTTAATTGGCATGTTTGATACTCATTTAGTCTAACTCTTCTGACCAACTTAATTGGCACGTTGGACCCAGCCAACTAGCTCGGCTTCACCAGCTTAACTAATCGACACACTTGGCTTTATCAGCACACCTGGTTTGGCTGCGGTGGTGTTCAAACTGATGAACTTGACCAAACAACTCAAACTTATTCATCAATCAGTCCGGTTAGGCGTTACAAAAGTGTCTTCCTGAATCAATAGAGGAGCAAAGAAAACCCACCCTTTTGTCCTGATTCCATAGACATTCATACTGTACTCAATCTTTTTTCTTCATGTTCTTTTCATTTTATGCGTGATTATGTCTATGCGACCTTACTTTAGGTTAGCTTACTGCTCCTCATGTCTCAACTTGATATCTCTACCCTAGCCAGCTCTCCCTATGTCAACCCTAATTTCTAGAGTTGTTTATTTTTGTATAATCAGCTCAAAATCTTTAATGCCCAAGAGACCTTGATCCTTATATAAATACATTGGGCCCAATAACCTTAGGGCTTAAGATTTTAGAGAGGGATCCTCTGTAATATCTAACCCTAATTTTACTTCTCATGCACTACTATTTTAAGCGTGAGAGGAATTTTATTGGACAACTCCAGCGACACTAGTTGATTGTTCAGCTGTGCAAGTCTGATTATCATATCTAAAACTTTTCCCAAGCATTCACGACCCCTGTTGGTCCTCGGAGCTACGGTGCAACGATGGAATGTCTATTTAATTTTTTAGATATCTAAGATTCGAATTCTAATTGTAATGTACTGTAGGATAAATTTTGTTTAGTGGGAGGTTAACCTAAGAATGTTAGTTGTTGGGTTGTCCGTTGTGAGTATTTTTCAATTTATCTTGATGGTCAATGTGAAATTTTTATAGGATCGGACATGTCAATTAGTCAGAATTAAAGATTGGATGTCTAGTGTCAATTAAAAAAATATCTTTTTATTTTTAAATCATTAAAAAGGTATTTCATTTTAATTTTTTTTATCGAGAGGGTATCTCATTTCATTATTCTATCATGGATAAATATACATCTATCTATATGTCGATATATGCGGCTACTGTTTTATAGGGTTCATAGGTTTTTTAGGTTTTATAAAAAAATGATAAATCTGGGTTCCAGCTCCATTGACTGTAGTGTTGGGGTGGCTAGTGTATTATGGCGTTTTCCACCGACCATCAAGGTAAATTGGGAAGCGCATACGACGGCCAATCCAGACGCGGGATTGAATGTACTTGAATGTATGTCCTAGTTGAAAGTGTTTTATAGGCAAATCATAGTTGGGAATCATAGGTTTTATAATTAGTACAACATGTCTCATCGATTTAAAAATTAAAATTTAAAATTTAAATGAGAAATAATAATATTAAATAATATAGAATATTATCGATGAATATTTGAATAAATATATAAGATAGAATAAAAATAGGATATCTTTTTTATAAAAAAATAAAAAAAAATGAAACATTAGATTTGGAAATAAACAGATGCGCTTTTAAACTTTTGCCCAACCCTTTTTTAATAGCAACTCCAGCACTGTTGGGGAGGGATATCTCAGTCGCGGCTACGCACCACACTCAGCAGACAGCAAAGACACCTGACGATGCTCCTCCCCCACCCATGACCCACCGCTGAGTGTTCGATCAAATGTCAACGACAAAAAAATATACTCCTTCCTTCTCTGGCTCTCCTGCTGCGTCTGCTAGCTGCTCGTCGAGGTTGCCGCAAGTCTCGCTCGCTCGCTAGCTGTCCACGCGGCGTGGGCCCGGGGATGGTGCATGCGATCGAGCGAAGAGACGCCGTCGCTCTCTCCGTCGGCAAACGCAAAGCGCGAGGTTGGCGACGGCTTGTTGTCGTCCGAACTCGTCGAGTGTAGCGTCGACGGCGACGGCGAGGTTGTCGGCTCACAGTAAAGAAATCGACAGGAGAGGGGAAAAGAGAAAAGGGCGCCTGGAATAGTCAAAAAGCGTCCTTTTTATTTAGTTTTTTATTTTTTTAAAATATCTTTATTTTTAATATTATTGATCATAAATATTATCATATGAATTTTTCAAATCTATTAATGTTAATAATACTATATTAAATAGTTACCAACTTATAATATGAACATGTCATTTTTAATCAATGTTATAGTAGTTCATATTTCAAATTTAATAATTATTATAATATGAATATGTTATTTCTAGAGCATAAGATGGAATCTGTTACCCAGTGGTTCTATACGATTGATCTCATGATCATCTGTGAATAGATAAATTAAGAAATTACAGTTGACCACTACGAGGAAGACATTGCTTCGACTTCATCGAAATTTGACCTTTATCCACTGGCAAGTATATCTCATAGTAACAAACTTAACTATGCTCCGAGGGCATGAATATATCATTTCTGATCAATATTGTAGTCGTTATCGTTGTTCCTAAAATATAGATAGTTTATGATTAATGTTATATTATAGTAGTTATGATACGTAACAATTATAAGATTATAACTGTTACATAGTTATAGCAATCATTTCTGATAATATTATATTGTATCGATTATGAATTATAATTATTATAATATAAATAATTTATTTTTTTATTAATATTATATTATATCAATTATAAGAGGATAGTTATTATAATTATATAGTTATAGCAGTTATGGAAGTATAGTTATTATAATCATATAGTTATAATAGTTACAAAATTATAATAGCTAAACATCATTAAAAAATAAAAATAGATTAGGATGAAATTAAATATTATTTTGATAATAAATAAAAAAAAGGGTCTTTAGACAATTCTAAAAGGATGCCTTATGACCAAAGCAAAAATACATAAGTTGATTTTAATAATAATATTTTTTATATGAATTATAACTATTAATTTATTTTTATCATCAATAATATTATATTATATTATATTAATTATAAGATGATAGTTATTATAATTATATAGTTATATTAATTACGAAATTATAATTATTATAATATTATTTAAAATAAAAATATATTTTTAAAAATAAAATAAATAATATTATTTTGATAATAAATAAAATCTATTTTTTATAATATAATAGATATTTTGTTAAGACAAGTGTATCAAGCGGATCTTTGACTCTGACGGCGGTTGGCAAATAGACATGTCGGCTGGAATTTACGTGCCTGTCTTATTAATGTTATTGAATTGGATCGCTGCCGTTTCTTATTTTGATTCATTTAAATGTTTAATTTAAAATAATTTTAAAATATCAATTTATCAACGTGTTGCTTTTCTTTTCTTGTCTTTTCTTTTTTTTTATGATAATTGTTAATTATTTAGTTCGCTTAGGAACATATATGCGTTTGTTTATTATTAATTTCTTTTCTCCCCTACCTACTTAGATTGTCTAGCAAATTGGAGAAATCGAGTGAGCCAAGTAGTCAAACTATGAATCAAACTAACGAAGTTAGCGAGATTGGATTGGAAACTACGGAACAAACTAACAAATTGAATGAACCGAACAACTTATTTGATTGTGAAATTGCGGCTAGACGACCACACAACTAGCTCGATCATAAATTCATAACAACCAGAGGGCGAAGGATGTAAGGGTATTTCTAGGGAATTAATTTGTGTGACATCTTCAATAGGAACTAAATAATTTTTTTATTACAAAAAAATAAATAATTTTTTTTATTACAAAAAAATCTCAATAATTTCTTTTAGACCCTACACTATTAAATCATATCTTTATTTATTATTATTTTACATAATATCTCATCATTAATTAATGTTTCATCAAGTGGATCTTGAGAAAATAATAATTTTGAAATTTGACTACGATTCTTAGTCAGTTTTTTTATTTCACAAACCTTTTTAAAAAATTTGTATCGTAGATGCCTTAATGTTTGAGATAGGTGCTTACTTCAATAAATTAAAATTTCGGGTTTAATTCCGGTCTGATGTACTGAGCCGGCCGGTCCAGCCGGATGGGCTCCACTTGTGAAACAGAGCGACTCGGCCTTAAATTTGCGGTCTATCTAACCGAGTGAACCGGCCGGTCCGGTTCGAGTTTTTAAAAAAAAAATACCGCAGTAAGTATTTGGGATTACAGCTAATCTCCAGCATGCAAAGCGCGTGCCGCCCAAATTCCCCCTCTCCTTCGACGCGAAAACCCCACGCTTACACCACCACCACCAACGCCGCCGCCGCCGTCGCCACCTCTCTATATCCTCCATTTTTTACCGCCCTTATAAGAAATGCTTCACCTCCTCGCCATTAACCTCCCCCCCTTCGAGCTCTCGCCCCTCTCTCATGCATGGCGGAACACACTTCTGCCGGCGGACACGGTGACGGCGGACCGGCGCTACCGCGGCGTGCGCGTCCGCAGCGGCAAGTGGGTGTCGGAGATACGCGAGCCGCGGAAGGCCAGCCGCATCTGGCTCGGCACGTACCCGACGGCCGAGATGGCGGCCGTCGCCTACGACGTCGCGGCGCGCGCCCTCCGCGGCGCCGACGCCGTGCTCAACTTCCCCGACGACATAGCCGACCGGCCGGCCCCGGAGTCGGCCTCCCCGACGCACATTCGCGCAGCGGCTGCGGCCGCCGCGGCCGCGACGCTGAAGCAGGGACCGCGAGCGGAGCACGTGGCGGCCGGAGAGCAGAGCACGGCGGCGGCGGCGGCGGCGGCAGGCGGAGGTAGCGGAAGGAGGGAAATACATTGACGAAGAGGAAATCTACGAAATGCCGCAGCTGCTGGTGAGCATGGCGGAGGGGATGCTGATGAGCCCGCCGCGGCTGAGCCCGCATGACTCCGACGATTCGCCGGAGGTCTCTGTCGCCGCCGAGTGCCTGTGGACCTATCCGTAAATTACGTCATTATGGGTAGTATTTTGTAAAATTAATTATTATTATTATTATTATTATTGTCCACCGATATATATATACGTATTGATGTAGTAATTAATATATGAGGAATGGTATTATGGCTTTATCTATACTTTAGATGAATTCGCATAATATAAATTTTAAAGGCTTTTATCGTAAATCTCAAAGCTTCTATTGTATTAAAAAAACACAATACATGAATATTACAATTTTATAGACTCATTTGCTATATTTAAATTTTAAAATCATATATAAAATTATAATATTATAAAAATATGCAGGAAATGAGGAAATACAAGGCGGAAAAACATGCGTAAATCTTGTAAGATTGACTTGACTTGAAATAATAATAATTATTATTATTATTACTATGTGAGAACTAAGGATTGAGGAAGAACTATTTAAGTTATTTAACTTTGGACAATGAATTTTATATTTGTAGATATTGCTAAGAAATTTGAATTAGTATTTGGCGCCAAATCCTATAACTCATATTATGTCATAGATGATTTCTATATTTTGGAGATCATTAGATGTCTTTAGAATGAACTAATAAAAACCAAGAGCAACAAGTTGAGGAACATTTGGAACATCGAAAAATAGCTAGTCGGAAATAGAGGTATTTCGGTGATCAAGTACCAATCGAACGAGCGGGTCCTGCTTGTAGGAAATGGTAGAGATGACAATTTAGTTTGAATAGAGCAATGCCAAAAGAGAATGGTAGGTTGTGATATTTCTCCTTCAATCTATGAGGAAACTTGACTTGCTAGTTGACATTTAGAACATAGAAGTGGTGGTGGTATGAAGTGATTATGGTGAACATTATGAAGAAAGGCTAACAAAGTTAAAAGATTATGAAGAATAGATAGAATCTTGGTTTAGTTGGACCACAACATTGGAGGTAAGGACAGCCACACTAACTTTGATTCAGGGTAAGAGAACTAACCTGGATAGAGCTTTCACACAGGCTTTCTCTTGGTCGCCAAGCCTTGCGTTCGCAAGCTCCACAACCGTCGGCCCACCACCATTGGCAGAAGGGAAGACGCGAACAAGCTCGGAGTAGAGGTCCAATTGTAGCTTATCCTGTCAAATTTCTAATTGCACAATGCAACAGGATTGGACATTGAAGAAGTGTATTAACTAATATGTTACAACCACTGAGCACCATGATGAGAGTCAGTGTGTTTACTAATGCATGCATAATGATATACATCGATCTAAGTCTGTCTTACATTTGCAGATGGCTGTTTCCATACAAAATACTCACCTGATGTCGAAGGCTGTAGTGCATTTCACAATGCTCGGAAACTCAAGAAGCAGTAGGTTCTTACCTGATGGTGATGTAGCGATTGGTTCCATGCTTAGCCCAGTGATCCTTCAAGTCCACCGGCTGGGACAAATCGTGCCCTTCTGCTGCAAGTCTGCCGAGGAGTTTTCGGAATGCACTTCCGCTCATTTTACGACCTGCGACTCGAGCGTGGCGCTTGTTAGGCATGATTGGCAATGGATACATGGAAAGAGTCATGGTGCAGCAAGCAGACTGCCATCCACCATTCCCCCACTTGTAGCACTGCTGATACTTCCCGGTGCACGAGCAGACTGGCACTGGCATTGCCAAGTCGTCAAAGGAAACCTGGTTCAGACTCAGGTCTTGACTCTTCCATTCATGATACTTTGTCAAGGAAACCTGTTTGTTCAGATCCTCTGCAACGCCGACTTCACTCTTCCATTCGCTAGTTGTTCTTGCAATAGTCACCTGCTTGTTCAGATCATCACCCACACCCTTCTTACTCTTTCGAGATGGCTTTGTTGTCTTTTTAGACGATGAGTCTTGGATTTTGGTATCCTTCCTTGACCTTTTCACCTTGTTGAATTTCATTCCAGACGCAGAACCACCAGAGCTGGGAAATGCATCATTAATTGGTGAATCTTGAGTTTGGTGGCTAGGAGCATCATGTGATTGGTGTGCTGGAGAGGGCAAAGGCTGAAGATGTTGCCGTCTGGTTATTGTAGATGTGCTTTGTACCTCGAGGAACAGAACAGCTAGTGGCACAGTTAGCGTTCATGCAACTCTCACGGTCATACTCTAGGGCGGCAATTGCATTGTCCCGTTCAATGATAACACTATTCCTCTCAGCAACTGCTGTATCACGCTGGAGGTATGCCATGTCTCGTTCGACCAAAGCAGTCTTCTTCTCAGCAATGGCAATGTCACGTTCTTGGAGCGCTTTCTCCCTCTCAGCCATTAAGAGTTTTATGGTTTGGCTCTCCTTAAGCTGGTGTTGAGGCATCATCCACTGTAACGCCAACCAAATTCCACGCGTGCAAAATTGAGAAAATGAATGTTTGAAAATACATATTATTTGATTATAAATCATGGAAACTATATGAGTATTGATGTGAGTTACAATGCTCATATACTCATCTTGCATGAGCTCAATTTGAGTTTTTTTTTTATACATGAAGCAAAAAAGTCAAGATTCAGGAATTCCAACGAAACTGAAGCAACAGAAGCCAGAAACAGATATTAGTTGCTAAGCAGAATAAGTCAAGATTTAAGAATTCCAACGAAACTGAAGTAACAGAACAAGAAAAACAGATACTAGTTGCTTCAGTAAAAGACTACCAACAACTGAAGACACAAATACCTTCATTCTAGTTTGTAATTGGAACTTCCAAATTTTTAATAAAAATCAACTTTCAGAGAAAACACAAAAAAGTTTGTGATTGAAATATTCAAATATATAAACATTAACGTAGAGAAAATATTTTTTTTTTCAGGAATTAACTGTTGCCTATCAGCTTGTTCAGTTGAAATATTACCTTTTAAAACAGAAAAACATAAGCACAACATAATAGTGTTCATTGGACTAGCATACAAACATGTCCAAGTAGTTTGCCTAATCTTTAAGGTTGTTAATCATAGAATGGTAATTTAAAAAAAAAAACTCAAATATTGGTGCAAAAGAATACCTGCGCATGAACAGCTTTATATTGGTCATTTTTGTGTCTCGCATTTTCTCTATGTCCCACCTCATCCATAGGGATAACTGAGTCAAGACATAAAAAACTTCGGTTACCAGATGAACTTAGGAGAGTTCTCATTTGGTGAAAACAGATAATACAATTTTCAAAATTATCACTGAACAAAATAAAGATAAAGCACAATTAGGGAAAAAAATTGCGATGCTTACGTTGAGAAATATGAGGCAAAAAAGAACAACTAGTCCTGTAGAAAAAAGATTATTCAACTCTGGCCAGATATCACCATGCTCTCTTGAAATAGCATTACCATTGGTTTATGAAGTAAAAAAAGAATGTTTAAGGCAGAAAGCAGATTTTGCATCAAAATCTCATAGTCTTTGGTCATGCAAATAGGTACTTGCAAATTGGTTATTGACATCATATATCTGCATATGTCAGATTAATTTCGTTAGATTATATATAGAACATGACAGCAATTATCTGACAAAGATAAATAACAACAAATTCATATAACTAGAAGAACACAGTATTTCTAATCTAGTTATTAAAAACGTTATGAAACATAATTACAGAAGTAAGAGCTGTCAGAGTAAATAAACATAATTGTTACAAATACTTACAACTATCAGTATGAACTCTTCAGCTGTGATTACTTCAAACAAGAGAAGAGAGAGAGGGAGAGGAGGGGTAGGAAAGGAAAAGAGAGAAGTGGAAGCAAGGGGAGGAATCCTAATATTGATTACTTGGTGCTGATAAAGAAAAGAGAGGAGAGAGATGAGAAGAATGAAAGAACCAATTAACCTTGCTATGATGCTTGTCACCTCACAGACTGATGCCTCAATGCCTTGGTGATGAATGCCATATGGGCATAGAAGCAAAGGCATTACTGTTTGATATCGCCCATTGGAAAGCTCTTTCCTTCATTTCAACCCATACTTCGGCAGAAAGCAAAATTGACACAAATCCTTTCCACAGACTCCCTTCCATCTGCAATCAATGAAAAGGGGCATCTCGTTCCTTCCCTTTATGCAGAATCAGAATCCCTAACAGTAATTGCAGCCTTAATAACCATACATGTTTTATACTAGACCAAGTGGAAGAAAAGGAACTCCAGATTGCGTCATATTAAGATATGAGTAAATCAGTTAGCATGGTATAAGATAACTTAGACTGCAACTTTTTGCATTTCCAACAATGTGTTAACCCAACCAATGCTTTGTTTCCATTTCCCCAAACTCTCTTAGACTAGATTGCCCTTAACAAATAGTATGAATTTTTGTAATTTTCATTTCCTCAATTGTGCCTTACTATAGTTGTAGTTGAATAAAAGAAATTCAATCATCATAATTTCTCAATCATGTAATTTATCCAGTAAGTTGTAGTTGTGAGCCAATTAGATCCAAAATTCTTACACAAAATGATAAACATCAGAGTTGCCTAACTGCAAAGATGAAACTACAAATCAGTACTAGTTCAGTGGGCATGCACAAATATTTCGTGGATATCGAGTCCTTTAGACCACACATGGAAGGTTAAGCCAATTTCTCACAGTGGGTTAAGCAAAGTGAAGGAAACCGTGGTTGCACAGAAGAGCATCGGGATGACATGAACATTAAGCTTTGGATTCTTGTATTTCTCCTCCCCTTCTCAATATGTTCAATTTTTCTGATGCTGTGGGAAGAAGCGACAGGTGATCTAATTTTAAGAAAGATACAATAGATTTTCCTGAAAAACAGGATGATTTGGGTCTGATTCCACCAATTTGAAAAGAAAAAAAATACTTTCTAGAAATGGTCTTCTAAATAATTTGATTTGCCAAGAAAGGTCTCCAAAAGAATCTGATTTATAGGAAAAATATAAGATCAGCAAAACTATCAAATACAACACAATAAGAGACAACAAGTATGACATTGATAGCAGAATGATTATCAGAAATAATGCATGTACTACATAATTTAAATTTGCATTGCATAGAACAATATATCATTAGTGGGAAAATGTACTAGTCTAAACAGAAAAAGAATAACACCTTTTATGTTACAGTACTATATAAAACAAATTATATATGTGCAATTAATAAATTAGTAAGTTAATCATTATATCCTAATTTTGGAAGCCACAAAAGGTGATAGGTAACCTTGATCACCTAAACATTTATAAATTTCCATAAGATCGTCACCCAGACTTAAATGTTTATCTAAACTTATTAATCTAGTGTTATGAACAAATATATTTTCCTAAAACCACCACTAACCATTAAGTTTTATATTCAGAGATAGATTCCCTTACAACATTCATCAAATAATTTGAAAAATAGATAATGTTTCTATCAGTCATTGTTTTATTATCAGCAAAAAAAAATCTTGCCTTTCATATTTAATCTGTATTTTTATCAGGGAAAAGAAACTATCCAATGCTTATCTAGATGCACAAAACTCAGCAAATGGAAATGTTTTATCCAGAGCAAAATTAGACATCTGAAACATAGCTTACTAATAGAGAAATGCATTGTCCAATCAATTTGGTTTAAAAAAATGAAGTCAGAAAATCATTACAAAATCGCCATCATTCTACATGATGCATTGCAACATTTGCAGCAAATAACGCTTAGTCCAGAAGAAGCATAAAGCTTAAAGCAGTAAAAGTGTACTCAGGCTCAAGAGGTCGAGTTAACAAAAGAGAGAGAAACAAAGACAGAAGAGGTAAAGAAGAAAAGGGGCCTTGGGATGGTTACCTTGTCGTCCAACAGCCCGAAGCAAAGAGAGAACAACGTTGTAGGAAAATATTCCAGCCATGATATAAAGAGAACAGGGATCGGAGACTTACCCAGGAGGAGTTTGGCGGAGATCACGATTGGAGAAGCTGCGACACCAGTGGGGAGAGCGGAGGGGCAGCACGGTTCAACGAAGAAACCATTTGAGCCAGATATCCGCACGCCAACGAAGCTAGATGACCGACCGCCGGCGACGAAGAGGCAATGGCGGAGGCGGAGGCGGAGGCGGAGGCGCGGAGAGGGTGGAATCGCATCTAGGGCACGGCGGGTGAAAGGGGAAGAGCGTGGTCCGAGAGGCCAAGGCTTCTGGTTCTCTAGTACTTGGGGTCGTGAGCATCAGTGCAATTTTCAAAATACACCTTAACATTTCATATTTTCCAAATGTACCTCTTAAAAAATAAAGTTAGGCGAAAATATAATATGTATTTTATCATTAAAAATATAATAATGATAAATATGAATTAATGTATTAATAACATTGCTTAAAAATATACTTGTTATCAAATTAAAATATACACTAAACTATAAATTGCAAAATAAAATATACTATCAAAAACAAAAAACGAAGAATATTGATTTCAAATCTCTTCTTCTTTTTCATTAACTTGGTTCTTCTTTTTTTTCGTGGTCAAACATTGTTCTTGGGAGGCGAAATGCATCGTATCATATTTAATGCTCTAATAAATAATATAATAGAATATTCTTTATTTTTTCAAAACAATGTTTTTTTTACGACCTTCTTATTTTTACTTTTAATTTTTCCGTCCTCCCTTTTATATTCACGTGCCGGTCACGTGCCGTGGCAGTGGTAGTGGTAGTAACTCGCAGATTACTTCTGAAGTTGCCAGGAAGTTCAACTACCACCTACCCTTTCTCCTCTCTTCCACATCACAATTTAATGCCTACCTCTTCAATTCATCTTCGTCTTCATCTTTTATAAGTCTCTCCTCCTCCGGCCACCACCTCCGGCCCACCACCACCACCTTCAATTAATCGTTTCCTTACATGCATGCAACATTTAATATGCAGTACATGTCACAGGAGACTAAGCATTCTTCTTCTTCGTCGTCTTCCTTTGGACTCTGGTTGCCGGCGATGGCATCTGCGGCGGCGGCGGCGGTGGCTCGGATGGTGAACGAGGCCGTGAGCCTTCTGGTCTTCATCGTGCTGGATTTACTGGACGCATTGCTGTGCTTCGTGTACAAGATGGCCGACTACGTGATGGAGGAGGAGTGCAAGCCCTGCTACTGCTCCTCCTCCTCCGACGATGATGATGACGTCATCCTCGTGGCGGAGAATGGCGGCTCGAAGCTCCTCTCGTTGACCTCCTCCGCCTCCTTCGACGACACGAAGCTCCACCTCGAGGACATCTCCGATACCCTCTTCCTCCGCCCCTGCCTCCTCGCCGACCTCGCCAAGACCGCACTCCACGACCTCCGCAAGCTCAAGCTCGTCTCCTCTGCTGCTTCCTCTTCCTCCTCGTCGGCGGCGTCCTCCTCTGCCGCCGCCACCTTCACCACAAACTCCACCATCGTCCGTGTCCTCCGGGGGAAGGTCGGCCGCGCCCGCGGCAAGGCGGCGGCTCGGACCTCTTCCCGGAGCTGGACAGACTGCGCCTGCGAGAGTTGCAACCATTGGAGCTCCCCTTCCGGCGAGCGCGACGCCCTCTTCGTCCACGTCGAAGGTCCTAAAGGTACAGCGATCTATAACTAATTAAAGAAACTGCACTGTAACACCAATTGTTATTGCAATATGTTTTGCAATGAGACAGGGGAGAAGGTGGCGGAGGAGGACGTCGTGTTCATCCACGGGTTCTTGTCGTCGTCGAAGTTCTGGACGGAGACGGTGTTCCCGAACGTGTCGGAGGCAGCGAAGTCGAGGTACCGGCTGCTGGCGGTGGACCTGCTGGGCTTCGGCCGGAGCCCCAAGCCGCCGGAGTCGCTCTACACCCTGCGGGAGCACGTGGAGATGATCGAGAGTTCGGTGCTCCAGCGGTTCCAAGTCAAGAGCTTCCACATCGTCGCGCACTCGCTGGGATCCATCCTCGCGCTGGCGCTCGCCGTCAAGTACCCCGGGGCCGTCAAGTCGCTCACTCTCCTTGCTCCGGTGATCTCCGACAGTTCCCAATTTATTATGTTCATAAATAATTATCTGGTTTTTTGTGTACTTATTTGAGTAGTATCGGGGGTGGCAGCCATATTTTCCGGTGCCGAAGGGGGAGCACGGGACGCACTACGTGCTCCGGCGGGTGGCGCCGAGGAGGGTGTGGCCGTTGATGGCGTTCGGGGCGTCGGTGCTGTGCTGGTACGAGCACATCAGCCGGGTGGCGAGCCTCGTGCTCTGCAAGAACCACCGCCGCTGGGAGAGCGCCTTCAAGTTCGTCACGCGGAACAGGTCGGAATATGCTTGTTTGGTCACCGGCATATACTCATTCGTTTGGCATTTAATTTTCCCATAATTGTCAAAAAGAACAATTTTCTCTAATTTTTAAATATTAAAATATCGTCTAAATTTTTTATTTTATTATCAAAATACCTTTTCCCTTAATAAATAAGTAATTTATTATTATTATTATTATTTTACAGGATTAGAACGTATTTGATGGATGGGTTTTTCTGCCACACGCACAACGCCTCGTGGCACACCTTCCACAACATCATCTGCGGCGCCGGCGCCGGCAAGGTGGAGGCGTACCTGGAAGCGGTGGCCGAGCGGCTGAGCTGCGACGTGGTGGTCTTCCACGGGCGCGACGACGAGCTGCTCCCCGTCGACTGCAGCTACGCCGTCAAGTCCAAGGTCCCCCGCACCCGCGTCGTCGTCGTCGACCGCAAGGACCACCTCACCATCGTCGTCGGCCGGCAGAAGGCCTTCGCCGGCGAGCTCGAGGACATCTGGGAAAAGGCCAATAAATGCTGTAAAGAAACCGAAAAACATGATTGATTAATTAAATCTATCAATCAATCAATCCTCCAATGTGATATTTGATCTGTGTGAGTTATTCAATGCGAAGCATTTCCTGTCAGAATCATCAATATCTCGATGAATCAGACTGTACTGTCTGCTAAAAATGTCCAAGCATATATTTTGATCACTTACGAAGAAGACGAGTCATGCATTCTTAATATTGCAAAAATATTAAAATATATATCCGTAGTGTGTCATTGTTATGAGGTAGATCAGTGTCATTCTTTGACTCTCGATCTACAAGAGTCTCTTCAGAACCCTAACCAGTGGGTCTCTACGTTGGTGAGCTGAATCCTGAAACTGTGATGATAGAGAAATCAGTAGCGAGCAGTGTAGGTGAGCAGGCGATGGAAATGGCACGGTTTGGTGCTTATAGTCCAAACCAAAGATCACCTGCTTGCTTCCTCCATGTGGAATAAGCGAAGCTTGTGGGGGAGTTCCATTTGGATTTCTATACTTATCAGATTGAGAGCGAAGACAGGGAAGAACGAATCAGAGTGCCCTATGAAGTCTCTAAAATAATGATACGTGTTTCTGTTTAGGGTCCCAGTCTGATAAATAAGAGGCAGTGTTATAGACTTTAACGGCAAAAAGAAACAATTGATTGAGGACGAAGAAGGTATGGAGAAGATCTGCAAAACTCAAATAGAGATTAGAATGTGTGTGGAAGAGGTTCAACGGGATCATTCCGATGCTCAAATTAGCACAGAGGTTCAGGGAGAACGAAAATAATGAAAATATATGGAAGAAAATTTTTTTTGTGTATACCGCTACGCCTGTCCTTTTTAGAGTTTGTATAATTGATAAAAAACACATCTCTATGTCAATAATTATTGGGAAACCAAATTTGATAGTTGTTATTTGTTTTTCTCCACTCGCTGAGTGATACATGTAAATAGGAGAGTATGTGAGGAATCAAGTTTGACACTCATATGATTGTTCCTCTATATATCAATGTTGTCATGTTTATCAATATTCATAGTAACTATCACTAGGTCTCTACAAGGTGTATGTCTTAGTTGTGGATAAGCAATTATGGAGTATGTGTAAAGTGGCTTTCAAGATCAGAACGTCAAGGTCGAGTGGTCAAAATTGAGATAGTTTTGGAGTCAGAGTGGTGGAGCCGATTGAGTTGAGGAGTCTGAGTCTTATAATTGGATTGGATTGGATTGAGTTGATAGAGTTAAGAGAGTCTAAAAGATTTATAGTTGGAATTAATGGACCGAGCTAATGGAATCAAAGAGTCTGAATTCTCCATAGTCAGGATGGATCGTGTTGATGAAATCGAGGAGTCTGAGTCCTTTGTAGTCAAGATTGACCGAGTTGATAAAGTCAAGGAGTTTGAGTTCTTTGCAGTCGAGATGGACTGAGCTGATGGAGTCGAGGAGTCTAAATCCTCAGTAGTCAGGTTGAACCGCGTTAATGGAGTTAAGGAGTCTGAGTTTTCTATAGTCAGGATGGACCGGGTTGATAGACTCAAGGAGTCTGAGGCCTCTGAATTCCACTTAAGTTTAACTTTTAATCTTTATATAAATTTGACTTTTGACTTAACTTCACCACGTATAGGTTCCTCTTTCCATCGCATCGATATGTATCTTGAAAATATTTTTTAAAAAAGTTTACTTATATGGAAGAGCCATTTAATCAATGAGGGTGAGTGATTGGAGTTTAGCCCCGGGGCATAGTTGAGTTGATTACGAAGCATAATTGCAGAAGAGGGTAAGGGTTCAAATTTTGACAAAACCGAAATAATATCATCCTCTATCGTGATCAACTGCAGCTTCTCGATTTACCTTCTCATAGATGGTAAGTGACAGATTTCACCTTTTGCAGAAGTGAATGATTGGAGTTTTTAGAATATATTTTTGTCAGTTTGTTGCCCCAGTAATAGTACACGGCTAAGGTGTTTAGTAATTTAATCAAATATCTATAGTTTGAATCTCAATTATAATGCACTGTAGGTATTTCCCTTCAATGGAATGAAAAATTTAGGACATTGGCTATTGGGCGCGGAGTTGAACATACTTGTGATCGATAGAAACTTTTTATAGGATCGAATTAATCACCTTTGAAATTAATTAATCATAAAAATTAAATATTTAGATTATAAAAAATTGAATATATTTTTGTTTAGTTTTTGAGTGTCTGTGCTTACTAAACAACCTCTAACATTTGCAAAATAAATAAATAAATAAATAAATAATAGTAAATAAAACGTCTCTTCTTCCTTTGCTATAAAAATATGATTTCATCCTATCTCAATTTATCTTTATTATATATATATTTTTTCGTATTTTTATAAGTAACGAATGGATGATAACTAATATAATATAAATACTTTAATTTTAATTAATATTAATAATATTATATTATAATAATTATAATTCATAATATAAACCCATTTCATCTCTAATCGTAGGCAATATTATATCATAATAATTATAATTTATAAATATTATAATATAAATAATTTATTTTGATCAATATTAATAATCCTCATTTCGATGAATATTATATTTTAATAATTATGAATATAAATACTTTATTTTAATTAATATTATATTATAATAATTACAATTACTTAATTATAATTATAACAACTATAAAATTATATTTTTTATAATATCATAAAAAATAAAGATAATTTTAAAATAAAAAATAAGATGTTATTTTGATAATAATTTCTTTTTACTACTAATAGAGGACACTTCTTTTATTTTTTTCCCCCAAGTTTTATTACGCTGCATCGTCAGTCAGATTCAAATTCCTTTCTTTCCGTTTCAATTTCAAATCTTTTGTGTTTGTTTCTAGAATCTTCTCCGTCAAGTTTAGGTTTGCCTCCTAGAATTTATCAATATTTATATTTCAGATCTTACGTTTAAAAAAAATCGATAATATCAAAGGTGAAATCCAAAAAATTACCGCATCTTTTTTACTATTAGATCCAGAAAATACCAGAAGAAAATATCGAGATCCGATTAGAGAGAGAGAGGGGATCAGTGCAGCGGGATGGGGCGATCGCCGGCCGGTGGGAATCGGATGGCGGTGGAGCTCCCTCTGATAGTCTCCCTCAACTGCATCGAGAACCCGTCCTTGGAGCGGGAGGCCCTCGCCGGCGCAGCGGCCTTCGAGCACGTCGGCCTCCATGACCTCTCCGGCGGCCGGATCGAGTCCGCCTCAGCCGTCCTCATCCACTCCCTCGCCCTCCTCCCTCGATCCGCCCAGCGCCGCCTCCGCCCCTATCAGCTCATCCTCTGTCTCGGCTCCCAAGACCGCGCCGTCGACTCCGCCCTCGCCGCCGACCTCGGCCTCCGCCTCGTGCACGTCGATGCCAACCGTGCGGAGGAGATCGCTGACACCGTCATGGCACTCTTCCTTGGCCTCGTACGCCGGACCCACCTGCTCTCCCGCCACTCCTCGTCTTTGTCCGTTTCCGGGTGGCTCGGATCCATCCAACCGCTGTGCCGGGGGATGCGCCGCTGCCGCGGACTCGTTTTAGGGATCGTCGGGCGGTCAGCCTCTGCCCGGTGTTTGGCCACTCGGAGCCTCGCGTTCAAGATGAGCGTCCTCTACTTCGATCTCCATCATGAGGTATTAACTATCTCTGCTTATCATGCATTCTTGTGAGAGAAGCTTTCACTTTGTCATCTCTCCCACACCAGTATCGTGCTTCGATGAACGCGGTTCCTTGCTAAATCGGTGTGCTGGAACCTGTACATTTTATATATTACAAATATATAGGGACAACTTCGCCCTTTGTAGTTAGAGGAAGCACTTCCTGTGTTTGAACAAAAGCAGAAAAATGTTGAGCTGATAGGCATTTTTGTGGATCTGAATACATTCGAATCCAACTAATTAAACTCAACGTCATTGCTTTTCAATTAACTATCAGGAGTCTTAGTCTCAATCTCATTCTAATCTTATAAACATGCAGGTGAAAAGAAAATCTGTAATTGCATTTCCTCCTGCTGCTCGAAGAATGGACACACTCAATGATTTGTTGGCAGCCAGTGACCTTGTTTCACTTCATTGCTCGCTATCAGATGATACAATTCATATGATAAATGCTGAATGCTTGCAGAATATAAAGCCAGGTAAATATGACTGGTCATATTCTTTAGTGTTCCTGTCTTTTCCGTCATTTGACTTGTTCTTGTATTTGTTCCATGCTTCATAATTAGTGAACAAATATTGCTGCATTTCTAGCTTTTCCATTTATAGAAATGGATTTTTTTTTCCTCAGGAGCATTCATAGTGAACACCAGTAGCAGTCAACTAATAGATGATTGTGCACTAAAGCAGCTCTTGCTTGATGGTACCATAGCTGGCTGTGCATTGGATGGAGCTGAGGGGCCACAATGGATGGAAGCATGGGTATGAACATTAGCCTTAGGGTATGAGTTTTTGTTCTTATTTCCTGTGATAAAGTCCAATGGATTTTTTTTTCTTCCGAGTGACAAGCATGTGAATCTAGCACCTATCAGGCAAGCATATTTTTTTCTGAATGAGATTTATCAGTGGCTACATTCACTTAATATGTCCTACTGATGGTTCTAGGACCTTGGTTCAGTGTGACCAAAATACTATTATAAAAATCATGTAATATGAGTAATCTATGTCTTCTCTTTAGTACACTAGGAGTCCAATAGGTTGGAAGAGGAGCATAGGATGTTCATAATCTGGTCCACACCAAAAAAAAAGTAAAAAAACAAGAGTTCATTTCTAGCATAACTGATGGTTTCTTTATTACTTAATATGGAGCTCACTGGGGTAGTTTACTCACTAGGTTGTGCATGTATCCATGCCTGGTAAACAATCATTTCTAGACAATACTTTGGCAAGAATGGTTACTAAGATTATTGGTATTTTGGCTTGTGATGCAATCTGTGGACCAGCTATTGGTATTCTTTAGCTGCCGTTACTGCATAATTGTTGCTAGAATTCTCGTCGTCATCACGTCTAGTTGCAACCACCTAGTGTCCATGTTGTCATTAACACTGACACCAATGCCCACCACTATAAGCTTCTTCTATACTTCACATTGTTTTTAGAACTATCACAACCATTCTTCTGGTGCCATCACCACACTTTTTATATTGTTTTTCTCTTAATTAAGCATTTTATGATATTATTTTGACTCCTAATTGTTCACTGTTTAGGACATAAAGACAGGACTTGAAAGAGCCTAAACTAAGAAATAAAATACTACACATCTCTCTTGTATTGTAATATAACTGAAATTTCATAAATTCACAAACAAATGCACCTAGAAAAAATTGTTCATAGGATGCTTTCTTATTACAACATATGATTTAGTTCCATATGTTTCATGCAAAATATTTTTCAAAGTAAGAGAGGAAAACATTTTGAAGGAAAGTAGGCTCTATAAATTGTCTTTGAGTTGAAACCTGCTTGCTGGTGACTGCTTGTTGATATAAATGCTACAATGAAACATGAAAATAGGTTGTGCTAAGACGTATACACATCTCATGCTAGGAACTTTGATTTATATTTATTTAATATATTTTATTACTGATATTAATGCAACACCAAAATTGAACCCTCCAATCACGTAGAAAGTTAGGACAAGATTGATGAAGTAAAGGGAATATCTATCTCACACAGATTGAAACTGGAATATTTGATTAATTAAAAGTTAAAAAATACATTGACAATATAACTGTTTTATAAGCTTAACTTTAACCAAACTAAAAAAGAAATACCACTAATTGGGAAAGAGAATAACTCCAATTAAACTACTATCAAATTAAAAGTCATCAATTTTTTTTGCGCATAAAATAGGAGAAATATCAAAATCAATCATAATTCAAAAATTAAATTGATTTCTAATTGGATCAATATGGCCTTGTACTTTAACCAAACTAAAAAAGAAATACCACTAATTGGGAAAGAGATAACTTTAATTAAACTACTATCAAATTAAAAGTCATCGATTTTTTTTGCGCATAAAATAGGACAAATATCAAAATCAATTATAATTCAAAATTTAAATTGATTTCTGATTGCATCAATATGGCCTTGTATAAAATTTAATGGAGGCTTATGATTCATGTAACTAATCAAGATATTCTGTACACACTTGGCTTCATGATGTCGATGCTAATTTATCTAATATATTCACTACAAATTTATATTTTATTTTAAATTTACATGCTCTGTGTTAGTTCTGTGATATGCATGGTTTTGGGGACAACATTAGATATTCACTTTTTATTATTCATATTCAATATAGATTTATACTATTTATTCTAAGTACAACATATTTATGGCTTCATATGATGTTATCAGGCGACATAACCCGTGTGATCAAATTGGTCGATGACTTCTCGTTATGAATTACTAATTTTGTGCTTTGAATGGCCTATGGGTCAACATGGGATATCTCCTATTTTATTATTATATCTATACTTCTAAATATTTATTTTCATTATAATTTTATATTTGATTGTTTTATTACAACAACAACAACTAAGTCTTATCTTGTTAGGTGAGATTGTTTTATTCCATGTATAAAATATTTATTTTATATGATATCATTATCAGGCGAGATACCTTGTGTCATCAAATTGGCTAATGACTTTTCTATGAATTGGGAAGCTACTTTCCCAATCTTATATTATCCTTTTAGCTTTGTTGGAACATAGTCATGTCTACTAAACACAAAATTAAAAATTATCTTTTTAGAGAGAAAAGTTCAGCAGTGATCGTAAGGTACCTCTAAAATTTAAAGAGAAAATTTTACAAAATGACGGATAATAAAGTTAAATGTTGGGTTATGAAACGAGCATATGAACAAAAGATAAGAGTCGCAGAGATAGAGAATATTAAGGTGGATGTTAGGGCATATGAGGATGAATAAGATAAGAAATGAGAACATTAGAGAGAAAGTTGATGTTGCACCTAATGAGGGAAAATTTCAAGAAACACATTTAAGATGGTGTGGACATGTACTTTGACGATCAATAAATGCCCCGATTAGACGATGTGCGATCATGCCAAATATACATATTAATCAAGGAAGAGGAAGACTAAATAAAACTTATTTAGCAATGATAAAACATGATAAAATTCATTTAAATATAGATGAGTATATAGTAGAGGATCTCGTCCAATGGCGTAAGAGGATTCATATAGCTAATCCCACTTAATGGGATAAATGCTTGGGATCCCACTTGACCTTGTTTGCACAAGAGGATAGATAATAGGAAAAAGGGGGTTAAAAGGAGGAATATAAAATGGAAGGGATTTGGAAGGTTTTCTCTATTAAGAAAGAATTCCATCTTTCTATCATTTAAGTAATTTTCTCCAGATTGTGGGAATTGATAGGGGAATGGAAACAACCTAAGTCAAATTATTCTACCTTTTATCTTTATTTGTATAATCAAATTTGTACTTAAATAACAGCATCTATCTTATAAAACAGTTTTTGGGTTCGGCAGTAACTCTTCCTCGTTAGGCATGACAACAACTAATGAGTAAGTTCAAATACAATTTCAGGTAAGAGAAATGCCAAATGTATTGATTCTTCCTCACAGTGCTGATTACAGTGAAGAAGTTTGGATGGAGATAAGAGAGAAAGCAATCACCATATTACAATCTTTTCTCTTTGATGGAGTTGTACCAGAAATTGCTGTGTCTGATGAAGATGAAATAAGTGAAATAGGATATGAAGAAGAGCAGTCCAAGAAACATGTAGAAGAAAGTCCTTTGCAGGTTCAGAATCAAGAGCCACAGACAGATGAGAGCCATTTGAGTTCAGAGTATGCTAAGACAAGAAGTCTCCATAAATTGAATGAAGCTCAAGGTTCAGGTACATCTCATAATTCTGGTCATCGGCCAGAAGGAAAGCGTAGTAAATCTGGCAGGAAAGGTAAGAAGAGGCCTGCTCACCGCAGATCACAGCAGAAGTCTGATGAATTTTCAGCAGCGGAAAGTGATAGTAAATACATCTCACGTCGAGATGATGACACAGCTATAAGCGGAAGAGATCAAGTATTAAGTTCCAGTTCTAGGTTTGCTTCTCCTGAGGATCCTAAAATCAAGCAAATGTGTCTTTTTGAACCGGTAATGGAAACAAAACCAGGGAAAAAACTTGCATTAATAACCGATCTTGGTGATAAATCAACTAATCAGCTGAAAGAGGGGTTTATTGTGGCCTTGCATGCAAGAGGTGATTCAGGATTTTTTGTGGCTAGACAAAGAATTCCTGGTGGTGGCTGGTTCCTTGATACAACTACTAGTGTCACAAAAAGGGACCCTGCAGCACAATTTATTGTTACGTTTAAAGGCAAGGTATTTATCGGAATGTAAAATATTTTTTAAATATATTTATGTGCAACCTTTCTCCTTTCTTGATAAGAAAAACATATCCAGCTTACCAGCTGTTATTTTATCCAGGAAGTACTTGGATTGCGATCTTTTGCTGCTGGCGGTAAACTGTTGCAGGTGATTGTGCCTAACTTTTAGGAATATTGTATCAAACTACTGAACTAGTGTTATTGTTACACTGTGATATTGTTAGACATTGCAGTACCTGTCATACACACACGTCTGTTAATCCCTGTAGGTTCTTTTTTATTCTAATTTTCATTGTACTTGATCTCTTAATTCAGGAGTCCTAGCATTTTAGCTAAGATATTCTAATCAGTGAATATTCTGCCTTTGGTACACCAAGGTCTATTTCAATTCTAATTCAGCGCTTACGATGTATCTATTATGTCAGAACCAATCAAGCTTCATCTGCAAGTCATTGCTTTAATGGACACTATGCTTCAGTAGTCAGCTACAATAATCCATATATCTGCAGTGTTCTTTCTGTACTTTCTTAAATGTTTTTTTATTTAGGCTGATCTTGATTATATGATATTACACTATGCTTCAGTAGTCAGCTACAATAATATCTGCAGTGTTCTTTCTGTACCTTCTTAAATGTTTCTATTTTTTCTATAGGCTGATTGATTATATGATATTACAAATGTTCTTGATTCCTATTATTTTCCCCCTAGTCTATATCGATATTAGCAGCCACATCTTTGTATGCTATTTTTTAGATGGATGCTCAGGCTTGCAAGGAAAAATGGAATGAACAATTGAGGTCTATAATTGAGAGAATTTCTACTTAAATAAAAATAATCTTAGTATTTATGTTGATATAATCTTAATATAGATTTCAGTGGCTGAATAAGATCCATATTACCAACCTTGCTGCCGTCACCAATGTCAGAATCTGAATAGATTTCTTTAATAAATTAAATCTAATGATTGATTTTAGTTATCAGAATGAGGGCTATTGCTCACATTCAGTTGTTCTTCACGTTTTGATAAGTGGTTTTTGCATGGATCCATAAAAGCCAACCAAAGTAAGAGAAGCATGAAAATGTGGCTTTTGGTAGTAACTCTGTGAACTCTGTTTTTTTTTTAAAAAAAGAAATTACTTCTCTTTATTGGCACCATGTCCAGTGTACTATGCTCAAGTTATTGTCAGTGAATATGTAACGATGGTAATCCTTATTACTTCTGCTACATAATGCTTCCACTACCTTTAATTTCTATTTATCATGTTTCTGCTGTCAAATCAACAGAAAAATGGAATTTATATTTGCGAGCCATAGTTTTGAAGAGAGGGAGAGTTGGACGCTCGAAGGTTCAGTTCTTGATCAGTGCAAGCTTGTCAATAATAGAAACCCATTGGTATGTGATTTTCTCTTATCTTTGTGAATGAGAGCTAAATACACTTGTGATTGATCATGGATATTTCACATCACTTTCCCCAAAGTTTATCATTGTTTTCACATCTCTTTCCAAATTTAAACATATCAATTTACTGCTAATAGTTAAGTCCATTATATTTCATCCTTTTTTCCCTTTATCCTTGATCTCTAAAAGGAAAATACCTTATGTCATGTTTGCTAGGGTGGAATGAAATTATAGAGCAAATGGAACGGAATGGGAATCAACTCCAATGTTCAGATGGACAATTTTTGATGATATGATCATTCAATTCCATCTATTCCTTAGTTCAAGATATGGAACGTTTTGTTCCTCTCCTAAATATAATATTGTTTGTTATTTTTAGATTTAAAATGAAGATAGATAAGATATAGATTGAAAAAACGAGCAAGCTAGACCGGGAGTTGGATGGACTAGGTGGGCTCTATGGGTTGGATGGAGTGGCAGATTTATCAGGGCAAACAGAAGTGGACGGGTTGATGAACTTATTGGATCAAGCAGAAGTGATTGAATCGGCTTGAACTGAATGTGTAGGTTGGATGGGCTCGACAACTCAAGCAGACTAGGCGAATTGCACAGATTGGAAAGATGAGATGGGATGATCCAACAAAGCTGATCAATGAGGATTCATGGACCACGTGAACTGGAAAGACCTGTAATCCTCACAAATCAAGCCAATTGAGTGGGTGAATCAAGCAAGTTGGGCAAGAAAACTAGACAGGCCAAGTGAGACAGATTAAGTAGGCTGAACAAATGAAGTGAGGCAGTTGGACTAGTAGGCGGATCAAGAAGACCCGTGATTGCTACAAATTGAGCGAGTTGAGTGGGTTGGACAAATAGGGTGAGTGGGTGAATCGAGCAAGTGGGGCAAGAAAACTAGATAGGCCAACTGAGACAAATTAGGTAGGCCGAACAAATCAAGCGAGACACTTGGGCTAGTGGACTTATCAATCTGGGCTAGTTAAATTGATGAGTGGGTCGAGGGAGTCATACAATTAAATGAGTGAAGTGTGTTGAGTCAGTCGAACTGCAAAGTGGGCTGAATGGACCGAATTGATTGGTGAGCCCAACAAATTGACTACTCAAGCTAGTTTAGCCAACTCAGTGGACTGAGTAGATGGGGTCGGGCGAATTGGAAGAACCAGACGTACTAAGTATATCTGCAGAAAAAATTAAATGAGTTGGACGAGTTGAATATAGACAAATCATTCCCATTATGATACCATTCTATTGCAATAAAATAATGAAATAAATTGGATCATTTTCACTTATTTATTGCATTCTCTTACCAGCCCACTAAACATAGCTTTGATTATCATACTAAGATGAAATAATCCTTTTTTTCCCTGATTGATTGATTGGGGATTGAATGCCCCTTGTCACATTTTTTGCTTGTCTAAGGGTATAGTCTTACTGATTTTTTATTATGCAGGCTATCTTGGACGTAAGCATTGAGATCCTTGCGACTCTAAATGAAGATGGTGTTACTAGATGGCTCGATTGAACTATGCTTGCTGCCGTATGCTTAACGTGAATCTATTCATTCTTCTATTTGGACTGTTTAGTTTGTGTATTCGGATGCAATTTTGAATGCGTTTGCCCATTATGTGTTCTCAGTTTGTAGGGATGTGTTCACAGCTAATATTGTGTTAGAACAACATCAAGACGTTCATTTATTCACTGCTAATCTTGCTTCTAAATGTATGTATATTTTCTCAACAGCTACTGGCATGTAAATCTATATCAGGCTTTGATCTTCACCACGTATGTTGAATCACTCCTCATCAGGTTCAAGTGATGAAGAACTTCTGTGAATCCACAATGTGAAGGTTCAACATCATCACTATCAAATCCTAATGCTCAGAGTATGTTCCTTCAACCCTAATACCTCTTCAACTCCAGCAGAGTTTCATCAGATATCTTATGGTGATATTATCCATTCAATTTTATCATTCTGATTATGTTTTGCACATTTTCTTTCCATCATTAGAGAATATCACTCTCCAAGAAACATATATTTCCTCAGCCCTATGGATTTGAAGATAACAGTGGGCTTGAGTCAAGTAGGTTAAGTAAATTGAACAGACGACAATAATAATTAAGACAATAATAATTAAGTTTTATCTTAGTGGAGATGGAGTCTGTTATAGATCTTTCTATATCATTAGATTTTATTTTTAATTATACTATTATTTATGTTTAAATAAATTTTATTTTATTATTATTTTATTGGAGGGCAAGTTAAACTAGATGAGCTTGATTAGTGATTGGCAGTCGAGTGAAATGGATATGTTGAGTGGGGTAAGTTGGCCAAGGGAACAAGGCACAAGTTGATGAGTTGAGAGGACTGAATGGATTTGGTTTGAGGGGTCTTGGCAGCTAAGTTGGCTAATTGACCTAGAGGTTTGGTGGAAGAAAGTAAGCCGACATGATAGAGCACGGCACACAACCAGCCAATAGAACGAGTCGAGCGAGCCACAAAGTAGGATGAGCTTAACAACTTGGTCGAGTTGTAGGGTAATTCCAGTAGGCAGATGAGTGACTGTCGATCAAACTGGTTAGATGAAATATTATTTATGAAGGTATCCTATACAAATTATTATAACATTTCTATAATGTATAAAATAAAAATAAAAACCCATTTATTACATGCTATATATCAAATTAGAAATCATATATTTCTGTATATTATCAATGATATCTGACCCTAATATTTCCAGATTTGGAAGGATGTAATAGAAGGTAGTTTGGTATCCTGACCATTTCTTTTTGTTGTAGAAGGTAGGATGGTTTTATAAAATCATTTATTCTTTTATTTTCTCAATTTTACCTCTTCCGAAATCTATTACTGCCATTTTTTCCCTCACTTCTAGCGCTGTTTTCTACTAGGAATGTAAATATTAACTATTAAAAAAAATCCTCTAGCAGCCTTTCTTAGGAAAGTACGGCCTTAGTCTTTTTTGATTGATTCAATAATAGAATTATTACCTACGCATTGATACCTCCATTTTCTCAATAAGATCAAACTGTTCCAAACTGTAAAGATTCCAATTCCTGGAAGATTGTGTACGTAGAAAACTACATAAGACTTAACTGTATGACTATAGTTCTCCAACAATTGTGAATAGCTATGGAGCAAGGTTCGATCCATCATTGAAAACTTCAACACGATAAGTTTGCTTTAGTCGTATGACCAACGTGTCAACCAGAGTTTTCCTCTCGTTCACAGGAGGATCGAGTTACTAATACACAAACAAGCAACAATCTAGTAAAGAGTGCATGAGCATGAAATCATCTATCTAGTTCATTCGAGATTACTATCTTGCAGATTAAAGAGAGTTAAGCATGCTCCCTGTCGTCCCAAGTGTGGAAATAAGTTGCTGGATATTCAAACAAGAGTAGTTGCCAGCTGAGAATTTGTAAGTTGTCTCTACAGATCTGAAGGGGAAGGCATAGAAATGGGTTAGTGGGGTTTAATATTGCAATCATCTAATGATGAAGCACAAAGTAGAAAACAAATGATCTCATCTCTGAAGAACAATGAGAAAAAGAGCCAAAAGAAAACTACACTATTGATAGCATGCATCGAATTGTTCCATTAACCATAGAAAAGGGTTTCATTTTCTTGCATCTGTCTGGAATTATTTTTGCATCTTGTATAAGCCTTGCATAGGATGTTTGCTTGAAACTAGCTCAACATTTCATCCATTTGTATTAAAACTCAGATTAGACATTAGTCAATGTCATTAGCCATTAAACTGACAAGCCAAACTCCTATTTGACAAAATAAA
The DNA here is from genome assembly GCF_044706935.1 of Curcuma longa. Taxonomy (NCBI): domain Eukaryota; kingdom Viridiplantae; phylum Streptophyta; class Magnoliopsida; order Zingiberales; family Zingiberaceae; genus Curcuma; species Curcuma longa. The sequence continues at coordinate 10,204,545 of NC_133865.1, forward strand.
CTGTTAGGAGTGTGCTTGATCGGCGATCAAGCAAATCTAAATTATACAAGTTTTTCTATGGAGGTAGGTTAACAATTGAACTTCTCAGTTTAAGAAAGCAATAGAGAAGGCCCAAGGCTTTCCTACTTCTGAATAGAAAATAGTTAAGCTTCAAATATATGATGGGCAATTGAATTAGAAACTTCTAATGTACAAGATACACCACCTTGCGTGATGTTCTTGTTTGTTGAAGGTGGAGCATCTAAGATTTGGACAATATATAAATTTGATTAGTGAGAATTGAGGTTTGAAGTATCGAAACATAGCCTTTTAAAGATATCCTAGACTACTACATCTATGAACTTCTGGAGTTTCTGAAAAGAATTTTATGTCGATAACAGTTAACAGTAATGTTAAATGTGGATTAAATGTTATCAAAATTATCATGAATTCCAATCATCCCTTGTTGCAAGCCAATAAGACTCAAGATGCAAGCTAGCTTGTTCAAGGCTTTAGCCAGAGAGAAGATAATTATATAACCTATTGAACATTTCACTATTGTTTGGATAGATTTTAGTTGCAGTATCACAATTATACTTTAAGACTAATGGGATCTCACATTAGAATGCAAAAAGAGAAATATGAAACCCAACTGCAATTTACTAATTGGTTATATAAAAAAAAGAGTAGAAACAATGGTGAACAGAAGAAAGGGGGCTCCATGAACCAAAGATCTAATGTGATGAATTTATCTAAAATCAATCATCAGTTGCTGCTAGCTGATTCCTTCTAGGATTTTTTCCTAAATGTATTGTACCTCACCGAGCATTTTCAGCTCATAACTTGTAGACTCCATTGCCATCTAAATACCTTCTCGTACTTCTCATTTTATCATGATAAAATAGTCATATTTCCCTACAAAATCAGATATTAAGAGCCACATCCAAATCATATATTTCCTGTCTTATGAATCCTCATTCACTTCAAATATATCTATCAAATGCAATGGTGGAATTTGGAACTTAGTCATCTAGCTAGAATTATGAACTAGCTTAGTTCTATTTTTTTTATAATCTAGGTATTCAGCTCTTGTGATCCGACTAATTTTAGAGGTGACTTGCTCGGCTTCACAGAAGTTTCCTACTAACCACTAAGGTAAATCGGGAAGCACCAGTCTAACGTCATAGTTTTTCAAATTCTTCAATTATAATATGTCCTAGATGAAATTTGAACACTCGTTGTCTAGTGAACTCGTTCCACCTCTTACTATCGCTCCTTAGCCCTAGGGGTTTAGTTCTCGATCCACAAAGAATGTTCTTTTTTGCTAACTTACACATGAACTAGAAAGGGAGATCTACTTGCGATCGATTTGAATCAGGAAATAAGAATGCATCGTTAAGCGCTTAAGCTTACCCCCTCTTACATTTTGTTTGGGAGGAGGTGAGGGGAAAGGGAGGGGCGGCTCAGCTTACGAGGGGCCCTAGGCGAATCTTTTTTAAAAAATGATTGTTATTATTTTAAAAAATTTTCTCTCACCCAGTTTAAGGTTTAAGCTGTGTGAGCAAATCTGTGTTTTCAGAAGGATCTCCATAGTTCTCGGTCCATGTTGATAAAATAATAGCCATGCCTACTGCGAGGAAGCAAGCAGCAGCATCGAAGGGAGCAACAGGTCCAAAACCCAAGTTGTCTGTCAGTAAATTAGCAAAGAGCCCTGCTATAATGGCAACTAGACCATTGCCAAGAAATATGGCCTTGGAGAAAGTTATGGAGAGCCATTGTGGTTCAAAACCCCTCTGTATCATTGTAGGAAATATATGAGAAACAAAACTTGTTATCAAGAAATATGCTATCCAAATATAAAACTTCTAGCATGTATAAATTTTACTTAAATCCTATTAATTTAGCACCAATTTATTATTGTCCTTCTTGATATGGTCCTAAATTTCATAAAGACGTTCAACATCATAGACAATTTATACAATCTTTTCTTAATCACACAGTTTTTGTCAAGCTATAAAGCTGGATTTTAAATGATATCTAAATCTTAACGTGTAAAAGGTTAGAATCCTTTCCATTTGATTTATGTTTCCAACAAACTTTAACATGGTCTGAACCTCTGAAAGGAAATCATTCAGCATACTTTCCTCACAATTTTTTTTTTGGGTGTGCTTTCACATAATCTTTTGTCAAAGTCATTCAAGCCATTTTTACTTGGTCTCTGACATATAAAGTCAAACCACAAATTGACTCGTTAGTACAGATTGGATGACTCTTATTTTGAAAACAAGTAGACTAACGGGACCCCTCTGACAAGTAAAATTGAAGGTCTGAAAATAAACAGGTGCATGAACAGAGAGCGGACTGGGAATTTAGAAAGTGTCTGGCAATCTGTAATTAACAACTACAAATTCTTCCAGACAACGATTCGTAATTCTCTTCCATGTGCTCTATGTCATAGGGAGTATCAACGTCAGATCTAAAGAGCAAACATAACAACAGGCGATCCAAGCAAAAAATGGAAACACAATCATAAAGGAGTCGTAGATCAACCTATTGCCAACCGATAAATGCAAATAGCATCAGCTTACACAAAGGCGGTGCTGTAAAAAAAATGGACAAAAAAGACGAGCATATTTTCTTTAAAAAATTATGATTTAGAATAACCTTGTTGTGTTCTGCGACGGCCGACGCCCAACGGCCCCAACCTTTCGCTCGCTGCTTCGCGAGAAATGGGGCGGCGAGCCGGCGGTGCTTCGCGAGAAAAAGGGGGCGGCGAGCCGGCGCTGCTTCGCGAGAAATGGGGCGGCGACGGCGAGCCGGCGGTGCTTCGCGAGAAAAAGGGCGGCGAGCCGGCGCTGCTTCGCGAGAAATGGGGCGGCGACGGCGAGCCGGCGGTGCTTCGCGAGAACTGAGGCGGCAAGCCGGCGCTGCTTCGCGATCGCAAGAAATGGGGAGATCGAAGTCGCGGTGGTTTCGCCAGTTCGCCTGCGTCGAAGGGAGATGAAGAGGCGATCGGGATTCGGGCGGGTTTTGAAGAGGCGAGATCGGCGAGAATGCGAAGGGACAGCGGATGCGGATCGGGACTTTCCGAGTTAAATCCAATAATCCTACCCTCTTTTAACCTTAAATATCCTAACCAGTGGGCCCCAATTAAAATTGGGCCCTAGGCACAGGCCTTACCGGCCTATGCCTAGAGCCGGGCCTGGGAAGAGGAGGGAAAGGGAAGGGGAGGGAAAGGTAAGGAAGGGGAAAGAGAATTTTTACCCTTGTTTGGGATTGAGTGAGTTAAGGAGAGGAAGGAGAGAGAAGGGTAAGCTTTCCCCTTGTCCATGAATTGACATAATTCCTTATACCTCAAATCGGGATGTAAGAAAGGGGAAAGAAAACTTAGAAAATATTTATTCCAATTATATCCCTATGTTAAAATATTAATTATTAAAATAATTCATCTATTAGATTTTTTACCGTCGCTCCTCATCACATAACGCAATCGTCACAGGATCTCATCACTCGCACTCCTTGACGTCGACCTTCATTGTAAATTTCTCCGAAGATAAAATTCAAAAGAATATTTTTTTTATAAAAATATATGTAAAAATATTGGTTTATTCTTTGTCGTGTCAAAATGTATAAATTCTGTATTTTATATATTTATTATTTATTTTTTTTAAATTTTTTTATTTATTTAAGATTAATTTTTGTTGGTCTCATAAGTTATATATATTTTTTCATATATACATTTATTTTAAAAGTAAAGATATTTTTATAATTTTATATATTTAATCTTCATTTCTTTTCTTTTCTTCGCAAACAAAATAATACATGTTAAACTTCCTCCCAAAATATTTCCCTTTCTCTTTCTTTCCCTCCCTTTCCCTTTTCCCTCTCAACCTTCTCTCACCCCATTCAAACAGGCCATTAGGGTTTCCAACCCTCAGCAGTTGCACCTTGTTGGCGAAGGCGATACCTATCCAATCGGGATAAGCAGAAGACCACTGCAGTTGGTTGATTTCAGTACCTGCCGAGTAGACCAGGATAGGATCTACGCCTTCAGGCGCCGCTGAGGTTGTCGTCGTCGCCGCCGCCGAGGAACCGGACACCGTAGCGGCCGCCGGCAATTCCCAAATTAGGGCTTGGCCATCGTCCCCCGCGGAGCAAATATGCCGCGCGGCCTGCGGAGCCCACGTGACGGCGTTGACGCTGGCGCGGTGCCTCTGGAGCTCGGCGACAGGAGACGCCGGGGAGCGTACGTCGAGCACGACGACGCGGTTGCTGTCCATGGTGGTGACGGCCATGTAGCAGCGGTCGACCTTGTTCCAAGCGAGACGGAGAAGGGGAGTGTCGGGTCGCGAAGGTCAAAGATGCGGGCGGATCCGTCTGCGGAGACGGAGGCGAAGACGCTGGCCTCGCCCCAGGCGATGTCGTAGACTTCCTTGTCGTGGGCGATGAGTTGCGTCTCGATGGCGCCGCGGTCGACGTCCCAGATGGTGCAGGTCGTGTCGATGGAGGAGGTGCCGACGCGGCGGGGCTCGGCGTCGTTCCAGTCGAAGGAGGTGAGGGGGGCGCAGTAGCCGCTGGACTTAGCGTTGTCGAGGACGGACCGGAGGTCGGAGGAGTCGGCGCCGAGACCCCAGAGGCGGAGGGAGTCGGAGGTGGAGGCGAGGAGGGGGAGGGAGAAGAGCGTCCTCGTCGAAGCCGATCAGCTCGACGCGGTTGGCGTAGTCATCGATGAAGGATCCAAGGGCGAGGCGGCGGGAGGCGGAGGAAGGGGAGAAGGCCATGGCGTAGACTGGGTGGCGACAGTCGAGGGTGAAGACGTTGGGGCTCACCGGCGATTCTTGCGTCGAGCTCTCCATCTCCGCCACCGCCACCGCCACCGCCTCCTCCTTCCTCTTCCTGCTCCGGTTTAATTTGTCACAACCGACTCGGTTTGGTTCGTAAACCGAAACCCGGACCGGAAAGCACGTTGACGGAGCAACTACCTAACGCCGTTAAAAACCCTAAACACGCCGATCCCGAACTATTTATCAACTCGACACGGGCACAAGCGGCGCGATTGAGCACCCTGATCCCGCCGGAGGAGCAGAAGCGTCGCCGGCGAGATGGGCCGCGTCCGGACTAAGACGGTGAAGAAGTCCTCCCGACAAGTCATCGAGCGCTACTACTCGAGGATGACCCTCGACTTCCACACCAACAAGAAGATCCTGGAGGAGGTGGCCATCATCCCCTCCAAGCGGCTCCGCAACAAGATCGCCGGGTTCAGCACCCACCTGATGCGCCGGATCCAGCGCGGCCCCGTGCGCGGCATCTCCCTCAAGCTCCAGGAGGAGGAGCGCGAGCGCCGCATGGATTTCGTGCCGGACGAGTCCGCCATCAAGGTCGATCACATCGAGGTCGACAAGGAGACGCTCGACATGCTCGCGTCGCTCGGCATGCCGGACCTCCCCGGCGTCGAGAAGCAGGCGGATGCCCCTGCGCCGCCCGCCTTCCCGTCTCGCCCTGGTGGTGGCTACGGCCGCAGGCCATGAGGTTGCGTTGCATCCTTCTAGCTGTGAGCTCGCTTTCCCTAAATCTACATGGTTGGAGAACGAATACTACTTTAGCAACTTGAAATTTATGATTTTGTTTTCCGAAATCGATCGATCGATCGCAACTTCTAATTTTCCGCTAGATTTTTTCGAATTGCAATTCCGATCACTGTTTCAGCTTGCTTGATGTCTCAACTTTCTGATAGCATTTGGAAGCTTCATTAAATGCACTTCCCTTTGCTACTTTAGATTTTTTTGCTGTTTCAACTTCATTTTTTAGCAGTGCTACACAATCGTAATGTTCTTGAAATGATTTGATTGTTTAATTGTCAATTTTTAGGATTTAATCTTATGCGCAAGATATTGATCCCATTTAAGATTCGAATAACATTCCATTCTCTTTGATTTCTTCTCTTTCCTTGCTCCCTTTCCTGTATGATTCAGAATAGGAAGAGCCTTATTTAGAAAGCATAGCAAATTTGATTGTGTGCTAAATTCGATTTAAAGTTTGTGAATAGTTTACAAAAAATTTCAAAGATTCAATTTCATCACATTATTTTATTTTTTATTAAATATTTTTTGAAAAAATCATATATTATGACATTATTTATAAGTATTAACTTTGATATTTATGTATATTATTACTTTTTAAATTCCTCATATGTAAAAAAAACTTAAAATTATAGATATGTATATATATATTTCATCACATTTCAGATTTAACCAATTAAATGTCATTCTAAATATTGCAAGGGAAGAGAGCTTGTAGAGGAAGAGACAAACCTGAGAAAACTCGGAGAGGAAGGAAGAAAAAGAGAAGCTTTTGTAGTCTTGGCTTGTAGTTGATGTGCGGAAGGGCAAAGTTATGGCTCAAATGACGGCGACGCAGCGTCTCTATGGCATGTCGTTGAAGGCGATGGCGATGTTGGAAAACCTAACCTCGGGCGGTGACACGTAATCTCGTAGAGCAAAGTTCGGTTCAGGGATGGAGAGATGTGATTTTGGATTTGAGGGTTAGAATGGTTAGGATAGGTGATGGCAGCGACGATCTTTCTCGCAGAGCTGTGAGATGGCGACAAGGAGGCGACGATGGCTGCAATGAACTCTCTCGTAGAGCTGTGAGATCGGGACGGGCTCTCTCGGGACGTGGAAAGGCGACGGCAACGACGAGGTCTCTGAGATCGAGATCGGGATGAGGAGCCGATGACAAGGAGAGGCGACGACAGAGAGATCGGAATTGAGGATTAGGGTTAGGATCACGTTTGAGGGTTTAGGTTAGAATTTTCATTTTTTTTTAGTCGCGGAATCGTGCTATACCGGTGAGAAATTCCAACCATGTTAGAGGTGCACACGGTTGTGCAAATTTAATCGCGCATGAAATTAATTATATATATATTATTTGTAACTATTCAGGAGTTTGAACAAGAATTCTTAGGAGGCACTTGGTAGGCGGGTTTAGGAGAGGGGAATGGGAATGAAATCTATTTCATTCCCATTGTTAATGCTTGGTAGACGGGAATGGAAATCAAAATAAGGATTTGATATCCCTGATTTCATAACCTACCCCTCCCTCGGTTATCGCTAAACTCATTCCCATTGCGGCGCAGCTTTTTTCCCTGCGATTTCTTCCCCGTCGCGATTCTTCCTTTCTTCTTCCCCACCCGCGAGCCGGCCGCCCCCCCTTTCTTCTCCCCCGTTCATCTAAGCTCCCCCCATCTTCCTCCTCTTCTTCTTTTCTCTGCCGGCCGAGCTCCTCCACCCCTTGCCCTTTTCTTCCTCTTCTTCTTCCTTTCTCCTGAAGCGCAATATTGTTCATAATCGATTGCTTGATCGATTATGAACAAGTGTAATCGATCACGATCGATTACAGGGTTTTCTGAGAAAACAAACTACGACAATTAATCGATCAGACGATCGATTAAGCCATGTTTTAATCGATCAGACGATCGATTAAGCCATGTTTTAATCGATCGAGAGCCTTAATCGATCGTCTGATCGATTGATCGATTATTCCAGTATCTATACCAAGCACCAAAAATTCGATAATCATTTCCATTGCCATTAACCCCTCAATGGAAATAATACTCATTCCCATTACTGAATGTATACCAAGCGCCCCCTTACAATACAATTGCTATTATGCTTGAAGGACCCTAGCTCATCAAGCTTATCAGTCAAGTGAATGGAGCACAGTTATGACTACTTGCAAAGCAATCAGGGTTCAAAATGTACATATGCGTTGGAACATAGACACGGTGTAGTAGTTCTTTGTTTTCTGTATTTATTTAGCGGGCAGAATACAGAATCAAATCTTACATTCTAAGATATCTGATACACTAACCACAAGTCTGTCAAATACAAATTTCTGATAACAAGTTAAATTTGTAAAAGATAACAAGAACATTAGTAAGGGGCTACGAAGCTTGGTAGATTGTGTATAACATTAGACATGACGACAAACAAATCGATATGTCATGAATGACAACGCCTATAGAAACTGTACATCAAGGAAAAATGACCGAGGAATGAGCATTTCCTCCGACACAACTCGAACTCGAGCCATAATCAGGGCCTAGACACGGCATAAGGATGACCATGGTCGCTCGTGCTCCCTCTCAATCTATGAAATGGTTGCTTCATCCTCTTCGTTCTCAAAGGTCCAGATCTGTTCGGCTTTACCAAGCCTTCTAACCCACTGAACATATTCGATGCCGAATGGGGTCTCTGGATTTCTTCCACAGGCCCTGAGCTATATTCCATGGTCACGAAAGAAGTGGCTCCACCGTACGCCAAGCACGTCGTAGTGCCGTTCCACCAACAACTGCTCTCGCTATCAAAGTCGCCCTTGAAATCACAGTCCGTGCCCAGTGACTCTTCCCTGTGGCTGACAGAATTATCGCAAGCTTCATCCATATCGTTGCATATGAGCTTCAATGCTTGTACCACTTCTCCCATGAATGGCCTTTGCGCCGCCTCCGTGTGGACGCACATTGATGCGATTGCTGCTACTTTTGCCATATTGTCGAAGTCGTATTTTCCGCCTAACAAGGGATCAACCAATTGTTCCAACCCTTCTGTGGTAGTAAGCAAAGGGCGAGACCATGAGACCAGGTTCTCTGGACCTTGAGACTGAGACATGTATACCGGCTTCCTACCGGATAAAAGCTCCAGCAAGACGACCCCATAGCTGTAAACATCACTTTTAACAAGTAGGTGTCCAGTCATAGCATATTCCGGCGCAACATACCTGCAAGGTCATCGTTAGCCCTCTAGCATATGCGACGAAAATCTAGGTGATTTTAGTCATATTAGACAAGATACATTTTTGTTCATCTTTCTTAACTAGCCACTAGAAACATCATTATTGTGTTTGCGATGCAAAAATGAACAAAATCTTAGTATAGCAAGAAAAAACTAAGGGAAATTGTTCCTGAGCATGTTCATGTATCATGAATGGTGTCGTAAATGTTCATGTTCATGCGCGAGAAATAGAACATTACCCAAAGGTACCCATAACCTGGGTAGAAATGTGCTGAACTCCTTCTGATGCTTCCCTAGCCAACCCAAAATCTGAAACCTTGGGGGTAAAATCATCCTCGAGTAGGATATTACTGGCCTTGAAATCGCGGTGTATGACACGAGGAGTGGAATCCTCGTGCAGATAAGCCAGTCCTCTTGCCGCACCGAGGGCAATTTTCATCCGCGAGTCCCAGTCAAGAGGTTGCTTCATTTTATCAGGGCCTGAAATTCCAAGGGAGTTGTAGATTTTATCAGGCACCAAGCTTAACAGATATAATTCCACAGATAAAGAACCTGGAAGATACATACCGTGAAGATGGGACTCAACACTTCCATTTCGAACGAATTCATATACCAAACACCGGATTCTGTCTTCGATGCATATACCAATCAACTTGACAAGATTACGATGGTGCAATCGACTAAGTGTTCTCTACTTCAGCGATAAATTCCCGGTCACCACTTTGGTCCTCCTTAGTGAGCAACTTAACAGCAACCTCAGTACCATCATCCATAACACCATGGTAAACCCGCCCAAATCCACCTTTTCCCAAAATCTTCATAGAACTGAACTTGTCTGTAACCTTCTCGAGCTCGGATACTGAAAATGTTCTAACTGAAGGTGTGCAAGTAGGCATGGTGGAAACAAAAGACATCGACATGGAGCTGGCTAAACTACTTGATAATATTGATCTATTGCCTGCATGAAGGCGCATAGAATTCAGAGAAAGGCCAATTTAATGGACGTCATCGAGCAAAGCTCACAAGTAGACAGACACAATATGTAATCCTGTAAACGATCAAGGCTCTGAACTTACAATGAAATTGTGGTGCAAACTGCAAATGGTCTTTGAGTTCAAAGAACAAAAAGATAGAATTGCATCAAAATGGACAACAAAATGCATGTGTGGATAAGGAATCATGTAAATAAATGATAATACAGTGGTCGATATACAAACAAACAACTTGTTATCAGTATTTTTCACACTAGAAAGACATTCAAGTTGGGAACAGAAGGAATGCAGAGAGAAAATGCTTAATAAAAATAATGCAGAGGGAAGAATCCATAAGAGCCTAAAAAACAATGGAAAAGAAAAGTGAAGATGTCACTATATAGATGTACTATACAGAACACAGAACAATTGATGTACTGATTATGAATCATCTAACTGCAGGATATCCGCCCTTGATAACAGATTAGATATCCACAACGGAAACAAGTCATGCATCGTAAATATTTGGTGTCTGCAGTATAGATCTTATGCTGTCATGAAATTTATGTAAAGTTTATCTCGCTAGTGATATACAATAACTGTTTATGAATCTCTAGAACAAAACGTCAATATAATTACCAGGCTTTCTGATCTCACAGGCTCACTTCTAAGTTCTGACTACTTAAAACAGAAGGTTTTAAATTAACTTTGCTTGCAGCATAATTTCTTATCAGTGGCTGATTGACAAAGTTGTGACATAAATATGAAATTGATGATTATGGCACGTGCAATGTTAGGAATAGCAGACAAGATTGGAATAATCAGACCAAGAAAATTGGAGCTGTGACAAAGTTATAAATATGAAATTTATGACTGGCATGTGCAATGCTAAGACTAGCAGGATCATCAAACCAAGATAATTGGAGCTGTCTCTTTATTGTCCATTGTTTAAGACGGCTGGGACAGCATAAGATTCAGTCACATGTTACAATAGTTGAATGTAAAAACAGGCAAAGTAGTCAAAAAGAGGTATATATATAGATATATTCTTGTTAAGGTCTCTTTCTACACCAAGTTCTGAGATTTTGAAGGTTGGATGGTGAAGAGGAAGTGAACTTTGGGGAGTTGGGAGTTATGTGCAATATACAGTTTCAAGAAACAACAAGTGAAGAAGCTAACTTTGGAAGCTATCGGCAATCAACTGCTCAAGCGAGGATTAGCTGGATTTTTTCTGTTAGATTGTACCAATGAAAGAAACAGGAACTTTTGCAATCTTCATTTTTGTAGCATTTGATAGTAGGAAAACTGATTCTTTACCAGTTTAAATCTCTTCCCAGTGGCATTGGCTAATGTGGATAAATGTAATAGCAAACATGCATAATGGGATATAATGAATGGACTAACTAAATAATGATTCAATAATTTGTTGCTACCTGTTTTACGGATTACCGAGGAAGTACATGTAGGCCCGACAGAACTAGAAGACCTGCCAAGCTTCTTTAATCTCAAAATCATGCACACAACACCAGAGCATATCAGCATAAGTATGAATGAAGATAACACAATTACGATGACTATTCTTCCATTAAATTTCTGCTTCTTGTGCATTGATATATTTGCTGTGATTGGATCTTGATGACCTCCAACACCGCTTGGACCCAATGCCTCACTAAATGAAGGTGGTGGAGACGGAAGCCCTGCATGGTGTTCCCAGATTCTTAGTGCACTACAAAGTTGACATGTTGATAACATATGCAAAATAGGAGCATGGCATTACCTGGATAACGAACATATAGCACATCATACTCACCAAAAAGAGACATGTTTACTGGCACTTTCTTTTGCCAAAATCTCTGGAAAGTCAGCAATGCAGACATCTTATCAAACTTCTCACCTAGAGGCACTAAATCAATGCTAACTGTTGTTTTTTCTGGGTCCTTAATGCTAGCAGTGGCACCCATTATTCTCACTTGACTTGGTTTTAAAAATGTGCCAGCTGCAACTTCAACTTCAAGCTCTGGAATTCTAGAGAATAGCTCAAATGGTGCTACGCCCAGATCAATTCCAACTTGCATAGGGTAGACACATCCACAGGGTGAACCGATTGGGGTCGAAGTGAGTGGTTCTGAGCAAGATATTTCATCACAGCCTGTTTGAAAAGTAATAATAAAATGTAAAAGGTTAATCATGCTAGCTAGCTTCTTGATTGTATGCACCATCAATGACATAGTTAACTAAACTATCACAAGTTCTGTTGAAGCAAAACAAACCACACCCTGAGATTGTTCTGGTGTCACCGAGGTTGGTGAGGGAGCAGGAGGCAATCTTCTATGGTCTTTTGACCAATGATGTCTCATGTGGGAACCTGGGGACGATCAAATATAGTTTGCCTTTCAAGATCCAAGAAGACAAGATAGGTATTTTCAAAATCAAAATGTAGATTACCATGATGTTTAGGAGAGACAACTGGGGAAGGCGCAGGCCCTAAAGGTGTTAAATTCCATGGTTTGAGTGAGTTTCTTGGAGATATTACCTGATTTATTGCCATATGCATTCCTGCACAAGTAACTTGGAAATTGTAGTGATTGCTTTTGTAGTTAATGTGGCCATACAAATAGAAAAATAAAGAAATAGTCAATTAAATATACACAGGCAGGATAAAATATTGTATACCTATGTATGCCAATGGTAATACAAATAAAAGAAGAATCCATTAACATTTGCGGCACAATGAGCTCAATTGTTATTATGTCAAACATCAAACACTTTATCAATGAAAAGAAGGTGGAAATAGGGAAAACCACATTTTGGGATTAATGTTGCAATCTACAATTCTTGTCTTTTAGGTTGTAAACCTTGCATGTGACCAACTGATGATGATTTGGACTCTGGCCTTGGATGACCTTTGCAATTGAGAAGAATGGTGAGGGGAGCATAAATAAGAATTCAGTCGACTTTGGTGGGGGTACACTACCCCTTTCTCATAAGTACAAAATTCAGGAGAATGGTAAGTGAGATTCCAATCCCTTATAGCCTGCAATAATGCATGCAGAAACTAACAAGAATTTGAGAGAGAATATTTTTATAATTTTTCAAACGATCAAATCTTGCCCTTTCTTTTCCCTACAAAGGTTGGAATACCTTTAACCAGCAATAAGCAGCGTTTTGTGTGATTTAAGATAGCATGAATGCTTGTCCTCTAAATTCAGTCAAGCCAGTTATGTTAAAATACCAAGCGTGACCTCAAGTTTCGAGCTCAGAAAGACTACACAAGAGCTGCTGCCTGCTGATGAAACTAGTAGTCAACAAGACACAGTACTTTTCTGAAACTACTTTTCAGTAAGGTACACAAATTTATGACAACGGACTTAAAAACACTATCACGTAAAGCGTAGATTTTGATCGATCCATCATCTATCCCATGAAAGCATCAACCAGTTTGAAGGAATCAGTGAAGCAACATTCCACTCTCAAGGTTCCATAACTTCACATTGAGATAATGCGACTCATGTCCATCAACCAAAGCCCCCAAAATAACAAATTTAGCCAAGCGAGAGGCCACATTCCCCGCTTTTCCCGCAAGAGCCAAACCCCAGCTGCCGAGAAAACCCACCTTACGGGAACTAAAGAAACCGCGTCGTCAACTGCCAAAAAAGGCGCGATCTAGCACAAACTGCCGGAGAGTAAAGAGTGCGGAGGCGCGCGTACCAGTGTGGTTCGAAGCCAAACGGAGCAGCGAAATCAGCAGCATCAGAAACCCCGACATCTCGACTGATCAGAAGCGCTCCTGTTTCTCCATTCCAGGTGTCCAAAATGGCCGCGCTCCAGCGGCGCCGCTGGACGAAGAGGAGGAGGAAGCGCCGGCGGGGCTGGCTCATAAAACCCTAGGTCGCGGCGGCATGAGCAGATCCGGGATCGCCGCGTCGAGCGAAGCAAGAGACAGAGAGAGGAAGCGGATGGAGATCTCGAAGAGAAGAAGAAGAAGAAGAAGAAGAGAAATAAAGAGGGGCGCGTAATTACGGCGACTGCCACCAAACTTTGAGGTTGTAGAGTGAAGTGAGCTAGCGAAATTAAATTAAAAGGAAATTAAATATCTTATTTATTGTTATTTATTTATTTTATTTATAGGTGATTTTATTTTACCTTTTTATCTTTTTGAAATGCCCCTCGTTGTTTTGGAATCAACAAGATATTCCCTTAGCGCCTTTGCTTTGTAAAAATTAATGAAAATTAATTAAAAAATAAATATCTTTTATCATTAAAAAAAATGATAAATCCCAATTAGCTCCATTGACTATCTCTGGAGGCGATCTGCTCAGTCCCACGGAAATTTTCCATCAGCCATCAGGGTAAATCGAGAAGTACAGACAACGATCAGCCCAGACGTCACTCCCTATTTGGAAGAAATCTTTTATCATTTAACCTTTATATGATTAGGGAATTTTTGATTATTTTTTTAAAAATAATTGTAAATTTGATATATCATTATTTTATGAGAAAGAATGCCCACGCTAAATTTTATTTCTAAATTTGATTTAAATGTGGGAGCAATTTTAATTTTTACCCTTTTTCCGTTAATAAAAAGGGTTATAATGTTAGTGATTTTGGTGATGGAATGATAAATTTGGAAACCACAAGGGGCATATTGACAAGAATGATACAAGACATTTTAAAATCGGTAGAAAACATTGAGGGTTAGAATGAAATTTTAAAATAATAAGGGCTAGTATGAAATTTTTTCCTTTACGTGTTTAGTTGTTAATTAATCATGTATTTAATTCTTATCCCAAATTCCACCTTGAGTTTTTAATTATCTCAGTTAGCTCCTTAGCTTAGCTGCCTTGGAGCCGCGTCCGTTGACGAAGGTTCACGTGATTTTGTCCTACGGATTCCCAGTATATCGCCAGACAGCGAACAGGAACTAGAAACGATTGTAGGGGCTTAAATGAGCTTGATTACGTCGGTTCTGTGACTCTGACAGAAGCCAGTTTTATATTTATGAATTTGTTCTTAAAAAATTAAAGATAAAAATCTAAAAATAATTAGGGCAAAAATCGCCCATCATTATATTTCATTTCTTCAATAATTTTATCCTAAAATATCTCTTGAATCAATATTACAATAGCAACTACTGATAACTATTATAACATATAAAAGTTATTTAATAATTATTATAACATATTTAGGATAAATTTAAAATTTATAATATGTAGAAGTTGCTACAACGTATTTAAAATAAATTTAAAATATAGAGTTATACTATGTAAAAGTTACTTAGTGCTACAATGTATTTAGAATGAGTTTAAATTTTAAAATTTAAAGTTTAGAGTTTTTGAATAATATTATATTAAAATATTATTTATCAACTCAATTAAAATTATTTAAACTTTATCAAAATTATTTTAAAATAGTTGTAAAAGTTATTATATAATTGTGACGATCCTAAATTCTTAAATATGTTATAGTAGTTATTCGGTAGCTTATATACCATGTAAATTTTAAATTTTAAGGGATATTTTTGAAATAAAATAAAAAATCATTTGATTATTTTTTTTTTTGAAAAAGGACACTCATTTGATATTTTTTTTAATTTGAGATATCTTTTTGATTTTTATAAAAAAAAATATGAGAATTATATTGAATTTACATTTTTCTAATTTTCCATGAAATGTTTGTTTTTTCTTTTTTCATGCCTCATCCGAAGTCCGACACATTTCATGTAGTTCGATCGTGGTTCCACGTGGAGTGAGGACGTAGCGTTTACTTGAAGTCAAAGTCTGGATCCCTTTTTGACTTTTGAAGATTCATTTTTCTTCTTATTTTGACTATTTTATTCTCCTTTATTCAGATTTACTAAGACACATGATGCTGCGGGAAATCGATCAGTGATGAGGTGGATGTCTATGCTGAGGTGGATCGATGTCTATGCTGAGGTGGATCGACATCGCTGGAAGTCGATAGTCGAGGTGGACGTTAGAATAAGCACCGGAAGTTAACGAGAGTTGAAAGTCTTAATTGTCGCTCAAGAATGCCCTTTAGAGAGTGTTAGAGTTGTTTTTAACAAAACTTCTACGATGCTTAAGTCACTTCAAAACAAATAGAGATGGAACGATAGATCATTCTACAATTTTAATGATCGCGTATGACGGTCAAGGTCACACCCATTCGAGGTCCATGGTTGCATAAATTGTACGAGTCAAAGGGGAGAATCCTAATAGTTTGACATGAAGAGTTCGAGGAATTCAGAATTGAAAATCCAAGAACTCGAAAAGAAGAACCCAAGGTCACACCTATCAGGATCCACGATGGACTAACATGATGCAATATAAGTTGATACTTTTCTTTTATTCATTTTTAAAATTAGAATTATCAAAAATTTTCAAAAAATATGCAGATAAATTTAGAAGATTATCATAAAAAAATGTAGATGAATTTCATCAAGTGTAACTTAATACCCCTAGACACAATGTAACAACAAAAAATGATACGGTTAACTTATATAATGAGGGTTCGATTCTCTCACATAACATATCATATGGTTGCCATTATTGAATTACTCTTGATGTTGAATCTCAATGTCAAACTTCGCTCAAACTTTCAAATTTATCTGATAAGTGATTCAAAAAAGGTCGTTTACATCCAAAATTAATTGGACTGAAGAATCCACTATAGATGATTGTTATTGTGTGTTATGTGGTTCTAGTACCTTATACAAAAATTTTCTTAGTATTGAAATAACTGAAGCTAATTTAAGTGGAGCCGAAGGTAAGAGATAAACAATTGAAGCGAATCTAATTCTCAGACGAACTAGACACGAGTCGAGGTTGTCAATGTTATTTGTATATCTATTTGTCCATTAACTAAATAAAAGAAAAGAAAATAATTAAGTATTTTTTACAGAATAAATAAAGATTTTTTTTTCTATTTTAGTCCTCCAAATAAATAGAATATAAATATAATACTCATCCTAGTCATCGTCAAATCATAAGATTTAAGATTCAAAAAATATTGCTAATAATTTCAACAAGCAGGATAATAATTAGATTCTTTTGTTGAAAAAAATGAATTGTTATTTATCAATATTCATTATTACATGATATCCATTAACAAAAAAAACTTAAAAGAAAAAAAAACAGACCAATTCAACCGATGAATCAGCTATGAAGAAGATATTTTCTCGGTTTCATCGAGATTTAATCCTTGTCCACTTCAACAAATCTATCCTGCATTAACCAACTCAATCATATCCCGAAAACAAAACAAATCACATAGTCGAATCAAAGAGAGGACTATTTTAAACCTTGTTAAAACAAGCTTACATTATTTCCCTTTGACTCGAAAGTTGAGACCTCTTCCTTCTCATGCAGACAATTCAATTTGTTCCAACATTCTGGGAAGGTTTCGATACACAGAAACCATAATTGTAACCAAAGAACAGAAACTGCACTCGTCGTCTCCAATCAAACAAAGTAAACCTCAATTATGGTTTTCCACCCCTCGTCGTTGGTGTTTTATAGCGCGGCATCGCCTGAGCTGCTCTGAGCGCAGTCGCAGTGGCTTCCGACAGCTTAAATCCCTGCGTCAGCATCCGCTCGTTCATCCTCTTCGCGTCCTCCAACAGTCTTCCTGCAATAAGAGCACTGATAATCCGATCGTACTGATCAGCTCGCAGCAATTCCTTCCTCGCCTCCAATACCTTGAGATGTTTGCGAGCCTTCGCTTCGATCTGTGCTCTGGAGTACATGTCGCAGAGACTGACATGAACCTCGAACGGAGCATCGCCCTTCTCGGTGATCTTCTGCAATGTTGCTTCTGCTTCTTCGACCAATTGAAGCTTGCCGAACCAGTCCACCAGGACAGCGTCTGTCGCGATTCCTCGCTGAAACCCGTCCTTCTCGAGGGTGAGCAGCAGATCCAGGGCCTTGTCCAAGAGGTTCTGCTTGGCGTAGGCGGCGATCATGCTGGCGGTGCACCGGTCATCCGGCTTGTAGCCGGAGTTCATCATGTGATCGAAGTAGCTGCGGGCGTTGTCTGGATCATTTGCTTGCCGATATGCCTCCACGAGCAAGGTGAAGGACTCCAAGGTAGGCTGAATACCAGATAGCTGCATGGTGGTCGTCATTCTTTGTGCTCCGTCGATCTCGCCGCGCTCTGCAAATGCTTTCAGAAGCTCCATGTACATCTCCTTCGTCGGTTTAACATTCGCAGCCTCCATTTCTCTGACTAGCTTCTCCGCTGTCCTTGGAAGATCAGCCTTCAAATAAACTGAGATCATCGAGCTGTATGCCTTCGAGTCCGGCTTCAAACCTTCGCTCTTCATGCTCTCGAAGGCCTGCTTTGCGGCATCGAGGTTTCCTTGCTTGCTGTACATGTGAAGCAAAATGAGGGAAACAATAACATCCCGCTTGATGCCCCTTTCATCCATCAATTTCAGAATTCTCTCGGCATCTTCGATGCGATCTTCTTTAGAATAAGCATCGATGAGCTTAGAGTAATCACGAACGTTCGCCTCGAAAGATTCCTCGTTCAACAGAAGCTCAGCAACCTGGTAATACATGAATTTGCCATGAACAAACACGATTGTTATGAACTTGTTTGCAAGAGTTTGATTGATTTAAAGAAACTTTCAAGGCAAAGTGGGCACGCAAATATGATGATCAAAATAAGAGGGAAAACTGACCTTGATGTACAAAAGAGCATTTTTCTCCTTGATTCGATCGAGCAGCGCAAGCCAATCAGCCCTCCTTGGGCGTAGGAGCTCCTTCCATTCTTCTAACAACGGCGCCGGATCATCCCGTTTCGCATTCAGTGAAAGGATACTGTTCTCAACCTTCTTAGACTTCCCATCTACAGGCTGCAATGGCTCTCGTGGCTCACCGGGCACATAGCCTTCATCGAATTCTGCCGCCTTCTCAGCCACTTCCGCCCACTTGGGATGTGACAAATCCAATCCATATATCTTGAATTTGATCTTGCCTTTCCTCTGCGGCAAAGAGGTCACCTTTGACTCTGCACCAGGAGAGGAATGCTGTTCATCACTCCCAGATGTCAAAAGTGCTCTTTTCTCTCGCTCTTCTTGCTCTTGAGCTTGCTTCCGCATCTTATCCAGGCTCTGGTAGAACTTGACCTCCTCCAGCTTTTCCCTCGCCCACTTGAAACGGAGCTCGCGGAGCATTGGCCCGCGGATGCCAATGTCCGCTGCAAACCGGCACATCTCCTTGACTTCCTCGGAGTGGATATACTTCTTGAGGTCCTCCCTCATCCGGTCCCTCTGCATGGCCTGTTGCACCGAGTCGCTCACCTCCACGACGGTCTTCCAGAGGTCCTCGCTGAGCTCGACGGGGGAGTCCTCAACGGCTGCAGCAGAATCCATCAAGGCGACAACTTTCTGGCAGATAACAAGTAGCATGGAGTTGACCGTCTCCTTGGGGAGGTCCGGGTAGGCGTCCTTGATCTGAGGGCGGATGGCCCAAACAAAGCGAGAAAGGAACTCGTTCAAGGCACTGTCTTCCTCGTCCTCTGCCTGGGGGGTGGCCAATTGGAGGATGCGAGACGGATCGGCTTCGACCGGTTGGGAGCTTCCGGCGACGAAAGGCTGGCCATGGAGGGAACGAGTCGGGATCAGAGGAAGAAGAGGAGGACGAGTTGCTTGTGTAAAGGAGACGGAAGCAATCGGAGAGAGCAGGAGCCGCGCGGTAGGACGGAGGCGGGAGAAGAGGAGGGATCGCATCGTGGAACCTCCGGAGAAGAGATGCAGAATCGCGCGTTAGGGCTGCTCTTAAACCCTAACCTAAGCGAATGGGCCGCCATGGGCTTTTTCTTTTGCAAAGCCCAATACAGCGGCTTTCAGATCTCCTCCTTGAGTATAAAATAATATCAATGTTTTATTTTTAATTTTAAAAACACAAGCTCATTAGTAAATTAGATTGCATATGAAACATTGGTAGAAAAATATTATATATATAAGCTAAAATTATAATTTTTTGTACATTTTTTGCACTTTATTTTTTTTAATAACTTCCAAAGTATAAATTAATTTCATAACATGTTATTTTCAAGACTCCTGCTCCTCATTAAGATCGTCTTCTAAATAAATCGTCGACCACCTGTCTTGTAGGTTGACGGTCGAAGTAGTACTCACGAGCAACTAGGGAGCAAGATATCAAACCCTTTGCAAAGGAAAAGAAGAGGATAAAAACGGAGGTCAAGGATGTCCTACCTCAACTGCTCCAACGCTCAAGTTATGTTCTAGCCTAGAAATAGAAAAAAAAGTGAGGGACCGTAAAGAGAAGTATATATGTTGATTTTGTGCCCGTACTTACAGTCCGCAAAAGGCGGGGGAGTTATATAAACTTATAAAAGAGAAAGATGTCTTATTTGGATTAATATTCCATCAGTGAAGATTTTGTAATAAGAAATGTTTCATTATCGATAAGGATACCATCTCATCACCGCCGCAGTAACAAAGGGTCTTATCACTTATGTCCGATACGATATCAGATTGCGCTATCATATCGCATTAATGGGGCAGATGAGCTACCTGAGATATTACATTATTGCATGTGTCCTTCTGACAACGACCTGTCAAGCTAAAGAGAAAATGAAGAAAGCAAAATCAATTGAGTGCAGCGTGGGGCATTGAGTAGGCAAAGCACGAGTGACCAAGAGAGATCAAGTTGAAGTTAGTTGAGACGGTCCTTCAGGCCAAGGCGGGACTTGATACGGGCAGAGCTGGCCCTGGGCCAGGGCAACCAGGGCGACGGCCCAGGGCCCATAGATGAATAGGGGCCTAATTTTTTTGGGTTAAGTTGGATGTAGGTTACGCTTCCTCCGCACCGCTTCTCGCACCGCCCCTTCGATCGCATCCTCCTCCTCCACACCGCCCTTCGATTGCGTCCTCTGAACCGCTCCGCCCCTTCAAGCTTCGATCGCGTCCTCCAAACCGCCCCGCCTTCAAGCTTCGATCGCGTCCTCCGCACCGACTTCAAATCGCGTCCTCTGCACCACCTTCAAGCTTCAAATCGCGTCCTCCGCAGTGTCAAAACCCTAGGGACGGGCATGAAAGTGATGTGTGTTTAGAGCCTCTTGTACTCAGTTATTTTGCAACATCTTATGTAACCTATTTTCTTGTTGTTTCCCTTGAAATATTAAGCTCTTTTCTTAATAACTTTAAATTTTGAGTTTACGACCATAAAGTATGTTTCTGGTTGCCAAATTATGTGTACATCTGAAACACATCCAAAATTTTACTAGGAAGCAATATGCAAGTATTAGCAACTCGTTCAAACTTGACTTGATCTTGTCAATCAATATAACTCCAATGGTAGGCTGTAGCTGCTCAATTTTTCCTTTTTTTTTTCAAAGTATTGATTAATTGGTGACATGATCCACTCATCCACCTTAAGGATTTGCAGTATAAAGTTTGAGACACGATACACCTTGAGGATTTGTAGTGTTTCTTATTTGACCAAAGTTACATTGAGCTGAGCCATTATGAATCATCAAAGTAGTTAATAAACCAAAATATACATGGTTTCCCATGTCAAAACTTTTTGTTAAATTAACTCATTGAGCTTCGTTACATTCTAATTGTGCACTGGCGGATGGCGACGCGGCCGGAGATCATAGTCCCTGTTCAGCATTTTGAAAATTTGATCAGAAGCCTCTAAAAGTTTTAGCTTTTCAATGTTGTCTCGTGTGTCGTTAGACGAGTCCTTAATTGCTTTGGCTTTGCCTTGTATCTCACTTGCTTTATTTCGTTCACTTCTCAAGTAGGGTTTGGTAGTGCTGGTACTAGATTCCTGTGATAAGAAGACAAACATACTATAATTGCTTCATTTACAGGAACAAACTAAGAGTAGCACATCGGAAACAAAATCACCTAAAATGAATGTAAGATATATAATGTCTAATAAAAGTGATTTGGGTTTTAACATGATTTGATCAATCAACTGAGTCTAGGATTAGCCATGGCTTAAAGAAGAATATAAGTAAATTCCAGTAAGAGGAATTGCAAACATGAACACATCTCAAACATATAATGGTCCTTGTTATGATGTTATCTAATCAATAGTAAGAATTCTAACATAACTACATAATGATGCATTATGAATATATTAGTTTTATCGGAGTGAATTAGTTTACTGATAAATTGAAGTTGCTAATATATTCCTCTATTTGCAGCTAACATTTTCTATTTTTTTTTCTTGGATAAGCTATTGTTAAGAAATTATAGCATGAACATTTACCTCTGTAGCTATGTATTCTTGGTTGTGTTGTTTTGGTGTATTGTTCTTTTCCATTGCTTGAATTTCTTCTTCTTTTCTTATGACATTTCTATAGTTTCTTCTTGACAGGTTGTGGATCTTTGCTGCGAACTGATCCCATAGGCCACAACCGCTTCAACAGTTTACACGCCGTGAAAGTGCCCCTTCATATTAGGTTTTATTGTTCTTTGCTTATTTATTGCTTATTGTTCAATAGTTTACACGCCGCGAAAATATTGCTTATTGCTTATTGCTATACTTTACTTTTCTGGTTGATATTAATGCAGTACTAGTTACATTTGTCTTAGTAGGCTTTTTGCCTTACTTTGTTGTAAATTTGTTAAATGTATTGTAGAATGCCTCGTAGGCCTCTTGCCTTACTTTGTTGCAAATTTGTTAAATGTATTGTAGAATGCCTCGTTGAATATAGTAAACATGTCTTAAGGCTCTTCAGTTCTTTTTTGTAAGATGTTGGATACAAATCTCTTCTCATTCTCTTTTTTTTAGTTAATCAATATTTTTTTTCTTTCTTTTGAAGCTGTTGGAAATAAATGTCTTATCCTTCTCTTTACATTAGAACAAAAGTATTTGTTCATGTTCTGTCTCGGAAGTTGTTTGATACAAATCTGTCATGGTTTCAATCTGTCATGTTCTTTACATTAGAATTAAATTTGGTCATGACTTCTTTGGTTCGCTTCATCTAGGGCCCAAAAATTATAATTTCGCCCAGGACCTTTGTACAATCAGGACCGGCTCTGGATACAGGAGGAGAGTCGATGGGGCAACTTGAACTTGGAGCTCGGAGTTGAGCTTTTGAGAAAGGTCGAGTGTAAGATCCCGAATTGAGCTGGAAGCCGAGTTAAATATTGGATCTCGATTACGTCGATTGCCGAGTCAGGTATAGAATCCCGATTTGCACCGATTGCCGAATCAGATATTGGATCCCGATCTACATCAATTACCGAGTCGGTGACAGCTATTTTATGTTTAAAATAAAATATTCTAAACTATAAGCTATTTTATACAACAGCTTCCACTCTGTGTAGTTAAAGGTACTTAATGAAAAAAGACATTTTAAATATATATAGCGACGGTTTTTTATAATTTTAAATTGTAAAGGGTGAATTCTGTTAAATTACTCGGGTCCAGGTGAATCAGATAGACACCTTTTGTTATTATTTTTTTTACAAAAAAAAAATCAAACAGATTCGGTTAAATTAATTTGTTCTTCAGAAAAAATTTACGATAGAAAAAAAAATGAATTCTTATTTACCCATGCTTAATACATGATTCCTATTAATAAAACAAAATTACAAAAAAATAAAGAAAAAAATACAATTGAATTTTATTGATCTTTCTAATTAATTCCTCTTGTGGTAGTTGTTGCCGTCTCTTAATCGTACCCATCACCGTCGACGCCTTAATCCTCCTTGACGGTGACTTTGCAGGCAATCCCGCCGAACTCCACCACGCCGCTAAGATTGGAGGAAAAGCGCGGCGGAATCAAGCGAAGATGGCGACCGGAGGAGAACCTGCCGATCAAACAACGACAGACACGACGAATCGGAAACCCTAATCCTACAATTGGAGGAAACTCAAAAGGGACCCATACCATCGAAAAAGTTTTAAGAAGAACAAACTGTAGCATTAGATTTATCATGAACAACAGTTTCAAGAAGAACAAACTGTAAACTGTAGCATTATTACATGATATCCATTAACAAATAAAAAAATTAAAGGAAAAAAAAACTAAAAGATGCAGTTGAATCGATTATCTTTATTGTTTTTTCTTTACAAATTTTTTTTCATCTTTCTAACCAACTGTAGTTTGTAATATTGTTTTTTCTTTACAAATTTTTCTTCATCTTTCTAACCAACTGTAGTTTGTAAGGATCTGTTCGTCGTTGCTGGGTTGTTGTAACCAACTGTAGTTGAATCGTTGCACGACGAATCCAAAACATCACCTGAAACCCTAACCCTACAATCTAGAGGAGAACAGAAAGGAAAACAATGCATTCGTCCAAACAGCGGGGAGGGCAAGTATTTATAGAGCTTCGTGAATTCAATGAACGGTCGGGATCAACCAACGATGGACGAACACGACTAGGACTGAGAAGAATATTAGATTAAAATCGAATCGAATTGAACCGAATTAATCGAAAACTGAATAAATTGAATTAATCAAAAACTGAATAAATCAATTTTTTCGAACCAACTGAACCGACCAAATTTTCTAATAAAAATCGAACAAATCGAACCGATATTTTATCGGTTAATTCGATTTTCGACCGAATTAATCAAAATTTTTAAATATTATTAAGGATTTATAAATTTATTTATTTAAAATTTATAAATTATTTTTCTAGTTTGATTAATTCAGTTTATTCGGTTTAACCGAATAATGAATTTTAAAATCGAAACCGAACTGAATTAACTGATTTTTTTAGAAAAAATAATTAAAATTCTGAAATAACCAAATTAAATTTTAAATTCGATCGATTCAATCAGTTTATTCGATTTAATCGAATTTTTACTCACCCATAAACATGACGCAATATAAGTTGGTGGTTTTCTTTTATTTATTTTTAAAATTAGAATGATTATTTTTATTTTTACTGGCACTCCAGATCCGATCCGAAATAAAAAAGCGCCTTTCAGACCGTCAGTTAATTACCTATTTATTAAATATTTTTTAAAATTTGTTTTAAAACATTTAAATTATTTAAAAATATTTTAATGATATTAATAGTTCGATTTAAATTAAGTCATTAAATTTATGATGATCATTTAAATTTGTTTATATATATATTTTAAATTTTAATAAATTTTAAAATATATATATATATATATAGATAAATCTAGAAGATTATCATAAGACGACTAGGAGATGGCGGCCGGCATCCGTAAATCGTTGACATCTAGAGAGCAAATCGAACCCGAAGAGATCAGTAGCATTCGAGTTTGTTTGATCGGCCGATAAGGATTTCTTCTGGTCCCTACCGGCCATGGCGACGGTGGCCCGGGAGGATGAGGAAGAGAAGACTCAACCTCAGATCACCAACAGCAAAGTATTGGTGATCGGGGCAACCGGGAGGCTAGGACAGCAGCTGGTGAAGGCGAGCCTCGCCGCTGGCCACCCCACCTTCATCCTCGTGAGAGAGATCGCTTCTCCCCGCGCCGAACGATCACTCCTCCTCCGATCCTTCGCCAACAGCGGCGTCACTGCTATCAAGGTTGCTCCTGCCCATCTTCTCCCTTCTCTGTCGCTTTGATTCGATTCTCTGTGCAAGAGTAAAGTTGAGTTTTTTTTTTCTTTTCCGATGATCGTTCACTTATCTGAGGAGTTGCACCCTGTTGGAGATAGCATTTGAAGTGTAGATTTTTGAGACAGTCATGATGTTAGACCACATTGTAGTGCAACATTGATTCCTGTGTGAAGAACAAATCAACCTTTAATTGTCTTGATGTCGAAATGGCCAAATCATGCAATTTCTCTCTTCATACATCCAAAACATCCCTATTTCAATGAGCTAAACATCGTCTTTCCTAATTATTTTGATGGCCCAAACTTGTTCATTTTGGAGATAATTAAACTAGTGAATGATGGATTGAGAGGCACATTGACTGTTTTTTATTTTGTTTAAATGTGCCATCATCAAGTTTTAGTCAAATCGCTCAAAGAATGTCTTTTTGGCTAGATTGTCTTACGGAAGGCTTCCTAGGAATCTCAGATGAAGTGTTCATGTGTTTTAAGTTGAAATAGGCCATCAAGAAGTTTCATCTTGCCAAAAAATACTTAATAGTCCAAAAACATATCATCTTGACTAGAAAAACTTACCTCACCCTCCTGTGAATCTTGGATGGAGTGGCTATGTTTTTGAGTTGGAAAGAATTGTTTTTTAGTTGAAAGTTGAAATGATGCTCTTTCCAACTAAAAATTCTTGAATACTCCATTCAAAACTCTTAACATGCCTTTGGCCTTCCTTTTTGGTCAAAAATTGTATGTTTTGTGCCATCAAGTGATTTCTTGGCAAACCAAAACTCCTAGATGGTGTGTTTCAACTCAAAAATACTTGAAAATCACTCAGAACTCCTGAGAAACCTTTAGTATGATATTCTTGCCAAAATGACATAGGTTGAGTCATCAAGAGTTTTGGCCAACAACTCCTTTATGACTCATTTCATCTCAAAATAAATTTTGGTGTACTTCTCATTCTCACAAATCCATTGGTGTTTTTTTTTCCTTTCAAAATGAACTAGTTTAAGGCTTCAAAATAATATAGGGTGCAAAAGTTGGAAGATGTGCATACTTTAGGGAATTTTCCATGCTAATTTGAAAATAGAGCAAATCATGACAGTTTCTGGTGAACTTAAATCTGATACATTAAACTCTGACTTATTGTCTTCAATCACGTATTTAGACTAACTTTGTTTGCAATTTTAGATATATTTTTGTCTGAATTTCACTGCTCGTCTTAGGGTTCTTTACAAGACTACACAAGTCTTCTTGAAGCTGTCAAGCAAGTCGATGTGATTATATGTGCAGTGCCATCAAGTGAAGTTCTTCAACAGAGGCTTCTAATTCATGTTATAAAAGAAGCAGGATGCATCAAGGTAATTATTAGATTTAAATGGATTTTTTTTGTTGAGTTTCACGTGAATACTTGCTATATTGATTATTATTCTTGGTTACAGTTTTTAATTACACTTGCTATATTGATTATTATTGTTGACATATGCGTACAGATTGCTGACTTTAGATGAATGAGCAAACAGTCTTTAAATGTCATTTTTCATTTTGTTTTGGAAGTGTTAAAAGGACAGCCCGGTGCACGAAGCTCCGTCAGTGTGGGGTTCTGGAGAAGGGCCGGACCACATTGAGTCAATTGTTTTGGAAGTGTTATTCCTTGTAAAACCTTCTGAAGTTTCTATTTGCAACTCAAGGCATTCACGCAATGAAACTTAAAAGATTTATCATTAACGAGGGGTTAAATTACTGGATTGTTAGCTTTCTGTTCTTATGGATTTCTTTGAGGAGAAATAAAGGAGAGTCTTTAGGACGAGGAAAGAAGAAAGAGATCATCCATTCGCATGAACATCAAATAGAGTCATATATATTTGTTGTGCCGATTGAGTCATTTTCAAGATATCTCAATACAACTTGTGCTTGTCTCGATATTATGGCATTAAGAATTATGTTCAGCATGTGAATAAATTAGTTTAGCTAATTTTATCATTGACCTTAGCTTCAATTTCTGCAGAGGTTTATCCCTTCTGAATTTGGTGCTGACCCTGACAAGGTTCAGATCCTTGGGATGGATTATGATTTCTATGAGAAGAAAGCTGAAATTCGACGTTGTATAGAGAAAGAAGATCTTCCTCACACCTATATTTGTTGTAACTTCTTCCAGAGGTCTTTGCTTCCATCGCTTGCACAGCCAGGTCTAAAGGCTCCTCCAAGAGACAAAGTGCACATTTTTGGAGAAGGAAACATTAAAGGTCAGTTTCCATACATCAAAGTCAAGCCTCAAGCTTAGTGTTGATATGTTAGTTTCTCTGATCATGGCATTTCCTCTTTGAAGCTGTTTTTGTTGATGAGAAAGATGTTGCTACATTCACAATTTGCGCGATAGGCGACTCAAGGACTTTAAATAAGACGGTATATCTACGACCGCCAGGCAATGTCTGTTCACAGAATGAGCTGGTTGAGGCTTGGGAAGTTAAAATGGGAAAGAAGCTTGCAAAAGATTATGTAACTGAGGAGCAACTTCTTAGAAGTATTCATGGTATAAATATTCATTTGTACTTGGCTTTGGTTCCTCTGATCCATTAAACATGTTTCCAATTTCAGAGACACCGTACCCGAACAACATGGATTTGATCTTTATATATTCCGCGTTTGTGAAAGGCGATCATACTTACTTCGGCATCGACTCATCCAGCTTGGATGGGAGCAAACTATATCCACATGTGAGATGCAAAACCGTCGATGAATATCTCGGTACCCTCTTGGATAAAACAAATTAATATCGCAAATCCTGCAATCCAGTTAAGTAATTCATTTGTGTTTCTCATGTTTCTCTATAGTTCGAAATCGTCATTCTTTTCGATTACTGGGAGACGTATTGACTATGCATCAATGTATCAATTTTCTGTATCTTGTTTAGAGCAATCTTTCGATCTTCTAATCAAGTAGTATCAGAGTAAGTGGCATTAATCTGTCATGATAATAATCTGTTACTTATGCTCTACAATTTGTGCACGAAACTCCCGTCAATCTAAAATTCTCCACCACTTGAACTTGTGACATACAACTAATTCTTTTATAAAAATTTCAATTCAGATACTTGACAGAATAACACTATAAATTGTTTTGATGAAAAACAAAAGAAATGCTAAGATCCAATATAAAGTATGTAGCTTCTGCTTCATAACATCATATATGAATGGGCATGGTGATCCAGCTTTGCCTGCAGAAAACCATGCTATGCACCGTGGAACAACCTGTTCTTCCAGATATTTGCTCTGTGTCGACGACTATGGCTCGTCGTCGCTGAACCAATGGCGAATCACATAGATCATGAAACCGAAACCGAAAGCTAACGACCCCATGATCACCAGAATCTGAACCCACAGGTGAGAATTAAAGGCTTCTAATACGAGAGAATTCCACGACTCAAGCCACGCAATTGCAAATGCGGTTCCCAGTAAAGCGCCTACAAGAACTTGGCTCAACGTGTGGAGCTTCTGTGACACCCGGAGCCATGCCTGCATGAACAGACAGAAAGTTTCCATGTTGAGAACCCTCATGAAACTACATGATTCTGAACCTTCAAATGCCGAAAATGCTATGTGAGCTATCCTTTGGAGCAACAGAGATTGAACACAAATGTATCATACCAAAAGGAACAAATAAGATCCTATGCATAAACTTGTTTCACTCTGTGTCTAATATCCTTATCATTCTCCTAAGAATTAAGTCGGTTGATAACGAAACAACATCATCGTTCATCACTATGTAAAGTAGTAACAAGTTTTAGAGGCAAGAAATATAATAAGAGCTAAAGTTTCAGTATATACTAGTTCCAAAGAGTGAAATAGTATTAGTAAAGGCTAGTTCTTGCACATAAATTGCTCGAGTTAGCGGCACATGTATAATATATAAGCAAAGATGTTAGAGATTTCCTTACAAGATAGGAGCCGAGAAATAAGGCAATACTCCCTACAGTCACAGTATATGGGTTTAATCCCATCGAGTGGAACACTGCATCAAAAGACAACCAATAAACGATATTAATTTCTAAACATAAATAAGGTTACAAAGGTACTGAAGTAAAAGAGAATGCTAATTGTATAAACCGATGAAACTGACTTCAGTGACAAAAAATCCATTGTTTGTGGAAACAGCCATTTCTCTTCATGACTCTTTATGATATTGCATTCATGATTGAAACATCGATAAAGCTAAAAATAGGTGATCATTTGTCACAGTAATTAGTATGCCCCTAGTTGCAAACTCTAGATTAATTGAACTGCTGATACTATTGTGTTGGTTACTAAACTTCCATGACAAGGTTATCCAATTAATAAAATTATGCCCCCTAGTCGTTAAGGGATTAACGGAGAAATAAAAACCTAGTAATGTGCTAAGCATGTAATTAGTTTTGACAGGAATAGGAGAAGGAATTCAACGTTCCCAAAAAGCCCTCTCCCCTATTCATTAACCGAGTCTACTTCTTGCGCCTCTTCCTAGCAGCCAAGAAGCTTGGTGTGCTCCTCTACATCACCGTGGCCTCACTCCTCGAGCAACCTCCCATCAAAATGGATGCAGATTGTCAAACACCATGGTGCTTTGTGGTAAGGTGGCCTCACTTTGTGCACCTAGAGTGACTAAAGGTAGAGTGAGAAGAATGTGAATAATTCAGAATTGATTCTGTCTGTTTTCACCCAACAAAACTCCAGTCTAGAACTCAACAATCCAAGATTTAAGTAAGCCTATAACAAACTAGAGTTAACATTATCCAACCAACAATTTTAGTAGATTCAATTGCTATTGTCCTGATCCAGAAAGATCAAAGTCAGTGGTTTGCACATTCATAAAAGTCTTTATTATTATTATGTTTTTGTACTGCAGAAACTGAACACTTGAATCATCATCAGGGTATGGTCTGAACAAGGAAATACCAAATTCACGCGCATAATCCGCGCATGAGCAGGTTTTCATTTCTCTGCTAACTCATTAACAGTGAGGGGGCATATTGATAAGGAATAGAAGAATTCTAGAAAAGTTCCCTAATATTATGGCTGAGTAGGATATAGACCAAAAAGGTGCCATAAGTTTTATACAAGATATAAGGTCTCTTCATTTTATCCATGATGTGTGTAAAATGTTACTAGTTTGATGCATCTTCATTTGCACATACAAATTGCAAAAATGTGCAGCATCTGGATAGTTTACTGTCAAGCGAAAAATTAACCAAGAAGAAAAGCTTACTTAGAAGAATAGCAGTGACGTCTATGTAGAAGATGGATTGTGCATGTGAAGATGGCATTCCGGGATCCGATCTTATACCAGCAACAGGTCTTTCATGGTTTAATATCCTCTTCAAAGCCTTTGAAAGCATTGCATTTAGGACTGATCCCGTCACGACCCACATGCTCTCCGCGTCATGTTTCCAAAGAATGAGAAGGCCAAAGAGACCAGACACTATCCACTTAGTCTGGCATTATAAAGAAAGCACATAACAAAACCCTTGTGAGATGCCAAATTTGAACATAGTAATGAGAAAGATAAAAATTTAAAGAATCCAATCCATTGTTCAGAATTAACTCAATTCACTGCATGATGAACCATTAACATTGGCAAAGAAAAAAGCAAGTCGTAAAGTTTACATCATAAATACTACAGCTTTATACAAGCTTACATGTCATAGCAACTCAATCTTCAAGAACAGAACAGAATAAACATATAGATGTATGCATTAGTTTCAGAAAGCAATTGTTTGCATATGGTTCTTTGATTTGAGAATCTTGACTTGAGAGCAGTTAAAGAATCCAACCCATTCAGAATCAATTCAATCACTGGATAATGGGTCATTACCATTAACGAAAAACAAGTCTAAGTTGTACACCACAAACAGTGGATCATTTGTATAAACTAAAGCTTTACACAAGTTTGGAAGCGATAAGCTGATGCTGTTAAATCTCTTCAGAAAGCAGCATACGTTTCCTTGATTTGAGAAACAATTATCAGGTTATTGAATTATCAGGCAGAGAGGAAAAAAAATACCAATTACAGCAAAGAAAGCTTCAAACATGGTACAGAACAAGTATAGGAAAGCCAGAACAGAACTAACCATCTTATTGATGAACGGTTCGACGTCCCTCCATGAGAACCGCCGACCCAAATCCGGCGCCTCCTGCCCAAGAATCGCCTGCGCCTCCCCCGTTCCACCATCCTCCTTCATTCCCTTACCTCGCCCTAAAGCCGCGAAACGAGTCAACTCGGTCATGGCGACGCCTCGGTACCCCCACGCCGTTGGATTTCCCCGAAGACGGAGCTCTGACGGGCGCGGAGGGGCCAAGATGGGATTTTTACGGGGGAGACAGGCGGAGGGTTTCAGAGGCGGGCAGCATCGTGAGGCGGGCGTGGACTGCGGCGAGAGGAGCATAGCCGAGGAGGAAGAAGGGAATAATTAGCAGCGCATACGGACATCCTGCTCTTGGATGCCGCTGCTTCCAGCCTTGAAGTAGGGTTGAGGAGCAGCTTTCCGATCGATCCCAGCATCAATCAATCGCTCTCGTCCACAATTAATAAACAATTTCAGGCCGGAATTGGACTCGAGGAGTTTGGTGGTCCACGCTCCGCCACTCCGGTGGTCGAATCTCACCAAATCATCAGATCGAATTCGTGGATTCGATCGCTTAATCAGGCAATTCAGGGGAAGAACAAATCTAACGAGGTTGATGAGGAAATTCTGATCGAACCAGACGCCTCAATAATTCTCATCAGATGTTTTGACGACCTTGATCTAAGAGTCTGTTAATAAGATACCTAATTGAGTTAGTTACGATACGATGGAGTAGATTTGTGGAAGAAGGCAAAAATTCGAATTGACGAAGTCAAAAATAATGATCTAAATAGATGGCGTCATGAAGGACCGATCTTGTGGGACCTACTAAAGTAAGGGTTTGAATCTCGATGAAGTCGATTTGGTATCATCCTTTCACTTTACGTGACAACTATAGTTTCTCGATTTACCTCCTCACATATAGTTTATGAGATCGACTGTATGGGGCCGCTAGGGCAAAGGTTCTACATCATACTCTACCTCGCTCCCTCAACATGATCAATTATAATTTTTTGATTTGCCTTTTTCGATTTATCTTTTCACATATGATTATAGGATCGACCGTGTGATAGAATTTTAGAGTGACATTTTTCCATTTTTTTTTTTACAGAAAAGTCTCATATGTAACAATAGAAAAAATATTTTTATCAAAATAAATATTTTAAAATTAAAAAGATACTTTTTATATTGAAATAAAAGTATTTTAAAATAAAAATATAATAAATATATTTTTTAAAAATAAATAAGCAAAATCAAGTGACGTGGATAAATGAATAAATGAAAATCTGGAAATATTTATTTATTTATTTAATTTTAATTAAGTTATTTTCTTTATTCGTCGCGGGGCAGGGCAACCGCGGAGAGCCCAGACTCGTCTTCTCGCATGCGATTCGATCGCCGGACGCCGGGACTGAGATAATTTCCCCTCTCTCCAGATGGATCCGATTCAGGTACAACCCTAATCGCGCTCCTGCATCTCTGTTGTCCTCGGATTAGCTACCGATTCCTATCTCCTTCCCGGAGTGGCTTTTCCCCGTTTGTTCCGATCGATGCTTTCGATCAGATTTACTGGTTTCTTGTTTTATGTGCTCTATTAATCCTCGAATGTATGCGAAATTTTTCTTTGATATCGAATCAATCAGGAAATGTGGGTCTTTGCGGTAGTTGGAGCGGCAAACGTTAGATCTAGATTTACTTTCTCATGGGAGTTGGCATGTATTTGGGTTCATGTCATCAGATTGTTTATATATTTATTTTTCTTGTAGCCTGCAGTCGAGAATTATGCCAACCCTAAGACGTGCTTGTTCCATGTTCTGTTCAAGGTGTGTCTCTTCAGCATCCAGTATGCCCCTTTTTTTCATTCTGGATACCAGCTCTAATTTTTTGCTCTCACTTCTGGATAGGGTGCGGCGCTGGCGTTCTACATTCTGTCGGCGCTCTTCATCGACAGTTTTGTTATCATTTTTGTGGTAACTGTTTTCCTTGCTGCACTGGATTTCTGGGTCGTCAAGAATGTCAGTGGGAGGATTTTGGTCGGGCTGAGGTGGTGGAATGAGATCAATGAGGAAGGAGAGAGCATTTGGAAATTCGAGTGTTTGGATCAGGAGGTTTTTTTACATTCTTTATCTAGCTTGGGAGTTGTTTGCATGATTAATTGATTTGACGTTTTGTAGATCCCCATTTATTTGATTTCTGGTTCTTTTGTATTTTCAGTCTCTTGCACGTATGAACAAGAAGGATTCTTGGCTCTTTTGGTGGACCCTTTATCTCACGGTAAGCCCTCTAATCATGCTACCTATATATGTGTATGATTTTTAAGCGTTACATTCTATGATTGCATTATATGCAAGTGCTACTAGCACTATGCAATGACAGGTTTATTGGAGGACAATGTATTAGATGAAAATGTTAGAATTTTCATGAGCATCTACAATAGTTTCTATGATTTTTTTTTCTTAGAAAGCTATATATGGAGACCCTTAAGCCTTCATCCCCTAAATCTTTTTGACGAAGGCGGGTCTCGAACCTAAGATCAACTACATCTTAAGGTCTTTACCAGCTGCTCTAGCGGGCACCTTTGAGCAGCTACAAATAGTTGATCAAATCTTTTTTTTATGTTTAGTTTAATCCATATTTAAAGGGAAGCAAATCAGAAGAGAAGAAGTATCTTAAATTTGGAAATATGCTGGGAGTGTAATGGAGTAGTTATTTGATGGTCTACAACAAAAAGGATAATTGCACTTGTATTGAATTTGGTGTGAGATTAAGTTTCAAAAGCTCCAAATGCGAATGGATTACTTCAGCAAAGAGAAACTTTAACACAATTATACTTTGTAATCAACTTAATTCGTATCACATGAGGAAAGAGTGTTCTAACTGTGAGAATTCAGTGTTGATCATATTTCCAATGAACATTAGTTTTCACAATCACTCTCTTCATTGTCATAGTTAGAGAACAAGTAATGATTAGGAAATGATCTGTCCACCAATCTAAACCCATTCAACTACTATTTTGAGACTAATGTTTGAGTTATCTGCATACTGCAATTATGTCACCATATATAAGCCCTACTTTCACTGGAGGCAAGAGAGGCAAGCAGCATTTCATTCATCTGTTGGGCCTTTAACACCCGCTTTCATCAGCTACGTCTTTCATATGTCTGAAAAGAGAGTGGTGGAATTTTGAAGATTTAAACTTGAAGAGATACATAATTTACAGGTTCTTAGGGATATGACAGTGTAGAAAACATTCCCTATAAATACAAACAAATAATGATGAGCATTGTCTTTATTTGAATTTTTATTCCAAAAATTTATGTTTTTTCAAGGTACATTAGAATATTGTAAATGAACCTGATAAACATAAACAAAAACAAATAATGATAAGCATTTTCCCTCAAGTTGATTTTTTGATACTTCATGTGTGTATATGTTCATTATGTATTCTTTTATGCCTGCTCATGTTTCCTACTATGTTATTTCTACTTCTTGCAATCAGGGAAATGATCTTTTAATTTATTATTGAACTTTTTACTAATACTGAACCTTTTGTTGGTCTTTATGACCCAGCATTTATTTTGAGTTAGAGGTACCTTTACACTGCCATGTTGCTTTATCATTACTCTTATGGTAAATTCTTTTGTAATGCAGGCTGTTGCGTGGATTTTTCTAGCAATATTCTCACTTCTAAGACTTCAAGCAGATTATCTCCTTGTAATAGGAGTTTGTTTGACCCTCAGCATTGCAAATATTGTTGGCTTCACTAAATGCCGGAAAGGTGCATATCTCATTTGGTTCTTTTTGGTCACTTGTTTTTTCTGCCATTTTGTTGTTTCATAAATAAATAAATAAATAATTCCTCCAATATCACCAAATATCTATGTATTTGTTTCATGAAGTGCATGATGAGTCCTTTTAAATCCTTGAATAGCTTAATCATTTCATTGGTTTTCATGATGCAGGTTCTGTACAACACAAGCTTAATTTAGAGAACCAGAACCAATTAAAGGCAGATAATCATAGTAAATATAAGGAGAGAACACATAGGATCTAGACAATCACACTTTTTCTGAGTAAACACACTTAAGGGAAAGAGAG
Source organism: Curcuma longa (assembly GCF_044706935.1). Taxonomy (NCBI): domain Eukaryota; kingdom Viridiplantae; phylum Streptophyta; class Magnoliopsida; order Zingiberales; family Zingiberaceae; genus Curcuma; species Curcuma longa. The sequence continues at coordinate 10,239,998 of NC_133865.1, forward strand.
ATAAGGATTACATTGACTGGAAAGAGAAGTGTGAAATCATCCATCAATTCTCAAGAAGACAAGTCTAATACAACGACTCTCTATGTGGGGACTCTAACTTGTTGGCCAGGTTTCTTCATTTTGAAGTAAGCTTGCAGACTAAGAAAGCAATAAATATTAGATATCTAAAACCAAGTATCAGCTTAAGTTTATTGTAAAATATAAAATAGCAAACTGCTATGACTACTTCTGAATCTTAATTCAAAGTACCAAGTTATCCCTATGCCTCAAATCAAAAATAAAACACTAATTCAAAGTACATCTGGTTGGATACCTCCCAAATGACATCATTGACCTTCTAATTGGAATTCTCATTATCTTGTAATGGTTTATGAATCTTCCCTAGAATGCAATTTGCATCATAACCTTCAGAAGTACTTTCAAGATTTCAGGATTGATTTGCTTCACCAAATTCTATGGAATATATAATCCTGACTTAGGGTGAACCATATCTATGTGTCATTTGCTTTGGAAACCTATAGATTGACTTCATTTCTTTTCCTTTGGGAATTATTGAGCATCCAAAGTCTTGTAAGCATGAAGCTCTTGGCCTTGGTAGATTCACAATGGAGTTTTATAGGAGATAAAACTATCAACAACGACTGAATAGATATTCTAAAGAACAGTGTCAGGTGAGTCTTGACTGCTCTTGAATCAATAATTTTACATTAGTAGATTGTGGCAAACACAGGAGGAATTCAGACCTGTTAGCCTATCTCAATGATTCTAGCACACGGATAAGAACTTTTCCTGGAGCACTTCATCAATCATCCATGAAGTTCTTATAAGAGAGCACTGAACATAGGACATTCTCATTCCCAGAAAAGAAAAGGAAAAATTATCTCTGTACCAAACTAACAAAATAGAAATTTTGTTCTTAAATTGGATTTGACAGGGCATCAATTGCATTTACTAGTATCCTCCTACATGTTTGGAACATTGATTTTCTGAAGTGAATCAAACGGTTATCTTAGCTTTAGAGGAATCAACTATGTTAATCCATGAAAAACCTAGAAATAAGCTTATTCATTGGAATGGATTGTGTCAAGGGATCAATCAGACATTTTATCTCACAACTGATAAGTGACAACTATCCCTACATTAGATTTGTTTTGCACATGGGATGGTGTTGTTCAAGGTAACCGTGATAATAGCTACTTCAACATCTCCTCTGCTGGCATCATTGTTCTTTGTCAAGCCAAGTATGGAAAATGTAATTGTTTCAGTTGTTACGGACTCTTTTTTGGGAAGATATAAATGCAGCTGGATACCTTGTAAATTGGGGGAGGCAGAGAATTGCTAGCAAGTGAACCCATTTTAACATTGGTTATGATTGGGTTGCCTCTTTCTCCTTTATTATTGAACAATCGCAAATATAAAATTCAAAAGCAATAGCTAGAGATGGAACTAGTAATGAAACTTTCTTACTGCTTCCTACAAGTAAATAGAGCTAGCTGAGCCGCCGTCCTAGCAAAGATAATCAAAATAGATATATTGGCCAAACTCTATCAGTGATAATTCTTGTAATTTCTTGGGTTGGTGTTTGTGACCATTGAGATTCTCTTGTTGCTCGCCCCCTTAGATTATGTATTTCTTGGAATGCCATGTTACATTCAATCTTCTGTACCTGTACCTGAAATTAATAATATACATTTACATGTTCAGAACCATATTGCTATTACTGTCAATAATTATTGCACTCTATAATGCTCGAACTTGTCGTTCTCATCGAGCTAGCATCAACAGTTCATCATCTTGTAATCTCATACTCCCCATATTCTTGCTTTTGTGTTTCCAGATGCCAAGAAGCAGATTCAACAATTTGCCACTCAGACCATTGCATCCCACTTCACCTCATCGTTGCAATCCGCATTTAGTGTCGTCTGAGCAACATAAAGGTAGATATGGACATGTCAGAGTTACATGTTTGCCTTAGGAAGCAATTTTATCCTTGCAAAGTTTTCCATTAAGCTGTGTACGAAATTTATTTGGATCACTGTTTCCTCCATCTATAAAGTTCATTGTGAATCATTTAGAGCATTCAAAATTACATACAAATTAGATGCTAACAAGATCTCGAATGTGATTTGTGTTCCTTGTTCTTGCCCTTCTGTTCCTCTGGTGCTTCTTTTTCTTCTGTGGATGTAGCTTATGAGACTGTAAGTTATGTTAAGCTACTTAATTGAATGATTGCACTCATGGTTTCTTTTAATGGAGAAGAAGGTTTGTGTTCTTTGAGCTTCGGATCGATTCTTCTTATTTATAGGAAAATATTTATTTTATCAGAAAGCGATCGATACAAAGAAAGACAATGTGTTATTTATCAGCGTATAATTATTTGCATGTCTTTAGAATTTTTAGAATGAATACTCGACGAGCGTCGGCTTAGAGGAAGAACCCGGCCACGGGACATGCAGCGCCACCATCCCTTCCTCGTAGGTGAATTCCGTTTCCTCTCCGTTGATCCGGCACCCGAGCGGCGGCGCCGACGAGAAGGCCCTCATCTCCCCCGCCCCCTTCACCTCAATCGCCACCTCGGACCGCCCCATCTCCAACGACTGCACGGCGCCGCCGGAGTTCAGCATGTTCACCAGCCCGATCGGAGCGAATTGCACCGCCTCCGACGACGACGACGGCAGTGTCTTCACTGGGGAGACGGTGAAGAGCTCGTAGTCGAAGGGGTCGAGCGTGATCTCGATCTTCTCTTCTGGTTTCCGTAGCTCCACCTTCCTTGCTCGGGAGAGGAAGACTGCGAACAGCTGGGCTTCTCCGAGCGGGAACGGCCGGCTTCCGTTGTGCCACTCGATGTCCATCGCGGTGGCGGTCGCCGTCAAGGTGCGGGAGCAGTGGGAAGCGCTCTTGTTCCTCCGGTCTTCGCGGCTCCATCCTCCGCCTTGGCAATTGAACGCTCCGAGAACTCCGGTGAACTGGAATCCAACGCCAACCAACTGCGTTAGTCCTTAATTCTCTAAAACAATGTTTCTGCTCTGTTTCTTTCTCACCTTGTTCAAGTTCCAGATCTTGAGGACGGTCCGGGCGTCGTGGAGCGGGTCCAGGAAGAGGCAGTCGCGGGTCGGAAGGGCGTAGTGGTCGCAGCGGAGGACGGTGCCGTCGGGGAGAGCCAACGACTTGAGGAGGTCGAAGTCGTGGCGGCCGACGGAGTCGCTGACGTAGATGGGTCCGCCGGAGATGGCCCGGGAGGCGGCGTGGAAGGCGGCGCAGGGGTGAGTCGACTGGAACATGTCCCAATCGGGATGTATGAAGTTGCCCATCCACAGGCTGTTGTAGGCGCAGTGCACCATGTGGCACCCCTGAAGCCAGAACGTCCCGTTCGGATCGCCGGACGGATCCGTGCACCAGAAATCGTCCCCTGCAACGAAATCGAACTCAAAGTTCGTCACAGATTTCGATGTTCACGGCGGATTTACAAATTTTTTTGATACAGACCGACGCGGCCGAGGCAGATGGAATCGGTGCCCAAGAACATGAAATCGTTGCAGTGCTCCATGCTGGCGATCACCCCGTTGCCGGCGAAGTTCTTCTCGACGGAGTCCGTCAGAGCTTTGTAGTACGCCTTCGCCAGCTCCACTCGACCTCCGAAATCCTCGCAGATCATCTCCAACAACTGGAAAATACGAGTAATTGCTCGATTATATGCAGGAAGGAAGAAATTCACGCCGGCGATCCTTGATCGGGATTCTACTTACGTGAATGACGTCGACCTTAACGCCGTCGATGCCGGTGGAGGCGAGGTAGGCGTGGAGGCCTTCGTAGAGCTCGCCGGCTCTCTCCGGGGGCACGAGTCCCACCCCGTTGTCGACAATCTTGTCGACCGCGAGGTCCTCCATGGTCATCTGCAGCCCTGGGGAGAGTTTGGGTTTCACGACCTGCGCCGGTGGCAACCCCGGCGTCGCCGGCCTCAGCCCGCCCCAGTAGCCGCAGAGCGCGTGCCAGACGTAGACGTGCTCCACGGTGGAGAATTCCGCCTTGAGGTCCCCCACGAAGGCCCCCATGCCGGCGGCGCTCTGCTTCTTCTTGCTCCTGTAGTCGCGGAACTTGTGGTTCTCTCGGAACTTGATGAGGCGGCAGGGCATCTGCTCGCCGGCGGAGGTGCGGTTCATGCCTTCTTGGTCGGTGGAGTCCTCGTCGTGCGCGATGGACTGCCATCCGTCGTCGATGAGAACGAACCCCGGCGGGGATCCGCCGTCGGCGAGGCGCTTCACGCCCTCCCAGACGCCCTCGGGGTTGACCTTGAGGTAGAACGCGTCCCACGTGCACCACCCGAACTTGTCCACGACCGCCGGCGGCGTCTTCTCCTCGAGCAGCTTGAAGGTGCCCAGGTGCGAGCGGACGACCCGCATCGCGTCCTTGACGAGGGCGAAGGGGTCGTCGCCGGCGTGGAGGTAAAGGCAGCTCCGGAAAGCGGAGCCGCGCACCCGGGCGGAGCCGCTCTCGACGCAGACGTCCACGAAGTCGTCAGCCTCGCCGGGCTGGAGGCAGGCGCGAAAGGCGCCGTCGACGAGCGGGAGGAGGAGGACGTAGGGGCGTCCGCCGGCGGCGGCGCGGTCGAGCAGCAGGAACTGGGTCTCGTTCTCCACGTCGCGGCCGCGGCCGCCGGTCCACTGGGTGGTCCACCACACCTTGAACCGGAAGATGCTCGTGAAGCGAATGCCGACGAGGCGGCCCAGCGGCACCACGTGGCGGCTCTTGGCGGTGTCGCTGGAGAAGCCGACGAAGCAGCCGCCGCCGCCGGAGGCCGGCGCGAGGGTGACGTTAGCAGGGACGTCGAGGAGGAAAGCGTGGCCGTGCACGGCGAGGTTGCGCCCCTTGAGGGCGAAAGCAGAGGCCTGCTGGGTCTCGTCGGCGACGAGGACTTCGCCGGCGGCGGCGGAGCCCAACTTGCTCAAATTGGGGGACATTCTTTACGGCGATCTGTGGATTGATGGTGAGCCTGGGCAGAGGGAGACACATGGCCTACTTATAGAAGCGGATCGAGGAGCTGGTTACGAAAGAGACAGTAATCATTTCATAAAATTACTATATTTGTATGAAATTGGAAATATTTGTTACCATTTTAAACTACAAAAATATAAAGAATCAACGTTTATTTTCCAAATAAATTAAGATTCGTGAAAAAAAACCAAGAAATTGGGAGTGGCAAATCAAGTAAATAATTAATACTTAATAATAATAATAATAATTAATAGGACTTACAAGTATTCATAATTTAGTATTTGAAATATGTAAATTTAGACCAACGTTATTAATTAATGGAATAGAATGAGATGCTCTTTTAATGATATAAATAATTAAGGAAGTTTTTTTGTAAAAAAAGTTTAAAAAAGTAGCTTGATTATTAATGGTGACTCTTTGGATGTATTTCTTTGTATTTGTAGATCATCAAAGGCATGAATCGTTCATGTTCTAGCTCATGTGTTAAGGTTTTGATGATTTTTTTTAATAATTAAAATGTATCAATTTTGTTCAAGTAATTTTGAAGGTAAATGATATTTCTTTTTGGTTCATTTATTAGATAAATTCAGAGCACAACTTATGTATATTTAGAGATCGATCTTTAGAATATTTATCTCTATTGAGATTTGATCTATTCGATTTAACTAAATAAGAAATTTTAAAATCGAAATTGAACTGAATTAATCAAATTAATAGATTTTTTTTAAAAAAAAAGAAATAACTGAGAATTAAATTTTTTTAATTCCATCAGATTGCTCCTTTATATTATATTATTACCTATACTAAGATCCTAACTCTGCTCCTGATGATATACGAGCAAAGACACAAGATTGATTAGTTTGTGATAAAAAGAGAGGGAAAACAATGCAAATGACTTAATTGTTTACTAACCATCTCTTTCCTTCTTAATTTGATTCTTTTCTCTCTATATAATTATGATTGCCAATATTGCTTTCCTTCTTAATTAGTTGTCCACTTTCTCTATCTATATGGTTGATATATAGCTGTTGAGCGTGACTATGCTATATTTATAAATGTAAAAAAAAAAATCGAAAGGTTGTCTTTTTTTTTTATTGAATTGTCGAATTATCCCATTGTGATAAGGGTGTTACACTTTACTTTTTTTATCATAAGGATACGCCATCTTTATGTATAATTATCCAATTATATCTTATTATGTATTATACTATTCTCATTGTTATCTCTCCTCTCTATTTTTTATTCAAATCCTAAATTAATCGAACGTGTGTTATAGTAGTTACAAAATAGTAATTATTATAACTGTGTAGTAGCTACTGTTTCATAGATATTATAATTGAGTTGTCATATAATTGTAGCAACTACGATTTTGTAGTTGATATATAGTTATAGTAGCTATTATTTTGTAACTGATATAACTATGAATGTTAAATAAACTTTGAGAAGTCATAATTTTCATTTCGCATTGAATCACGAGACGCACAATATATTAAATTGAAACTTGTTTAGATATTTATATTTATTATTGGATGTAACCCACAATGGCCTAGTCTTAAGCTCAAAAAATATCATTTAAAGGTTTTCTAAAGACTTTGAAAATTGTAATCATCTTACTATTTATGGTTATTTTTTATATTGTATCAGTTACAATTTCATAGCTATTGTAACTAATGTAATTGTAGCAGCTACGAAATCGAAGCTGCTATAATATGCCAATCGATTCAGGATTTAAATAAGAGATATACAAGTGAGATAATAATAGAAATAATACTAGAGGATGGTTGTGTCATTTTATATGAGAGTGAGACATCATAAAAAAAAAATTAAAATGGGATGTTTTTTTTTTTTTGAAGATTTTGTCCATTTGGAAAAAAACGTCTTCTTAAGTTTTGCCAAAAAATAAAATTAAATCAAATTCTCTTGTAATTTCATATTTTGGTTGTATAAAAATAAAATATCTCATTTATTTAATAGTTACTATCTTTCTATATGATATTAGATATATAAAATTAAATTTCTTTAAATTTATTAGTAAATTTTTTTCAACGACTATTTGTTATTAGTAACAGATTAATAGATTCAAAATCCTCTTTTAACTTTATCAAAGCTATACCCCTTCTAACTTTATTAGTCAAAGAGGCTAAGGACGAAATATTTAAACCAATTAATTTAAACGAGTAAAAGTAGAAAACGCACGGGAGAGTGGGGCCCAAAGCCGACCACGGGGTGCAACTGCCACGCAAGGCCGGTCACCTAACCCTGGACACGTGTAGGTTCCGTAGCTGGCCTTACCGAGAGTAGTCGGTGATCCATTCAATTGCTTTTAACTAAAGCAAAAAAAAAAAATATTTAAGAAATTTAAAAAAGTGGCATGCGATCGCAGTTTGACAGACACGTGGCCGCTTTCTACTCCCATGGTCTGGATTGATGCCGACATTTCAGGTCTTTATAAATAATTAATTAGAGTACCATTCGATTTGATGTTTTTTATATAAAAATATCTATCGGAATTTAAATTTTTTTTTGCCATATTAATAAATAATTATTAAAGTATAAAAATATTTATGTTATAGGATAATGAAGTGGTTACGAAAGTCTGCACGGGCGACACATTGAATTTCCGGAATAATTAATTGAGTGGACTGGATTGGATTCTCGTACGTTCCGCAGAGGAATCAACGGCTGCAGAACCATGTGACCCACGTGTCGGATCCACACCTCCGGACGCTTCGACGAGCCTGCTGGATTCCTCCTGAGTCCTGACACGTGCGAGCGTACGAGGGTGAGGATGTGTTCGTTCCAGAATCCACCGGCACAAAAATGAGAAATTTAAAAATTAAAAATTAAAAAGTATCCGGGTGAATGAGACTTTTTAAAATATCAATTACCTTCATTTCGCCCCTCCTTTTTATTATTATGACATCATTAAAGCGGTCAAACCGATAACTCACGATCAACCCATTAAAAATTCATCATATGACGAGACAAAACAGACCGATCCACTAACGTGACGGATTAAAAAATCTCCAACACAACCCAATCTAAGATGGATTGTAGGTTAAACGAGTCAATCCACAGACCTGTCAAAAAATAAAAATTATTAAAAATTTTAAATTTAAAATTGATTATAATTTAAATTAATTAAGTTAAAAATTTTAAGTTTAAATTGTAATTTAGACAGATCAAACCTATTAATTCATTAAATTTTTTATTTTAATTTTAAAATTTAAAATAAATTAATACTTTCTCAACTCATCTATAGATTGATAAAAGTCAACTCCATGCCAGGATCACGGGTCTAAGCACGGATCAATCCCGATATAAATCATCATCTTAAAATGAATTGATAAAATTTCAACTCAACTCGTCTAAATTTTCTTCCAAATGGGAAACCAATCAAAGGACAGATTGGCCGCCGTAATCCAAATTGACTGGTGGTATAATCATCATCATCATGCCACCCCTCCTTATTATTATTATTATTATCATTCCACCCCTCCTTTTTATTAAAATAAAAATTAAAACCAATAAAATGCACAAAGTGGATCCCCATTTGGCAACTTTTATGGTAACAAAAGAATCAACAATATGAACACTTTTGAGTGTCATTAAAATCTAAACTTACAATATTAAAAGAAAAAAAATCACAAAATATATAAAAAATGAAATTCAATTTCAGCTATTTTCTTGAGCCTGAAAGTGCATGCCATTTCTCATAGTTCTTCATCTGCCAGTTTCTTTAGTCGAGCCATTCGTAGCTAAGGCTATCAGTGAGTTTAAAAGCAGTAGCTACTTGCTAGAAGAATAGGATTCAGGAAACCATCTGGAGAGTAGAAAATGCTTCATCTTTATGATCAATCCAAATGCAGCATAGCAAGGTATGTGCATCAGTGCCACCAAAAGATACCTGCAGTTGCACCGAAGATTCGTCATCTTAATCGTGTGGCTTTAGCTCATGATTGCTGATGAAATGCAACTGATTTCCTAACTCTATTGTGCATGAATCAAGAACTAGTCGAAGATTATGCGAATGGAAGTAGTATGGGCTGACAATACTCTTACAGTCTTTTATCTGAATGAAACAGCTTACCATATTGGTGCATAATTGGATGACAAATCGAGAAAGGGGTAGGGCCACCTGCAAGAAGAAAATGCATATCCAAAGATAAAATTTTTGCTGAAAAGTGTTCATTTAGCGAAAAAGTTCGAAGAGGATTAGAAGAGATTCTACCAGATATTGGTGCAAGCATGGATCACCCATTGAAATAGGACATAAACTGCTGTCCAGAGTAGGAAGTATGCGATCCGGAACCAGGGAAAACTCTATATAAGGTATGTGAAAGTGTTAATCATCGAACCAACATGTATTACGATAAGTCCGTCTCACTAAACCACAAAGAAAAAAGAACAATTTACCAAGCTATTCAGTGCAGTTTCACCGAGAAGGAAAACTACATTGATCGAATGCATGCCAACCAATACCTGCCATTACAAATAAAATTCAAGGACTAGAATCTGTTTTTGTGTTTCGAGTGAAGAACATTCTGCCCGATAACTAATCAAATAACGTCTCGTTCAATGATCTTAACAAGGTGATCCTCTGAAAACCTTCCCTAGTATTTCAGAATTGTTGATGCAAAAACAAAAATGAAGATCTGAGAAAGAATACATAATGACTGGTTTAATTACTAAACGTAATGTTCGGTTGGAATGCATTGTGAATAACAGTTTCGTTTGAGTACTTAATGAGCTACCCTGCATATTACTTCTTAAAGAGTATCACCAGGATGAGGCTTTTATTTCTGAGTGTTTAGTTGTTGAAGTGAGCCAACTTACAAAATTCATATTATAATCTTTGATGGCCAGAAATGGGAATATGATGAACCAAAAGACGCAATCGGTAAGCATCACTGCACCTGCACTTGTCTGGCAAAGATAAGAGGCAAATTAGTTCACCTGCAAGGCAAAAAAAGTATAGGAACGAGCACGATTTATAGTTCACCTGAAAGGATAATGACATTGTCAGTGAGTTAACTAAAGAACCGGGTAAAATTAAAATCTAAAGGGTATTTCTTCCTCTTTTGGGCTTGACATGCCCTTTTCTAGTTCTTAGAAGAGGATCAATTAGTCATGTATGATTGTCGTGAGCGTTGTCTGAAAATTCTCAGGGCTATGTTAAGATGGATCACTTCAGAATTTTATGGTTGAACAAAAACATTGCATGCACCAGTTCCAGCTATGGTGTGGCCGGTACAATGCAATCAAACTCAGAATGAGATTTCCATTTAGGAATTGATTCCACTCCGACATTTGGAAAGATTCATTCGAGTGGTTGCATCTATTCCAGCATCCAAAACTAGACTATCCACCTTTGACAAAAAATAATTTGTAGATTACTTCTCAAAATTAATGTTTATGTATTCACTTTATCACCTAGAAAACATTAAAATCCTGTGAAATGAAAGCAACTATTCCACTTATCATTCCATTCCTAATTTCATCCGGGATCCATTTTAACCCAAAGGCAAACTTATGAGCTAATTTATTTTTAGGAAAGTCATCGGCTTAATGTTATGAGGCATGCCCATAAGAACCATGAAATTAATTTTTCATGGACCTCATTCACTACTCAGTTTACTCAAGTTCTTCGCTTGTTCGATGGAGGTTGAACAAACCAAACTCACATATACTTTGTAAGGAAGATTGCACTGAAAGGAGATAGATTTGACTGATTGGTCATATAGATAAAATGCAATTACCTGAAAGATTATTTGAAACAAAATCCCCCAATAGCCAGCAGTTTCCTTTACTAACCGCTCCTCGAGTATGTTAGATTGCCTCTTCTTTCGACCGTTTACAGAAGCTATATATGTTCTATGCTCCACATTCAGAGTTGTAACTATAACTTGATCCTCACTAAATTTGTCGAGATGTTTGCACCCATAGGCAGACATCAATGTTCCAATCTAAAAGATAAAGCTCTATATGTGAGAACTTTAGAGAAAGTATCTATGGTTGTGTAAAACATCGTAAACAAAAGGAAAACATTAGGGAAATGGTGCGACATTCAAAGTTTAAGGACATACCAAGAAATAAATGGTAACCAGCATAAACGTCCACCTGAGAAAAATGAACAATGACACTTAAAATGAGTGAAAAAGAAACAAAAGGAAGCATATCATTTTTCTTCCAATACAATTCCATCCTATAGAATTTAGAAAAAAAAAAAATTGTATCACATTGTATTTTTTAAAGAAATTACATGTATTTATAGGCTCAACATAAAAGTCCTAAACATAACTAGTTCTTTCGAAATCATCAATGGTATCTAAAACATAGGCATAAGAGTATAACACTACATGTCTTAGATTAAGAGTATAATACCATCACATCCATTGTTATTGACTTCGATGGAATTGAAAGGAAGAAAGCATTAGAAGATGCTACTTTATCAATAGATCAAGATTTGGAAACTGCGAAAACTTTTCTAGCAACATGAATCACCAACAGACAGTCAATTGACACAGAGGAATAAAGACAGACACTCAACGTGCATGATAAGAGAAGCTCAACACCTGAAACAATGGCTTACTGCGTGTAGTAGTAAAAGATTCCACCTCCATCCACAAGAACATTGATGACAAGGAACCCGAGCAGCGCGACGAAGGCGACAAGCCGGAAGACCAGCAACCAAACGGGGTGTATCTCTGACACACAAGGCCACCACAGCTCATCCTTGTACAAGGCACTGCAGTGGCTCGCTGTGCTCCTGCAGCCTTCAAATTTCCACACCAAAATGGAAGCTACGATCATGGAAGACAGCACCCACACCGCACATAGCAGAGCTCTCCAGTTCAACCAGTAGTACGCCTCGGTGGAGTCAGCAGTCACAACCGGGTGCCAAGAACTCGATGAAGGCCCTGCTGAGAAATGCATCAACTTTCAAGCTTTCTTTTCTCCCTGCCGCTCGAGTTGAGCTTTGAAGATGCTCAACTTTCAAGCGAGGAAGGAAGTCGATCGGCCGTGGACTGTGCGTTTGTTCATGGAGGTTTGCAAGGAAGGAATAAAGCTGAAGGTAAATAGGAAAGATAAAGTGCAGTGGGAAAAAGTGGCTTAATGAGATGCTTCTCCCATTTGGAGGGAAACTTGGGAAGCCAAAACTAAGCGTAAGAACAAATAGAATCAAGGGCAAAAATAAAAATAAACATAGCATTTTGATTTTTTTATCAAAAAGATTTCCTATTTTATCAGTAATCCATGCACAATTTGTTGGATATTGGGGCTTTAATGGACAATACAGTTTTGTAAAAAAATCAGAATGTCATCAATTGATGAAAGTCGTAATTGATGTTCAAAATTGAAATCTACGATAAGCGTAAGATAGATTTAGAATTAATTTGCTCAAAACCGATTAAGGGTGAATGAGAAATTAATTGTTTCAAAAAGATTTCGAATAAACATTAATTATTAATTAATGTTATATATAAGGAAATACAGGGAGAATAGTCCCACATCGAAAATTTTTGATGTGTTTTCTTTCTTTATTAATGATGTTGTATTAATGGAGTTTGCACAAAAAGACCAGGTGCTCTGTTCTCAGGGGCGAGCAGGTGCTCACACCTGTGAACTCGCCATGCACGCACGTACGCACGTGCGCAATGGGCGCTTTGCAGTGCCTATGTGGCACTCGGGTGACGTGTCAGACTCGTATTTGACGTGGCAATGCCTATGTGGCATCCACGCGGGCAAGAAGAGATGACTGGACTGTTGATTGGGCAAACGGATGACAACCGTTGATCAAAGAGATGTGATGGATCGCTTGTGATGCGATCTGGAGCGTTGGATCGCGAAGAGTCACGATCTGACCGCTTAGGGATGAGACTTGATCTGAAGCGTCAGATCGAATGGATCATTAGATCCAGATCCGATGGCTGATGACAATGTCCAAAAAGTCTACGAGAAAGTTCATCGGTCTCGGAATTTGGAGTGTTACTATTCCGAAACGTTCGTCGTTGTATCTTGGGAACGAATTACTGCTATCCGTTAGCACTGTAGCGGAGCAATATCGTTTAAGATAGTGTTAAACATTAGCCTCGACGATCAGTATCAGTTTGCATACTCCCAGAGCTACGGGAGACAACACAATTACGTTCTCTTATACTGTTTCAATTATTATCTCCCATGATCGAATGTGTTATAGTTATTACACATGTTATAATAGTTATGATTTCATAACTGTTACAACGTGAATGTTAAATAAATAGATCGAATCTATATTGTAATAATTACGATTTCATAATTGTTACAATAGTTATAACAACTATGTTTCATAGTTATTATAACGTGAAAGATATGTGAATATGATTGAATTTGTATTGTAGTAGTTACGAAATCATAATTGATATTATGTGAGTATTTTTGAATAAGTTAAATATACTTTATAGCAACTACAGTATTGACTACTCATCGTGAGTTTACTATCTACTTGGAATGTTATTATAACAATCACTAAAATTCTTTATTAATTTGATCAATATTATTTAATCCGGATCAAAATCATTTTAAATAATCGACAATAGTTTTATAATAATTTTGACTAATTTTAAATAATTTTGATTAAATTCATAAATTAAAAAAAAAACTTAGTTGAATTGCTCTGAGAGCATTGAAATTAAAATATTTTGACACTAAAAAATACATAATAGGACGTCTTTTAACTTTTTAACAATTCAAATAATTTTTTTTTTGCCCATAAATAAACTTTAAATTGAGAAAGACGGCCGAGGCCGACCAAATCTAAAGCTAATCTCTTTGAGAATCGTATTTGGAATCTTTTGCATGCTCGAGTTGCTTTCGAATCTTTTCCTTCCTTCTCCTTCAATCCAATCCAAATCTAAAGCTAATTTTCAAGATTCGGAATTAGTTTAGTTAAAGAGAGAGTCCAAATCTAGTCGCTTTGTGCAGTCATTGGCAATAGATTGCGTGGAGATGCTGTTGTGCTGTCCCGTGGTTGGGGAAATGAATGACAACTGAATCAAATTCTGCAGCAAAAGATCAAATTCCGTCTACTCCAACGATCTCAGATAGTCGGTTCCACGATCATCTGTTAAAAGGTAAATCAAGAAGTTATAGTTACTCAACGACAGAGGAGAGCATTGTCTCAATTTCGTCTAAAATTTGATCCTTGCCTATTTCAACAAATCTGCTTCGTCGTAATCAACTCAACTATACCCTAAAAGCAACTGAATCAAACTCAAACTTAAAAATTTGATCTATTATTTCGATTTAATCAAAATTTTGCTCACCCTTAGTTAGAGTAACTTTGCTATAAAAACAAAGGGCAGCATAAATAAAATCTTTTAGTACACAATCATCTCCATGAGCATGCCCTCACAAGTTGGTAAAGACTTTTAAAAGTTAAGGTCAAAGTTCTCAGTTCAAAATCCACCTTCAACGAAATGAAGCATGCTTCCATGTACATCATAAATAGAGCCATATAATCATCTACAAGAACAAAACAAGCAAACACTTTGATGAAATGATAACGGCACAATCGAACAAGTTCCATTTCACAAACCAAATCTACAAAAAATTGAGTATTACTTCAATGAGGTAAGATTGTTTTCCGTATATAAGTTAACAAATCGGCGATATGTGATTACCGCTGTTCTATGAAAACATAAAAAAGAATGATTTTACAACATTAAGATGATCGATCGCATCAACCTTAGTTCTATGCGCAAACGCAGCAGGATTCTTCGCGTCGAGGATCATCAACCTCGATTATATATACACACTGAAATCCACTTGTTTTGAATTCTTCACGCAGAATTATCCGTGCCAAGGATCCTCTTGTTTTGAATAACAAGAAGAGTGTTTGTTTCTTTAGACTTGGTCGAGCTTTAAAGAATTGGTCGAGCTTGGCATATGGCTCTCTTCGTTTCTCCATAGTTTGGATGCCAACATCCTGATAAGACCCCTAAAGGAAGTGGTTACCCTTGCCGCGATGTTCCTGAATGAAAAGATGGCACCCATCATCGAACAAACATGAAGGATGGTGATACAAAAGAAACATGAAGGATGGTGCAAGTAATGTTAATCATGGAACCAGATGAGATTTAACTTTGATCTAATCAACAGTCAGCAGGTTGTATTATAACTGAGTAGAGATCAGAACCAGGATACCTATACAGAGGCGATTTATGTTTTCTATATTATCTAACAAAATATTAGATCTGATCTTAAAGTGATTAGTAGAAATAAGTAAATAAATCTTGGGTTTGAGTGATGAAAAATATCAGCAAACAGAGAAGTAGTCTCATAATTAGGAACTAAGATAGCTTAATCAGCCTGGAAAAATTGAAAAGATCTTCATTTGGCAGGTCGGTATTTATCCTTCTATAAAGAAACAACAATTTCATACTCTGTATGACTAATAAATTGAAAATAATGGTTTTTAAGGTTATTATCTCAAGTTGACGTATCAATGTCGATGTGGCCTTAGCAACCTAAAACATCTACTAATTGCTCTCGTAGACGCGAGATCATTGAGCTTCCAACTAGAATAACTATTTGCAGTGTCCAGTTGACATAGCATGGACTCAAGTAATATTTGTCAAATGTCCTTGTATAACATCTTTAGTCTTTTGCTAATTGATATTTTTTTATTTAATTTTATTTCACAATGGAGTTGTGGATTCAATTCAGAGAAACCACATGAGCCTATACAGAATGACTATATATTATTATTTAAAGAAAATAAAAAAAAACTCATAGAAATTGAAACTTAGGCGAGCATGTAGACATTCTAGAAAATCAGAAAAGGCACAATAGGTAATTTTCTGCACATAAATCAAAGCATGTGCAATTGTAAATACAGAGAAAAAGATTTTAAAATGGAAAAGATACTCACAAGGGAGTGTAGGGACAGTGGCTTCCATTCACATAGTATACGAATAAATATGAATCATAATGTTGGTCGTTGATGAAATAAAACTTTTCCAACAGTCTCATGCGCTTGAATGACATCTTTTCATAAAAACTTATTGCTGGCAAGTTGTAGGAAATGACATGCAAATATATTGCCCTGCAACTACTGATGTTTGAAGCATATTTAATTACCTCTCGTATGAGAAATGTTCCTGTAACATGACAAAATGAATTAGCAGAAAAAAAATCATGCAGTAAAAAAAAAAAAAAAAAAATCAGTGGACACAGAAAGTATGGACCTATGCCCTGATTTCTATAGCGCTCTACCACACCAAGCGTCAAGATATAGACAAGTGTTGTTTCTTTCCTTGAAGCATTACACTGAATCAAATCTGCAAGCTACAGTAGCAACATAGTAGTAGAAGACATCTGTGAGAATCATTTGTTAAGCCTTAAAGGAACAGTAATGCATATTGAAGTGTAAACACCTCGCTTTCTTTTGCCAAGATTAGGCGTGTAGTGACAAAGCCGATAAGTTCGCCATCATGGCTATCAGACTGGCTGACATCAACCGCAGCCCAAGATACTATTCCATTGCCATGTACAACATTGAGGAAGAACTCTCTCTCATACCTGCAAACATTGAGAAAATTTGTCCAGATATTCATGAATTAGAAAGGAAACTTTATGTTAATAATTTCTTCAGGAGTTATCTGGCACATCAAATAATGAAAATAGGAATATCAAACCAACAGAGCTACATCAAATACAAATATATTGTACAAATACCTAATAGGAAATAAAGAAACATGTATCTGCTCAAGAGCTTCAAGATCAGAAGGTAATATAGGCCTATATCTAATGGTTGGTCGGTGAGTACTTCTTGGTTCTAACATCAGAAGAGCTGTCTTTGAAACACCTGAATAAGATTCTCTGTCATCTGTATCCAAGTCACGAGGCCATACTGATCCTGAAAAAAAAGAAGGAAATCATCAAATCATTGGAACAACAGAAAAGAGACAGGGATCACAGTGGATGCTGGAGGATCCATTGTAAATAGACAACAGAGTCAAGATAGATAAGTTTCTGAATGCAAAATACAATCGGTATAGTTTAATCGATGTATCATTTGGAGCAGAAATGAGAAAACACCAGCAACATGGTATAGATTCATAATCTTTATTATTATTATTTTGTCAATTAACTTCAGCGACTGATCAGCCAGTATTAAATGACAGGTTTCTAACACAAGTAATGTTAAATATTTGTCACAAAAAATTATTTTTGGTTACAAAGCCATGGGACATTTAAAAAAAAAAATTATCACCGTTGTATTACTTAGTGATGATATAAATTTCCAATTAATAACAAAAGAAATACATAATATCACATTTAAAGATGGATCAACTAGCTTCCTATTATTAATATTAATAGTTTTAACCATGACACTTAGGCCAACAACTTTAATAAAAGTATTGTCATCAAAACTTTTATCGACAAATTATTAAATTTTGATGATTTTTTTGTCATTAATACACGCTTTGTTTTAATGAGATTCTACAATGACAATTAACCCACTCAAATCTCCAACAACTCCATCCTTTTCCAGAGTTGTGAGATTGTCTTCTGCCAAGAGGCTTTTGATGCCAATTACAGTCATTGCCTACATTCTCCCAGATGACTAGTGCCATCATCAATAGAACCACCAAACGCTAAGTGATTCCAAGAGCATTCTTGCAACAAAAGAGTACCAGCGGACCACTGACAGCCTATGACCATTTGTTACCCGTTTTTAGCACTCCAGCAGTTCAAACTGCTTCATCATTTTTCAGATTGGCAGTCAACAAAATGCCCTCTTCCTTTCATGTAAGATATCTTCTGCACTGGCAACTTCATCCCACCACTATCCTTCCTGCTGTAAGTGTCAACCAAAACAAAGTGTAGTTCAGATTCAGACTACCTGTCTGGCATATGTAGCAGTCATTAACATTTGATGATGGTCGTGATGATGAGGAGGAGGATGTAGCGGTCATGTTCCTTATTTGGCCTACCTCCATAACATCAATTTGATCTGGTACCAATTTTTGTTCATAACAAATCAGATTGCTGTCTTTGCTTTATCCACATCCAATTTTTTCAATCAACATGAGTAGGTATTGGTGGTGCATGGGTTGTTCTGTTGATCCAGTATATTAACGCAATTGATAAATACATGACTAGAAATACAGCCAATACGAACAGCCTAAAAGTGCCTCATTGATCTGTAGAAGCTTTTCTATGGGATAAGACATGGTTATTATGCAATAATACCTTGAGCAATATAAGGTGCTGCTCAATCCAAAAACTAAGTATGTGGTAGGATTGGCTTTTGTGGTCTACATGCCCAAAAACTCAGTATTGGTAGTTGTTGTGACTGTCTAGTTAGCCATATTGCTTGCTTATGTCAAATATGAGGTTACCTATGCCTACATATCAACCGACATGAACAGATTGCAATTATGGTTCATCTTTCCTCCTTACCATTTCTATGGAGTTTCTAGGGTCTACGACATTAAGAGTTCAAAACATTGGGCACTGACTAAAACAAACAACCAATGAAGCACAGATTGCATGTTAGTGTGATTCTCTAATCTTTAGTTGGAAACACAAACATTTCTTTGTTTATGATTGGATTGTTTTGAATATTGTGATGCAGTAATGCATGTCTTTTGCATGTTAGGTGGTAATGTAGAATGCCAGCATACAACAGCTATTCTATTCCAAGTATACATGAATTGATTAGCAGAAGACTTGCTAGATGTTCAGATAATATGATTTATAATTGGCAACATTTAATACAAGAATGTGGGTGTGGAAAAGCAACATAAAACCTTGTTCCTAAAAGCTTCCTCAGTGTGATTTGTAGACGATTTCTTCATTTCCAATCTCAAACCTTAGTGAAATTTCCATAATCTTTATGGCCCAAATTCATCCAGATTATGGTATCGACATTACTATAATGCTGCTACTACATGGTAACGAAATCCCACAACTTACAAGAGGAAATAATGAGAACTTACGCAGGAAACCTATTCGAGAAGGATATGTAACTAGCTTTGTACTGCATTATTACTGAATTTTACCTTACTAGCAAACTACTTGATCTAATGTTAAGCTGCCATATCAAGGATGATAGTCACTTAAATGAACTCTACAGCATTTTAAGGACAAAAAATAAAAGAGCTATAGCCAACGAGTACATATGGCTTGAGTAGAGTTGTCACTACTAGCTAGGATTGTGAACTTCAATTCTTTAAGTGGACAAAGCCTTTTGAACATCATTACAGCTACAGAGAGAGGATAATCATGAGGATCAGAAAACAAATTAGAAGATGAAGGGAAGAATAATTTCTTACACCTCTTGGAAAGAGAAGTAACCAACTAATCAACTCTTTAAGCTAATAAAAAATTGCCTACTTTGGGGCGCAAATTAGTATATTAAGAGGAGAGAAAAATTCTCATCACTAGAACTAAGACACACACAAATTAATTAATTAAAACTTAAAAAAAAACACTCAACCAAAGAAAAGTTTTTTGATGGTAATCTGTTCTCCTTGACTGATTGCAAAAACCTTTAACGGGGGCACAAGTCTCATTGATACCAATTTATTTCATTTGTTAGTCCAGTGATAATAAAAACAATATCAACCAAAGATAAAGCGTAAACACCAAAGAGGAGAGATCTACGACTTTTGTGGAAACCCTGTAACATTCGCAGCGGTTGAAGCCATAAAACTGAGAAATCAAACTAACAAAACACACCAGCTCTAATAAATCCGAGCCAAAAGTAACCCCCAAAAATTCCATAAAAATGCAAATAAAAACAACGAGACGGCTGGGGAACAAAAAGAAGAATTTTTGCATGTATATGAAAGAACAAGAAGAAGAAACATGACTGGATCACCTTAAATACCGGCGATGACATCCCCCATCGAGAATTATTTTGCCTTGGCAACCCTTATTCGCGATCCGCAGTCGCCGTGGAGGTCGACGAGCCGAGGGCGAAGGATCGAGGATGGCCGGGAAGGGAATCCACCAGCGTAGAAAGTACGAGGGAATGGAATGGAGAAAGGTCAAGGAATGACTTCTGTCGGAGGGACGGGGAGGCCATGAGAAACGCAGTGGTCAAATTGGGAAATTTCATTTTAGCCCTTGATTTATCTTAATTGCCAAATTTTCAATCATAATTGTAAAATAAACAAAATACCTTTCAAAATTTACATGCTCACCATTTCATCTGTAAATTATTAACACTTTCTATTTTATTTTTTTTTATGAGAGAAAAATATATAAATAATAATGAGAATGAAAAACGATTCATAAAATATCATATTTGAATATATTTCTAATATTTTATTTATATGAATTTGTACATTCTTATAAATTCTCTAACAATCCAATTAGCTTTCATCAAAGAAATTGCTATTACGTGTTCTCTATACAAAATGAATCAAAGAAAATACAGTAAAATGTCTAACCTTTGTTAGTAGTCATCTACTTCTATAGTACTGCCCATAGACCCAAAAGTGTTCGCTAATATGTAAATATTTCTCATCGCATGTGAAGTTAATCGCTGATCCTCCTCCACAAATCCACGAGAGGTGAACATCTAAAAAAAATAGATGCTCTTGTATCTCCCTCATTTGTTTTCCAGATAGTCTTGTTTATCTTTTAGTCAAAAGATGTCTCTATGTCAACATCTTAATTGTAACTACATGACTGGGTTGGATGCAAGACTTTCACACCAGCGACCGATAAGATGAGATCTCAAATATGCAGTAATCATTTAATCAATGAGGAATTCGAGTACACCGCCTTCCAAAGGCAGACATCCACTCTCCTCAAATAGGTGTGTTGTGTCCCACTTGATCCATAGGGCATCCTCCTTGACCTATATCCGCTAGAGCACAAATTCGTAGATCACAAAAACTCAATCCACCCTCATATTTAGGTCTATACATATCCACCCATAAGTGAGTGTTTTGGTATCCATATAAAAGACCTACAGATGCTATAAATGTGATCAATAATGCCCATAAAGATAGAAAGAATCGAATGCCAAAAACACTTGACCCATAGGACAGATTGCATATGCTATTTTATCATTGAAGTTAGCAATTAGAGGATAATGTTATATTATTAATAAAATATTGAAGTTAGATTTTATTAATAATGTGACAAAAGGTTATATGGCGACTCCGAATGCCTCCACACAATCAGTCTCATAATCATCTGTAAAAAGATAATCACGGGGGATTTTATCACCCCTACATGTTATATTAATAGTGAATTTATTAATCCTCGAGTTATGATTGAATTGGTTAGTATAGGACAAATTTGCTAAAATAGATAAATGTCGAATTTCAACGAAATCGAAGTAATGCCCCTCTTGTAATGACTAACTACAGGATTTGCTTCCTCATAGATAGTTGTAAGACTGACCGTATGAGACCGCTAGAGTGACAAATTCCATCTTATGCTGAAATAGTGAACTTACTAATTTTGTATTACAGTCCATTTAATTTTCATATTCATCCTTGATCATCCCCTTCTTCCCTTCCTTAAGAACTCCTCCCATACCGATAAGCAGCATAAGCAATCGAAAGAGCTAAAGCAACACCAACACCAGCTGTGGCAGCATATGGCAAGTACTTCTTCACGACAAGCCCGCTCTCACGCCATGCGAACTCAAGCCCTGCCCTTTGGAGCTCTGCAACATCATTCATGGCTGCTTTAGACCGAACAACCTTCGCTATCGCCTCATGGTCATCTCTGTTCCCGCCCTCAAGGAAAGCTCCGACAACAACACCCTTGTCGATCCAGTAAGCACCAAACTTCCCACTCGCAAAATCTCCATAATGGACGACTCGTCCAACATTGTCTCCGTAGAACTGCCAAGACAATGCGAAAACTCTAGAGTAAATGAAGGGTAGATAGTCGAGGTCACCTACATTGTATGTCATGATGGCGGCAACAGCATGTTTTGCAGTCTTTCGAGCGGCGTCGACATGCTCGAGGCGGCGAATCTCATTGCCGAATAGTTTGACAGGAAAAGCAGCAACGTCGCCGACGGCATAAACAGAGGGGTCGCTACTCTGCATTCGGCCATCGACCTTGATTCCTCCTTTCTCGAGCTGAAGTTGATTTTCAAAGAGATCAGTATTCGGACGAATGCCGATGCCCACCACAACTATGTCAGCTGGAAGACGGGCACCATCTTTAAGGATCACTGCTTTCACCTACAAGACTCTGCAATAAGATCAGCAAATACAAATATGACAAAAGAACAGTCAGTGTTACCTTTCCCTTCGAATCATAGTCAAATGATGCCAGGGCATTCCTTTTGATGAATGCAACTCCTTTCGACTTATAGTAACTCTCATAAAAGTCTGCAATCTTTGGTGTAAAAAGTCGGCTCACTGACAAAATATTGTAGGCACGATCAATCACTGAAGCTTATCTGAATCTCATTATATATTGTGGCAATACTCACTGCAATATGCATCTGGGAAAACCATGGCTACTGCCATTCGATTGGTAGCTAGAGCTGCAGCACATTCCATGCCTATGTAACCGCCGCCGATAACGACAGCATTCCCTCCTCTGTAGTTTTGCATCAGACCAACAAGCCTATTGGCATCATTCAAATTCCGCAAGTAGCAAACGTTTTCAGCATCTGATTCAGTTATTCCAAAATTTTCAAGCTTTAGAGCCTGCAGATAGCAGTCATGCTTGAGCACAATATGATGGAAGTAAAAGAAGTGGGATTTCAAATACTAGACATAGACTTCGATACCCGAGCGCCTGTTGCAATTATAAGGATCTTGTAAGTGATAATTTCACCATTTGTCGTGATCAATTGCTTCAGCTTCACATTAGCAGACTTTACTCGAGTGCCAAGAACAAGATCAATGCCTAATCAAAACATGAAACTATGCAGTGGAATTAACAAATTAAGAGGAGATTGTAATCATTGTTACGAAAGAAAAACAACTTCAGAATGACATCTTCTATGATGAGCTATTCGATCTATTTGCAGAATAAGGTTAACTTACATGACTATGTTTGACTGATTCAACGAGTAGATAAAATTTCAACAGACTAGTAATTTTTCCAGATGCAGATATGACCCTAGTATGAAGGTCATCCCCAATTCTAGAATACAAGTCACAGTTAAATATGAAACTTTATAATCCACTTCATCCGAGTAGAGGCATACTAATCTAAGAAGAACAGGAAGCAAAAGCATGCATAATTCACACTTCCTAAGTATAATGTTCTTTCTACAATCAAAATTTGGATAATTAAAACTCCCAATTACCAACTATATGACTGCAATATATAACACCTTTCGAAGTACATGAGAGGTGCTGAAAAGAAACACTAATTCTGGATAATTATAAGTCAATTATTATTATTTATTTATTTTTTGTAACCTTATAGAAATGACACTAGATGGGACTAACACCAATTCAGCATGAATTTCTTAAAATAACTTAATGCAATAGAAAAGTCAACTAATTCATTCCAGAACAGGGACAGAAATTTCTAAAATCATTTATAATTAAGAAAAATAGCACATTTGGATTAAGTAATGGATGTCCCTTTGATCTAGATCCCAGGGAGATACATTCAAAGTAGTGAGGTATTATGACAACAAAATTAAATTGTTCCATAATAGTGTTTTCCACCATACAACTGCAAGTTGTCAGCTTTGTAGAAAGGAAATGGCAGGGAGGCATACTTTCACAACTTGCAAAAGCTTGACTATACTGAAGGTAAATCCTATATGACTGCTAAAAGGGTAAAATTAGAGAAGAGTATTTTACCATGCTCGTTATACCATGCTGGTAACAATTGCTCATCATTAGCACCTAAACAAGTATAAAATGTAGGCAGGCGTGCAGGGGCTGCAAGAAAAATTATATAATCCTAATCACGTGTGTATATTGCTTTAGCATATAACTCAAAGGTAAATAGAAAATTATAAATGATTTGTTCATAGCAAAATTATTCAGGCTGATGTGCAAAAGCCTCTATAACTATTTTGATGACAGTGTTTCATGTTTATGGATAAGAATTTATCAAAATATTTATGATGTATATCTGTTTCATTATTAATGCTTTATATATGATGAAAAAGTGAAAAAAAAATACTGCCATAGTCAATTTACAAGTATATGTGCTTAAATGTGTTCAAACAAGAGTACATTTGTGTGCATTGAAGCGTTTATGGACATTACAAATCAGTTACACAAGATAATATGTGAGCAAGAATCATCAAGAGGATTTGACATGATTGGGCCTGTTCATTAAATGAGATAGATGACTGGTGTATTCTTCTTCTAAATTCTGACTGGTTATTCAGTAAGAAACAGCAAATTGGAAAGGCAAATAATGGGACTATCAGAGATATATGATGCCATCTGAAGTGAGTTACTAGCATTTTAAGCTTGCGCACAAGAAGATGCAAGAACAAAGATGTATGTTGTCATTTGCCCCACTTAGATTCGTACCCAATCTTGTAGTTGATTGAGCAAGTATGAATGAGATGAACTATCATGCTTATCATTTAGCTGAAAATGGTCAAAACTTACTGTAAATTTGCCAATTACTAGCTCCACAAACTGCATTTCTAACTGTAAAACCCCGATCCAAAAATTACGTACGATGGAAAATTAACACATACCTTCTGGAAGTAAGTATCCTTTGCTCAATGCAGGCCTTTCGTAAGGAGCAACCTGTGCAACAATTCATCAATTTTTTAATTATTAGCTCTCCAACTTGAATGCTGATTGCCCGTAAAAGCGAGGAACTTCTAATTCTCAATTTATTAAGACAAAATTTCAAATTTTTAGGCATAGGCAAGAAGCAGATTCCCATGTCGAATTTTCGATAAATTCGATGAATGCTGGTGCGGAAATCACAAAAGCAAAGCGGAGAAAGAACGACTATAGAAGCGACAAGAATCCGGACAGCAAGGCATTTCCGAGCAGAAAAGGGGATCGAAGACTTACTGGATCTTCGGAGATGATGCAGAGTTCGCTGCGGCCGACGCCCCTGCGCACGAACTCGAGGGCGGCGTAGCCAGCAGCGACGCCGCCGCCAAGTATGACGTAGACGAAGTCTCGACCCATCCGCAGCTCTCTCTCTCTCTCTCTCTCTTTCTCCCTCTCTTCCCGTCGCTTGCTCCTCCGATGAGGAAGCCAATGGAACTAAATAGAGGAGAGAAATCGAATTAAAGAGACGGAGACACTCCAAAGAAAAGAATTGCTTGTGATATTTGAACAATTTTATCCCTTACGTCTGTTTTTTTCGATAGAATCCGCGATCACAACGCATTTTTACGTCTATTTTTCATTGTATGAGAAGTTACAATTGGGGAAAGAAATATTAAAACATATTTATTCCAATTTTATTCTTATATTAAAATATTAATTATTAAAATAACTTATCTATTAGATTTTTACACCGTTGTTTTTTTGTCACATAACGCAGTTGTCATAGAATCTCATCACTCGTACTTCTCGATGTCATAAATTTTTATATCAATAAATTTTTATAAAAATATATATAAAAATATTGATTTATCTTTTATCATACCAAAGTGTATAAATTTTATATTTTATATATTTTTATATATTTATTTATTATTTTTAAAATTTTTTATTTATTTAAGTTATAAATATTAATTTTTGTTAATCTTATGAGCTATATATATTTTTTTCACATATAAATTTATTTTAAAAAATAAAAATATTTTTATATTTTTATATATTTAATCTTCATTTCCTTTCCTTTCCTTTCAAATAAAGTAATATATGTTATGTTAATAAACTTTTCTTTCCTCCCAAACAAGGAAAATATAAATACTTCTCTTCTCTTTCCATCCCTTCCCTTCCGTAAATAAATCTTCTTTCACTCCATCCAAACAGAGCATTAGATAGATGTTCCAAGTTCCATATGATGCTCTCATGGATTGGGTGTCGAGTCATATTTTTCTTGAGTAATTACTTGTCAGAGAATGTCATAACCAGTATAATGCTAGGATCTTCCGTTAACATAAGTATAATGGGAAAATCTGCTAGTTGTTCAGAATATTTAGAAGTATAAATGACAGATTTGAATATCTTGATTGAAAATTCTCAACGCTGGAAGAGGTTAACCAGTTTTATGGCAAATTTCTTTATTCTTGCTTATATTTCATAAAAAAACTAGAAGCCTTCATATCAAAACTGGGGTTTCTCTTTTTTTTTTTTTTTGGTAATACGAGATAAAGTCTTAATGAGCTAGGGAAGTTCATTCGTTCTCAAAACCATAGGAGTAGCCATTGCTCTATTGCCTGGCAGGATCAATCATCGTTGGAGTGAACTTATCTTTTAGTCAAAAGATGTCTCTATGTCAACATCTTAATTGTAACTACATGACGGGGTTGGATGTAAGACTTTCACACCAGCGACCGATAAAATGAGATCTCAAATATGTAGTAATCATTTAATCAATGAGGAATTCGAGTGCACCGCCTCCCAAAGGCAGACATCCACTCTCCTCAAATAGGTGTGTTGCGCCCCACTTGATCCATAGGGCATCCTCCTTGACCTATATCCACTAGAGCACCTTAGTTAGAAGGGTAAGATTTCAAATTCGTAGATCATGAAAACTCAATCCACCCTCATATTTATATCTGTACATATCCACCCATAAGTGAGTGTTTTGACGTCCATATAAAAGACCTACAGATGCTATAAATGTGATCAATGATGCCCATAAGAATAGGAAGAATCGAATGCCAAAAACACTCGACCCACATAGGAGAGGACAGATTGCATATGCTATTTTATCATTGAAGTTAGCAATTAGAGGATAATATTATATTATTAATAAAACATTGAAGTTAGATTTTATTAATAATGTGGCAAAAGGTTATAAGGCGACTCCGAATGCCTCCACACAATCAGTCTAAGTCATTTGTAAAGAGATAAATCATGGGGATTTTATCACCCCTACATGTTGTATCAATAGTGAACTTATTAATGTTGTATTACAATCCATTTAATTTTCACATTCATCCTTGATCATCCCCTTCTTCCCTTCCTTAAGAACTCCTCCCGTACCAAGAAGCAAAATAAGCAATGGAAAGAGCTAAAGCAACACCAACACCAGCTGTGGCAGCATATGGCAAGTACTTCTTCACGACAAGCTGGCTCTCACGCCATGCGAACTCAAGCCCTGCCCTTTGGAGCTCTGCAACATCATTCATGGCTGCTTTAGACCGAACAACCTTCGCTATCGCCTCATGGTCATCTCTGTTCCCGCCCTCAAGGAAAGCTCCGACAACAACACCCTTGTCGATCCAGTAAGCACCAAACTTCCCACTCGCAAAATCTCCATAATGGACGACTCGTCCAACATTGTCTCCGTAGAACTGCCAAGACAATGCGAAAACTCTAGAGTAAATGAAGGGTAGATAGTCGAGGTCACCTGCATTGTATGTCATGATGGCGGCAACAGCATGTTTTGCAGTCTTTCGAGCGGCGTCGACATGCTCGAGGCGGCGAATCTCATTGCCGAATAGTTTGACAGGAAAAGCAGCAACGTCGCCGACGGCATAAACAGAGGGGTCGCTACTCTGCATTCGGCCATTGACCTTGATTCCTCCTTTCTCGAGCTGCAGTTGATCTTCAAAGAGATCAGTATTCGGACGAATGCCAATGCCCACCACAACTATGTCAGCTGGAAGACGGGCACCATCTTTAAGGATCACTGCTTTCACCTACAAGACTCTGCAATAAGATCAGCAAATACAAATATGACAAAAGAACAGTCAGTGTTACCTTTCCCTTCGAATCATAGTCAAATGATGCCAGGGCATTCCTTTTGATGAATGCAACTCCTTTCGACTTATAGTAATTCTCATAAAAGTCTGCAATCTTTGGTGTAAAAAGACGGCTCACTGACAAAATATTGTAGGCACAATCAATCACTGAAGCTTATCTGAATCTCATTATATATTGTGGCAATACTCACTGCAATATGCATCTGGGAAAACCATGGCTACGGCCATTCGATTGGTAGCTAGAGCTGCAGCACATTCCATGCCTATGTAACCGCCGCCGATAACGACAGCATTCCCTCCTCTGTAGTTTCGCATTAGGCCAACAAGCCTATTGGCATCAGTCAAATTCCGCAAGTAGCAAACGTTTTCAGCATCTGATTCAGTTATTCCAAAATTTTCAAGCTTCAGAGCCTGCAGATAGCAGTCATGCTTGAGCACAATATGATGGAAGTAAAAGAAGTGTTTCAAATACTAGACATAGACTTCGATACCCGAGCGCCTGTTGCAATTATAAGGATCTTGTAAGTGATAATTTCACCATTTGTCGTGATCAATTGCTTCAGCTTCACATTAGCAGACTTTACTCGAGTGCCAAGAACAAGATCAATGCCTAATCAAAACATGAAACTATGCAGTGGAATTAACAAATTAAGAGGAGATTGTAATCATTGTTACGAAAGAAAAACAACTTCAGAATGACATCTTCTATGATGAGCTATTTGATCTATTTGCAGAATAAGGTTAACTTACATGACTATGTTTGACTGATTCAACGAGTAGATAAAATTTCAACAGACTAGTAATTTTTCCAGATGCAGATATGACCCTTGTATGAAGGTCATCCCCAATTCTAGAATACAAGTCACAGTTAAATATGAAACTTTATAATCCACTTCATCCGAGTAGAGGCATACTAATCTAAGAAGAACAGGAAGCAAAAGCATGCATAATTCACACTTCCTAAGTATAATGTTCTTTCTACAATCAAAATTTGGATAATTAAAACTCCCAATTACCAACTATATGACTGCAATATATAACACCTTTCGAAGTACATGAGAGGTGCTGAAAAGAAACACTAATTCTGGATAATTATAAGTCAATTATTATTATTTATTTAGATTCTGTAACCTTATAGAAATGACACTAGATGGGACTAACACCAATTCAGCATGAATTTCTTAAAATAACTTAATGCAATAGAAAAGTCAACTAATTCATTCCAGAACAGGGACAGAAATTTCTAAAATCATTTATAATTAAGAAAAATAGCACATTTGGATTAAGTAATGGATGTCCCTTTGATCTAGATCCCAGGGAGATACATTCAAAGTAGTGAGGTATTATGACAACAAAATTAAATTGTTCCATAATAGTGTTTTCCACCATACAACTGCAAGTTGTCAGCTTTGTAGAAAGGAAATGGCAGGGAGGCATACTTTCACAACTTGCAAAAGCTTGACTACTTTACTGAAGGTAAATCCTATATGACTGCTAAAAGGGTAAAATTAGAGAAGAGTATTTTACCATGCTCTTGATACCATGCTGGTGACAATTGCTCATCATTAGCACCTAAACAAGTATAAAATGTAGGCAGGCGTGCAGGGGCTGCAAGAAAAATTATATAATCCTAATCACGTGTGTATATATTGCTTTAGCATATAACTCAAAGGTAAATAGAAAATTATAAATGATTTGTTCATAACAAAATTATTCAGGCTGATGTGCAAAAGCCTCTATAACTATTTTGATGACAGTGTTTCATGTTTATGGATAAGAATTTATCAAAATATTTATGATGTATATCTGTTTCATTATTAATGCTTTATATATGATGAAAAAGTGAAAAAAAAAATACTGCCATAGTCAATTTACAAGTATATGTGCTTAAATGTGTTCAAACAAATTTGTGTGCAAGATGGACATTACATTTACACAAGATAATATGTGAGCAAGAATCATTAAGAGGATT
Source organism: Curcuma longa (assembly GCF_044706935.1). Lineage (NCBI taxonomy): Eukaryota > Viridiplantae > Streptophyta > Magnoliopsida > Zingiberales > Zingiberaceae > Curcuma > Curcuma longa. The sequence continues at coordinate 10,269,766 of NC_133865.1, forward strand.
TGACATGATTGGGCCTGTTCATTAAATGAGATAGATATGTGACTTCTGACTGGTTATTCAGTAAGAAACAGCATTTTGAAAGCATTTGAATAATACTAAATCTTGTAGTTGATTGAGCATGTAAGAATGAGATGAACTATCATGCTTATCATTTAGCTGAAAATGGTCAAAACTTACTGTAAAATTGCCAATTACTAGCTCCACGAACTGCATTTCTAACTGTAAAACCCCGATCCAAAAATTACGTACGATGGAAAATTAACACATACCTTCTGGAAGTAAGTATCCTTTGCTCAATGCAGGCCTTTCGTAAGGAGCAACCTGTGCAACAATTCATCAATTTTTTAATTATTAGCTCTCCAACTTGAATGCTGATTGCCCGTAAAAGCGAGGAACTTCTAATTCTCAATTTATTAAGACAAAATTTCAAATTTTTAGGCATAGGCAAGAAGCAGATTCCCATGTCGAATTTTCGATAAATTCGATGAATGCTGGTGCGGAAATCACAAAAGCAAAGCGGAGAAAGAACGACTATAGAAGCGACAAGAATCCGGACAGCAAGGCATTTCCGAGCAGAAAAGGGGATCGAAGACTTACTGGATCTTCGGAGATGATGCAGAGTTCGCTGCGGCCGACGCCCCTGCGCACGAACTCGAGGGCGGCGTAGCCAGCAGCGACGCCGCCGCCAAGTATGACGTAGACGAAGTCTCGACCCATCCGCAGCTCTCTCTCTCTCTCTCTCTCTTTCTCCCTCTCTTCCCGTCGCTTGCTCCTCCGATGAGGAAGCCAATGGAACTAAATAGAGGAGAGAAATCGAATTAAAGAGACGGAGACACTCCAAAGAAAAGAATTGCTTGTGATATTTGAACAATTTTATCCCTTACGTCTGTTTTTTTCGATAGAATCCGCGATCACAACGCATTTTTACGTCTATTTTTCATTGTATGAGAAGTTACAATTGGGGAAAGAAATATTAAAACATATTTATTCCAATTTTATTCTTATATTAAAATATTAATTATTAAAATAACTTATCTATTAGATTTTTACACCGTTGTTTTTTTGTCACATAACGCAGTTGTCATAGAATCTCATCACTCGTACTTCTCGATGTCATAAATTTTTATATCAATAAATTTTTATAAAAATATATATAAAAATATTGATTTATCTTTTATCATACCAAAGTGTATAAATTTTATATTTTATATATTTTTATATATTTATTTATTATTTTAAAAAAAATTATTTATTTAAGTTATAAATATTAATTTTTGTTAATCTTATGAGCTATATATATTTTTTTCACATATAAATTTATTTTAAAAAATAAAAATATTTTTATATTTTTATATATTTAATCTTCATTTCCTTTCCTTTCCTTTCAAATAAAGTAATATATGTTATATTAATGAACTTTTCTTTCCTCCCAAACAAGGAAAATATAAATACTTCTTCTTCTCTTCCTTTCCCTTCCGTTAATAAATCTTCTTTCACTCCATCCAAACAGAGCA